>NC_142034.1:3615131-3916184 GCF_982192425.1 Myodes glareolus | reverse complement strand
ACTTTTAATTTTTTGTTCTGAGTCAGGCCCATCCTGGCCTTGAATTTGTGATCCTTCTGCCTCAGCCTCGCTAGGAGCTAAGATGACAGACTTGGCGCTCTGGCTCCTTGCTTTCTCCTTCCTTTCAGTCCTGATCGCCTACACGGACGGCACACACATGTACACACACACACACGGGCAGTACACACACAGAAGTGACTAGAAAAGAAAACGAAGCCAGTGCGACCCCACAGCCCGACTTCAGCACCGGGCCTCCACCTTTGCACCTAGGATCAGACATTTTTACCTGGCTGGGGTGGAAGAGAGGGGTCATCAGTTGGTGCTGCCTGCGCCCCTCGAGCTGCACCCTCGCCCAGGCCTGATCTCAGGCTGCTTGTCTGCACACAACACAGCCGCTTCCTGTTTCAGTGATAAAAGCTGACCTCGGCTGTCTTGGGAAGACCAGTTTGGCCAAGGCTCCTTAGCAGCCAGGTAGACGGGCAGTACAGCTAGACGGGATCTCCTCTCCCTAACCTGCCTCACTATTTTTCCTCACTTTGAAGACAAGTCACCATCGTGCCCGCAGACTGCAGAACTGACCTGGCCTCAGTTCCATCTGCCCCCCCCCCAAAAACCCTCTGGATATGCTCTTCCCTCTGTCTACTGTGCTGGTCCCCTGGCCTTGCCAAGAGCTCCCCGGAGAGACCAGCTGGTAAGAATGCCTGCTGCGCAAGTGTGAGCACCTGGAAACCACATGAAAGGCGACACAGGGCAGTAATACCAGTGCTGGGTGGGCGTGGGGGCAGGCAGAGGCAGCAAGATTGCCAGGGTGTGCTGGCTGTTCGCTTAGTTGTAGGTCTAGTGAGAGACTCACCTGAGGGAATAAGGTGGAGAGTGACAGGGACTGATACAGAGGTGCACACACCCGTAGGCATCTACCCTTGCACCGTGTGCATGCACCCCAACATGCAACATGCATCTGTGTGCAGCCACCATACACATACACACCCCACATGCATACACACATGCATCTGTGTGCATACAACACACACATACATACATGCACACAAACACACACACCCATGTATACACAAAACACACACAGGCACCTGTATGCACAACACATACACATGCACACACAATACACACACAACTGTACATACACCCCCATATGTACATACAACATGTACCTGTGTGCCTACAACACATACACACACACAAACACATGTACCTGGGTGGATAAACTTTCCACAAACCCATGTGCATACATCACACACACGCATTTGTATGCATACAACATACACATGAGCACACATACACACACCTGTATACATACACACATGTGCACACAACACCCCCACACACGTGCACTGTCACCTCAGAGCTGTTCTCCAACACCCCTGCCTGAAGCTAGCATTATCTTTAGCCCCTGTATCTTTATCACCGAGGTTAGCCGGCAAACATTTCCTTAGTTAGTTCATCCCCACGTCCCAGGAGGTGACAGACATGAGGGCGGGGACCATGTTTCTCTCCTTCCCTGCCACATCACGGTGCCTGGGATGTAGCAGATATTCAATAAATGGGAGGGTAGTGAGACAGGTGGACAGGGAAAACCAAAGACCTGTATTGAAGGGCTCAAGACTCGGCTGAGGAGGTCTGGCCTAGGGCGCAGTGAGAGAGGATGCTGGCTTATTGCCGCGCTCTGACTGAGCATGTGGGTGTCCAGCCAGGATTGACCCTGGGCCTCCCTCAGAGTGAGCTCGCCCTGCCTGTCCCCACATGGTTAGGAGACTGCAGCGGCACTGGCAGGCTACACCAGGGTCCTCAGTGCTCGCCGTCACTGGCACAGGTCTACCCACCTGTCCTTGCTGCTACAGCCTCCTGGACAGTGGTCAGAGGGTTTCTACAAGGAAGGATCTCTCAGAGGGCTCAAGGGTAGTGCCAGATCTTCTCCTGAGCAAGCATAAGCTCTATGTTGGTGCACACACAGGCACATATGTGCAGATGGGCCACTGTCCCTACATCTTTCCCAGGTCTCCTATTTACTCCCACTGTCCTCCTGACCCCAGGATTCCTCCACTCCTGGAGGTCCTGATGCAGGAAACCTGGCCTTAGAGTCTAGGGGAGGATGCTGATACTGGGTCAGGCATCTGAAGGGCTTGCAAGGCAGGTGACTATGGGTATCTCTGCTTGGACACCCTCTACACAGCAGCGGCTCCTGCTTGGGACTTATGGGAAGCAGCTAATTAGGACTGGTGGTCCCTACCTTTCCTGTTCTCTGCCTTAGAAAGACAATTGTCTGATCACCCAAGCTACCAAGTGGGGTTGCTGTTGCTAGGGAGAAGCCCAGAGCCCACCACAACCTGCCCCCAACCTCAAAGGGCTCTTTAAGTTCTCAACACGTGTTTCCTTCCCCCCTCCTTGGACAGCCTTAGCCAGCAAAAGGGCTAGGCACTGCTGGCTGTCGGGCAGGAAGCCAGTGGGCAGGGAGGGCCAGGGAAGCAGTCTCCACTCCATCAGACGGATACCTCGGAGCGAAGCCAGCATGAAATATTCATGCAGTAAATGGTGCAATTTTGTCTGCATTCAGCCAACTCCACGTATATTTCAGAATATTATGGAATGATAATGTCATACCACAGAAGCAGAGAGACCAGGAGGGCCGGAGCTCAGGGCAGGGGACACTCAGGGTGAAGATGAGGCAGGTGGAAAGAAGGTTCATGATCCTTAGGAACAAGAACAGGGGATGACCAACAGCAGCAAGCTTCAGGTGACTCATAAGTGGCACGTGGGCCATAGGAGTCCTGAAGGCTCCAGAGCTGGGCAGCTTCCCACTCCTCTGTTCCTGGACACAGGCTCTCTGGATGCCCCACATACCCATGGTAGAGGGGACAGGGCTGTTTCTGCCTCCTGCCTGACTGCCTCTCTTCATGGCCAGCCACAGTGCTCGGGTTTCGGGCCAAGGTTTTGGTGTCGATTCAGCAGCTGCAGGCACAGAGCAGCCCATCTCCTCGGGGATTTCCAGGAGGGGCTGTCTAGAGGCCCCTGGACTTCCTGGGCTTGTATCATTCAGACAGTGAGTCCCCCATTCAGGACTCAGAGTTCCTTAGCCTCTGTCCTGATGTCTGAGAATATGTGGAAGAAGGGGAAGGTTCATAGGAGGGAGAACATTAGGCTGCTTTGCTGGACTCTGGGGTATGTCTCAGGTGTCTGGGGCACAGTCATCTGAGGTATAAAGAGGTTATGGGCGAAATGAATTTTATCTTAGCCATTGACACTAGGTTTCAGCCCAGTTTGGGGACGCCACTGAAATTACCCTAACCATCAATCACTTCATTTGCCAAGATGATGATCCCACCTTTTCCACAGTGACCTCCATAGATCCCGCCTGGGTCTCCCCATCTCCAGAAGCACTGTCCCTAGAAGTCTGCCAGCACCACAAGCCTCCAAGAGCAGGAGAGCTTTCCCCTAAGCTGCTGGGCTGGTGACCAGGTTCCCATGGCAACCCAGGGTCCTTCACACTACTGTTGGGCAGCCTTAAGCACCATGGTCAGCTCCACCAGCAGCGGCCATCTCAGCTGAGGCCAGATGTATTCGGGTAAATAAAGTTTTATGGAAATGGAGCTGAGTGCACATCCTCATGTATGGTCTAGACGGTATCCTGCAGCAGCAGCCTCGCCGAGCTGGTGGGTCAGAGAGCGGATGGCCTTGAAGCTATAATTTGCACTGTGGAGTCAGTGGGAACTGGCTTGCCACCCCAGAGCTCACACCAGGGGCTCATGGGGGCTTGCTGAGATTCTTGTGGCTTCGGCGGATGGAATGGGCCTTCTGTGGAGTCCCGAGAACACAGGACACTTTGAGGGAGCAGGGAATCCATGCCTGGCTGGCTGCATCTGTTCCACTGTGGTCACTGGGTGAGACTGAATTTCGCCTCTGGCATACCACAGTGCCACACTGTCTCGTTTGCAGTCTCTCTGGCAAGGGTAGAGGTCTCTTCCTCTTCTGCCCATGTGGGTCAGGGAGGGGAAAGCAGAGGCTGGAGGGCAGGTGCATCTTGAAGGGTCCCCAAAAGCCTTGGGCAAATGTCTGACCTCTCCAGCTTCACACCCATCCTGGCTTTCTGTTCTTGCTCTATCTCTCTCAGCTTGGTCTGTCTGTCCCCATACTTTGTTCCTTCCTGGCCTTCGAGCCCAGCATCATCAGCACCTGGGCACTGTCCAGTCTGCAGCTGTCCCCTGCGGCACAAACGCCAAGCGGCTCCTGGCTGATGGCCTTCCTGCTTACGCTTGCCCAACTGATGTCCATCTCCTTGGCTGCCAACCCTACGTCCCTAGGCGGAGAGGCCACCAGTGCTTACTGCTCTCCACTCCCCCTTTCCACAAACACTAACTGTAATGGTCCTCTCAGGAGGCCAAGTAGGATGTCCCAGGGCTCTGTGGCTAGAGGATTCAGAATCTGACCCAGACAATGAGACTTGGCAGCACATAGGAGCTTGGCATAGAAGGACTGGAATGAGGCTGTATGGGGCCAGGACTCCTAAGCACCTTTGAGTTGGGCCCTTTGAGCCTGAGCTGGCCCACCTTCCAGCACAAGGAGACCACTACCCAGGGAGCAGAAACCATGAATGTGGACCCTCCTAGGTTTATAGTGAGTTCACTACTGTCCCTAAAAGCCAGAGGCACATGGGCGTGGCATGCTTGGCACAACGCACAGTGTATGATGACATGAAGCACACAGGTTTGATATTTAGTCTATGAAAAGTGGAGAGGCCGGAGCTAGGGGTGGTTTCGTCCAGATGGGTTGAAAGTGGGGAGAGCCATGTTGGTTCAGCTGCGCCCCACAAAGCTGCAAGCTGAGGACCCAACCCCGAACCTCAGGATGAGTGCATTTGGAGACACGTTTTTTTCATAGGTTACCAGGTTAAACTGAGGTTGCTCTGGGGACCCTCATCCAGTCTGTCTGTCCCATGAGAAGATGAAAGGAAGAGGCTGGGGAGACATCTGAGTAGGCAACAGCGCCTGCTCTGCAGGCTGATGACCTGAGTTTGAATCCTTAGAACCTGTATAAGAAGTTTAGCACTCTTGTGCATGCTTGTGACCCCAGCAGGGAGTCAGACAGATCCCAAGAACTTGCTATCCGGCTAGACTGGCTGAAATGGTGAACTTCCAGTCCAGGGAGACACCCTGTGCCAAGATGATGAGGCAAAGAGTGACAGGGAGGACACCCAAAGCCTTCCTCTAGTTTCCACACGCATGTGCACTGTGTGTGCACCTGTATACACATGTGTTGACCGTGCATCG
Organism: Myodes glareolus; assembly: GCF_982192425.1. NCBI lineage: Eukaryota > Metazoa > Chordata > Mammalia > Rodentia > Cricetidae > Myodes > Myodes glareolus. Next base: position 3,910,905 of record NC_142034.1, on the reverse strand, counting down.
CATTACAGAACAAAGCAGGAGAAGGACACCAACATGCACGGACAACCTTCCAGGGCACAGGGAGAAGCCTCGGGAGGTATGCTGCCTGTATCATTATTTGTCTTCCTGCCCCCAAGGACACAGGGCTGTGGTCTAAAGCTCCAGCCCATAGCTGTCCAGGACAGCAACATACTCCTCTGTTTCCTGACCTAGGCAGACCTGCATCCTGCACCTCCATACCCTCTGCTGTGAAGTAGGGCTGTCCCTGAGTCCACTTTCAATCTGCAGTGAGGACCAACGAAGTGGACAGCATGGAGAGTGTGGGCATGCTGGTCCTCCTCTCCTCTCCTCACCTTTCCTTACACTGCAGAAGCCTGCAGACTCTGCCCTAACCCACGTGTACACAGGCACACCCAGCCGGAGCCCCCAGTAAAGAGTACAGGGAGATGAGAGAAGAGCCTGGTATGGGTGTCTGAGTGAGGTCGGCAGAGGCTGGCAGCCAAGCTCAGGGCCACTATTTTCTGGCAGGAAAAATAGCTATTAATGAATAAAAAGCCCTTAGGCTGGGCAGGGGGAGATACTTCTACGGCAGAAGGTACTGTTCGTGGAATCACTTAGGAATTGCTGGGGACCTGGGCAGCCAGTGCAAGCCCCGTTGGACCCCTGGGCTGGGCAGTGGGGCGTCTGAAGCAAACACTCTGTGTAAACAGTTCTGACAATGGAAAGGTCTCTCTCCATCTTCCTGCATACAGAAGCTGTGTGGGGCTTCCGGGCCTGCTGAGTTTACACGGGACCTTTGTAGAGAGATAACACCCCAGGGCGAAGGCACTTAGGGAGAGTGTGGGCCTGAGTTCATAGAAGCAAGGAGTAGCCCAGTAGGAGGCTGGCTGGGATACAGGCAAGAGAGGTAAGGCCTTGGCCAGCAGCAGCCAGGGGTCCTGGGTCCCACACGCTGATGCCGACCAATGGGAGAGCCAGCGCTTCCCAGAGAGTAGGGGCAATCTCCACACCTCATGGGTGAGCGTGCTTCAGGCAAATGGAACCCATGCTGAGCTGGCTCAGGCATAGGCCCTGGGCCTTCACTTCTCCAACATTTAGGCTGACAGCAATTCCATCCCACAAGTTCAGCTTCCAAAGTCTTATACATCCGCTAGCTCCCTGTTACCCCGGGATGCTGGAAGTCTGGCCTACCCCAGGGCACTGAACATTGGCATCTGGCCAGGAGACTGTGGGCAACTATGTGCCAGGCTGATTTATGACCAGAGGATAAGAGAGATTCTAGGGGATGGGAGAAGGAAGGAGGGGCAGTGAAGGGTACACAGTTAAGGCTTTGTGTGTGTGTGTGTGTGTGTGTGTGTGTGTGTGTGTGTGTGTGTGTGTATACACGCATGAGAGCTAAGCTACTCACCATACACTCATGGCCGAGCTAGAGGCCACTTGGAGTTCAAGGCACAGCAAGGTGACACACTGAGGTCATGTGGGAGCCACAGGGTGTCTCTGTTGGAGGTGCAGTCTGGGTGGGATTTAGGGGATTAGGAAGCAGATGGCTTTGATTGACAGTCTGACAGGATACATACAGCACAGGACTGGGTGTGCTGAGCCAGGGGGCCTGGACTTCTGCTGATCAAGGGGCAGAAAGAGGCAGGTAGGATGAAGCAGGATCAGGCAGGCCTTCCTCCTGACTGCCCACAAAGACTGGAAAGGACAGATATGGTGGTCAGGAACGACAGAGGAGAGATGGGGACAGGCCGCACAGGGGTTGGCCATCGTCACAGACCCCCAACCCTATCCATGGGCTCATAACTCTGTCTCATGACATTTCCACATGATCCCAAGAGACTGCTCATGTGTTCATGGGACCATTGAGACATCACGTGCAATAAGGAAACAGGTGAAGAAGTGGATAGGACGGGACCCTTGCTGCCCCCAAACACTTGAAGCTTGGATGGGGTTGTACACCACACACACACACACACACACACACACACACACACACACGGAGACAGGGGGCTGTGCCCAGACCACCAGGCACCATTACAGGGCACACACATGTTCACGCATGTATCTTCTATCGGATTGGTCATTTACACTCACGACTACACGCACATAGCCTCCACACCCCCTCACACCGAAAGAGGAGCTGCTATTACATCTAAGGGCATGGCAGAGAATGTGTGTGCACTGCTGCGTGCATTCTGGGGAGCCCCACCAGCAAGGCTGAGAAAACGGAGAAGATAAAACCGAAAAGACTTTTGCCTATTCATATTCCCTACCCCCTGACTGGGGCAGCGTCCCTAGAGGCCATTGTGCTTGAGTGATGACTGTCTTTGCTTAGACCCACAGCCAGGAAGCAGCTGTGGTTTTGGGGGAGGGCTCTCCCAACTGTCAGGTGTAAAGGGCAGGATATACAGAGAGTCTGCAGCTGTCCTGCCTGTTTTGTGTCCACCTCCACGCTGACTCTAAAGTCAGGCTAGTGACCCTGCTCTCATATGGTCCACCTGCCTCTTCTCTAGGAGACGCTTGGGTCAGAAACTCTCTGGAAGAAAGTAGGTTCCAGAGCAGGTGGAGGTCACCCCTCGCCACCCTTTTTACCGTATCACACTAAGCCAGTAAGCTGTCTGTCTTGCTGGAATCTACAGGTTAGAGGCGCGAGTCCCTCTGCGGTGGGACAGAGAACACAGTCTAGCTATAATAAGGTCACCCTGCTGGGTGTTCAGGGCCAAGGAATGAGGAGGACAGTGGCCAGAAAAAGTCAGATCAGAGAGGCAAGAAACCCAGATGTTCCGAGAGCCCACAGGACAGGGTGAGTGAGATGCAGGACACAGGGGAATGCCTACACTTTGCTGGGAATACCCTACCCTGTTCATGGAGCCTTGAGCAAGGCCGGAAGAGACCTCATGGCTTCAGTATGACACACGGTCCCTCAGGACCCCCAGGGAACTGCACCAGCACTTGAAGTGACTTCGCACAGTGTCCCACAATGCAGTACACCCGGGGGTGCCTGGAGGCCCCTTTCCTGCAGCTGACCATGGCCAGCCCTCTCTAAGCCACACCGACACTCTGAGGAGATCCAGGGCTGCCTGCAACACCAAGCCCTGCAGGGATGGAAGGAGTCTGTGGGTCCACAGAAGGATCCTCCTGGAAGTGGGTAAGAAGAAGCCTTAGCACCCTGTAGATCAGAACGATATGAGCCACTGGGAGCCTCAGTATGCCCTCCTCTCCTGCTGCACCGCTGTGACCCAGGAACCATGCAGGGAGCAGATCTGGGGCTAAAGTTCCCTGTGACCTCTGCTCCCACCAAAGGGGCTGCACAGCCCCAGAGTACCTTGCCGAGCCAGGCATAATGGGGCATTAGAAGGGAATTGAATTTCCCCTTAATTACAATGGCCCACAGATATTGTTTAATTTGTAATCTGGAGCTAATGGGGTTTTCTTCTCCTGCAATCACAGGGCTGCCTGTGCACGCATGATCCCTTACACACAGCCGGGCACCCCACCCTGCATGGCGCTGACCTCCACGTGGCTGTCCCTGCTGGGGAAGTGCTGGGTTCTAGCCCCGCCTCTGGCCAAGCCCACCTCACAGAGACTCTCACGTGTCACATGCGCACACATGCATGAACCGGCCTAATAGGCAGGCAGGAGCATAATTTTTCCTCTAATTACATATTCAGCACTTCTGAGAAAATGAGATTTTAGTAATTCAATTGGACTGAGAAGCGGGGCTATAATAAAATGAAATTTGTAACAATCGTGCAGTTAAATTAGTTAAATGGAGAGGAAGGAGCTGTAGAAAATTGACCCCGCGATCTCCTAAGGACTAATCAGACATTTGAACCGAGTTGTGCTAACAAAGCCCTCGGGTGTTGCAGGGTGGTGGGGGTGGGAGGGTGAGTAGGGCTGGGGGCGGGGCTGGGGCCTGCAGGCAGCAGGTGGAGGAGGAGGGGACAGGCTGGCAGCGGCCTGGAAGGAAAGCAGAACCCAGGCCAGTTGGGAAAAGGCAGGTGGCTGGGTGGAAAAAGCCAACCGCCTACTTTCCTTTCCAATGGAGTCATTCTCCACAGCATCCCTGGGGTGCCACCTTGAAAGGGACATCACCTTGAGAGTTCCCTGACACTGCCAGAGTTGCAGGGTTTCCCAAACAGAGGCTTCGATGGGAGGAGAGCAAGGCAGGTCCTTCCTGGCCTGCCCAGCGGCAGTGTGGCCCCTTTCCCATTTTACCTGGAAGAGCTTAGTTTGGATAGAGCACTGCTAAACTTGGACTCCCACTGGGAGACCCTGCCCTGCCCTTTACTAGGACAGCGGTTTTGGGGTTTTTGCGCTGAAGGAGTGGGAGACCAAGGAGGCTGGATGACTCTGGCCTTAGTGTCAGGGTAGAGGGGTTGGGGGAGGTCAAGATAGAAGATTGTTAATGCTCTGAGGAAGCTTTCTAGGCCAAAAGGGCCCCAGGGTGGGGAATGGAGCTGCTGGGCCCCTTGCCAACCTCTCTAACCCCTAGTCAGATCATTTGCCTTGCAGAAATGCCACCATTTTGAGTTTGAATTCCAGAGTGTGGCTTTGAACAGACAGAAAAGAAAGTCATCAAGGCCAAGCTACTCAATGCCCACGCAGGGCTGGGATCCACACTGCCTAGGTTCCCTGGTCAGGTCCCCGTGTGCCAGCTCCCTGCCCAGCACAGAGTATCTGCCTCTTTCACGATGGCCAGATGCACAACAGAACCCTTGCTAAGCCCTTATCTGCCCGGTGCTCTGGGCATCTCTGGCCAGATGGTGTCCAGACTAGCCTGCTGGAATCTACCCCTGCTGGGCCTTCCCTGGCCCATCTGCTGAGCCATGCAAAGAAAGGGCTGGCTTCAAGGCGAACAAACAGGGGCCCCCTGTCCTGAGGCCTAAGCATAAGGTACATTCTAGAAAGTCAGCAGAAGCAACTTCCTGCTCCCCTCAGCTGGTAGGGCAGCCTCCACTCGGCAGTTCCAACTGAGACAGCGGGGAAATCAATACGGAAGCTGCAGGTGTTGGCATCAGGACTCGTTCTGTGTCAAGGCTTGGAAAGAGTGGGACAGGGGCTTGAGACCGGGATGGAGAAGTGGGCAGAACAGGCCAGGGTGATTCTGGAAGTTCTAAGAACTTCAAAGCAGGGAGTGAGAAGGGACTCGGCTGAACCTTGGGAGGCCTTCTATCTGGCGTTCAAGCACCCTTGGACAGCTGTTGAGGACCAAGATGGAGGCTGTTGGGCCGGCACATCCAGCCCTGCGAGGCTCTTCCATCAACAGCATCGATTTCCTCAGCCTTAGTGGGAGTGCCTGCAGAATGGAGGACCTCGAGTGACTGTGGGAAGAGCCAACTTGGTCAATAAAACAGAACTACAGGCCCTTTGTGGGAGGCCGGACATAGGTGCAAGGGGTGTGTGTGGTGTGGTGTGTGTGTGTGTGTAACACGGGGCATTACGGGGGAGGGCGTAGGACCTTAGTTAATCCTTGGCAGGACCTCCTCTGGGCCTTATCAATAAGATCTCTTTTGGTTTTCTAGTTAGTGTTCTTGGATGATTAGCAGGAGGGCCTCAGAGGTCTAGCGTCAGAGGCCACGGGGAACAGAGACTGGGGAGGCGAAACCAGGAGGTTCACCCAGAACTTCTCTTATCCCGCTTCGTGCTGCATCAGAATCACCCAGGGGACTCGGCATCACGAACATCTCTCTACCCTTAGTGCCAGGAACAAAACGAACCTCAGAACGAATGGAGACAGGACCACACCCTCACTCTGGAGCCAAGAGGAGAGGAGTGCCCAGAGCTAGCCAGCAGAGGTGGAGCAGATGAGAGGGGAGGCCAGAGCGGAGGGGACCAGGCCGCTCTCTCCCACCAGCTGCCACCACCCGGGCTGATGCGAGCCATTCAAACATTTATCCCCAGTTCAGTTTCCGAAGGGGAGCAGAGCGAGAGCGCTGGAAAGAGAGGGAAAGAGGAGGAAAACTCCGAGTTTCTCATTTGAAAGTTAATTAGTCTAATTAGGTCTAATTAAGAGCCCCCACACAAAGCAACTCAGGAACGAACCGCCTGTTTTCGGTCTCCTTCGGTTCTTGTTATTTAGGAACTTCAGGAAAGGATGAGAAGGAGCCAGAGAAGGGGGTGGGCGGTGGGATGGCCTTCCTCATGGGGGAGGTGGCGGGGCCCCACTGAAGCAGGCTCCAGAGTCCTCCAAGCCCCTTTACCAGGATGCATGAGGAAGCCCTTCCATACCCATTTTTAAACGGCTCCCATTTTCTGCCTTCCTACCCTACTGCCCCCTAGAGGGCTTCTGGCTTCCAGAGTGGGGTCATGGCTCCTTGGGCACAGGGCCACAGACTGTTGGAAGCTGCTGAACCCTGTTCAAGGGACAGGAGGTTCGTGGACAGGGTCCTGTTCTCCAGGTCCTGAAGGCTTCCAGAGTTAGGTGAGGGCAGGTCACTGGGGGCTAAGTTCCACTCTGGAGTTCCAGTACCTATCTGGAACACCTTCAGGGAAGCTGTCTGCATCGGGGGCAACTTCTACAGGACATAATGTTGGTGTGTGCGTGTATGCGTGCATGAGTGCATGTGTCCAGGTTCATGACTGCTGGAGGCCCAGTGGCCCCATGTGTTCCTTCTGCTTTCCTTCGGGCGGAACCAGAGGAATGGGCTCTGTGAGGGTAGCTCGGTTATCAGCTAGCCTGCCATGTTAGATTGGGCTGAGGTCAGGGGAGGCCCTCACAAGGCAGACATCCCAAGGGTTGCTGCCCCAGGAGAGGCAGGCTCTTACCTACAGCAGGGCTGGTATGGGGAGGGTCAGGTCTGCAGAGGACCACCACGGGTTAGACTCCCTGCCGGACATTCTCTCACAGGGGAGGATTGCAGACAGGGCAAATGAGGCTCATGAACACGGAGTGAAATTAACTCAGGGGTGCCAGATGCATAAACTGAAAATTTGCCCTCTCCTGGGCTTCGAGTTCTTACAGGGCAGGGGCACAGCAAACTTTGGCCCAGAGCAGGACACAGAAGACAGCTCCAAGCAGATGTTGGAGAAGGGTCTCTCTTCCGAGTTCTTGGAGTTCCTGTCCCAGCCAGGCCTCTCCTGGGAGTACCCAGCTAGGCCCACAGAGGGGTCAACACTCAGGAAAGAAGGTCAGGGCATGTGCCAGGGGAGCCTGTCTCAGCTGCCGGCGCAGTCGGGAGTTCTGAGTCAGGCAGCAGAGCAACATAGGAATGGCTGGAGGGCCGGCTTCTAAACCAAGATCAAAAGAATTAAGTAGGCTTAGCTCTGAGCCTGGGATGAAGGGCGGCCACCCACAGGGAGTCAGCTGGGGAAGGGAGTAATGAAGGAGTCAGGGGTCCCCAGGGAGGGCAGAGGCTTGGCCCAAGGCTAAGCACCTCAGCACAGATTTCTGGAGAAGCATGCCACACCCATGTGTACAAGGGGCAGGAAGCCGGGGCTCATCCCTCACTGCCTGCCTGCTCAAGGGGAGCCTGGGCTACCTCCCCCTCCCCCAGGAAAGCTGGTAAATACATGTTACACTGGACTTGAGAGAACCAAGCTGAGGGTATAATCTGGAAACTTTTGGAGGTGGAAAATGTTCTAAAAACAGGTTTGCAGGGTCAGAGGTTTGACTTGACTAACTTCTTAAGTTGGTAATTGTACACTGTCCAGTGGGTAAATTTTATGACTTGGGAATTACATCTCAACATAGCTGCTAACATAAAGGGGGAGAGGCCGAGCCCAGGTCCTCCTCAAGCTTAGAGATGTCCTTGGGAACCGGCCATATGAGAATGGGTAGTGGCAGAGGGTTGATTTGAGTGGGGTGGGCATTGGGAAGAACATGGTACAAAATCGTAGAGAGGTGGCTTTTCTGTCGCCCCCTTTCTTGGGGGTCTGCATCTAGCTCTGAGGTCTTGCTCTCTGGTCCCTCAGGTCTGCGGGCCACAGCACTCTGTGCGACCAGCTCATGCGGAGAACAGAGTGTGAGCCCGACCTACAGACAAGGAACGAAGACATCCTCATCTTTACCACTTCCCCACGCGGCTCATAGCCAATCAGGGTCTGCTAGAGAGCGAGGGGGGCCTATAGCTTCACTAACTCCTCTTTCTGTTTCTAAGCCTAACCCTCCCTCTTCGTTAGCTCTGGAGTCCCTTTGGGGATTCAGGGTCCATCCTGGAAACCTAGATAGCTGAGGGACCATAAGAAGCTGCTCAGGGCAGTCACAGTCTCCTGAAAGGACACCCAGCCCTCACCAAAAGCTCCAAGGCCTTCACAGGGGCAGACGTAAGAGATGGGACGCCCTTGCCAAGCTGAAGCTCTTCCTTCTCCTTTACCTGCAAGAGGAGGGGACCTGTCTGGTTCCCGTGGGGACAAATGGGGAGGGCAGCCCCCTGTGTGCATGGGGGTGGGCTGGGGAAGAGATGTTGTCCAAGGTAGTGGGTATGTGGCCCAGGGCTTCCAGGGCATACTTCTACTCTCAAAGAAATCCTCTCCACCAACCTGGAAGCAGCAACGTTCCGTTGCCTCTGCCTGAGCGTCTGTTTAAATCGCTAATTGGCCAAATGGAAACAGTCGAGACGGCTTCCACATCCTGTGACCCGAATTTTGGGATTGATCGCTCTTCTTTTAACAACGACGAGGAGAGGCCAGGGTCTGTCCAGCTTGGCCTGTTCTGGCTTGGGGATGACAGCTTTGTCCTTTATCCCCATACTACCAACAAGAAGGCGGCCTTGTTCCCAGTGATCAGAAAGGTGCAGGGTGGAGAAATCCTGGGGAGCTAAGCAGGTATGGGGCCTGCAGGACCCTGGTGCTATGCCTTGATCTTCCTATCTGCCCGCCTGCCACAGTGAAGACACACACTAGGGTCCTGGTTACGGACAACAGCGGGCTCTGGTCACGTTATGTAGGGAGGCTCTGCCCTGTGGCCCTAGGGCAGGGACAAGAAAGGTAGCCAGGCAGACTCTAAGCCCACGGCCTCCTCAACCAGCTGGCTTCTGTAGAGTATTGCCCACTTGCCAGTTTTCCTCCCAGCTTGCTCTGTCCTCCTGTGAGGTTTACAAGTCCAGAGGCTCGGAGCCTAGTTTGGCTCTGCGGACAGAGTTGGCATACACCTCCGGGTGATAATCAGGGCAGCTCAAGGCTTGCCTTGGTACTCTCCTCCCAGACAGCCTTGCAACAATGATCCAGATGCAGCTACCACAGGCACACACACACGCGCACACACACACACACACACACACACACACACTCATCAGTCCACGGGGCCAGGACACCTTGCTAAAGGTGCACGACCTTGCACCTGGAGCATAGTTGTGTTCATGGGTCGGGGAGCAACAGGGCTCTGCCAGGGGGAAGAGGCAGCAGTCACTGGCCTGGGCTGCAGATGTGAGGGGTAAGTACCCTCTTCTGCTAGGACCCATGATACATGCTTGGTGGTGAGCCACAATCAGCTGCCAGCATGGCTTTACCTTTCACACACTCTAGGCCTAGCAGTGAGGAGCCCAGGTTGGGCACAGGTAGGCCCATCCTTCACGGGGCCGGGTTCTTTCCAGCCTCACTCAGCTATTGTGTGCAAGACAGGCCAGCAAATCTCTCCTCAAGGCTCATCTGAGGACCAAAGTGAAGACAGCACACCCAGGCCACCATGGGGCAAAGGAATGGGCAGGGGTTAAAGGGTTGGGACAATGGCTGCGGACAAGCACAGTGTTGAAGATGTTCAGGAATCAGATGGCTGCACAGCTGAATGCTACGGAATGGCATGCTTCATGTGGGTGCATTTTATAATATGTGAGTTATATCCCAATAAAAAAACCCACAGATATAAATTATCCAGAGGGGAAGACAGGAGAGTAGGGAGAGAAATAAGCTTGCTGTTTTCCCCACAGAGCACTTCATCCATTGAGCCCGGAGTCCTAGTGGGACTGTGTAAGAACCTGTCCCAGCCTTTTCCACCTCTGCCACGCAGGGGCTTCCCACATCCTTAGCCTGAAGTTGTGGCTCCAGGTGCATAGCCATCACACACATGTGCACCCACACACACCTCGCCCTACAGCTGCCAGGCACCCAAGTATGGCTGCATAGACTCTTGCTCAGCTCTGGGATTTCTGTCCTGCTTCCAGGGTTGTGTAAAAAGAACTCAGATTCTCCTGTGTATATGGAGGGGGTGCCCCACCAGGGGAACAAGAAAAGATATCTCTCTCTCTCTCTCTCTCTCTCTCTCTCTCTCTCTCTCTCTCTCTCTCTCTCTCTCTCTCCACACACAGCTGGAAGATAGGACCCGACTACACAGTCACTACTTCCCCTCAGCCATGCGCCGTCTGAGGCCCTGGGAAAACGGCAGAGAACAAAACTCTTTTGAAAGTCCTTCCCTTTCAACAGAGGGCCGGGCGAAGCAAGCGAATCAGTTACCTGTACCATGTTAGGTATCCATAAATGCAAAGATGAACAACAAAGCCTAAGCAAGGAGACGGAGCACGGCCTGGTGTGGGAAGGACAGGCACAGCAGGTCCTGCCTCCTGCTCTACCCCAGCCAGCCCTATGCCAGCATTCCTCCCCTGGTCTCCATGGCTCTTCCTGGGACTTCTCTGTACCCACAAGGCACATGGGAAGGTTGCCTGGCACCTGGTCCCAGCACCAACCAATGGACCTCCCAGCCAGGAGCCAGTGAGAGCAACCTGGAGTACCAGGATTGGATATGGGTTCCCTAAGAACCAGGGAGCCAAGGACCGACTTTCTTTGCCTAGCCTCCTTACACATGAGCTCCGGAGCATGCTGGGGTGGAGATCCAGGATGGTGGCCCAGGAGGGTCACACAGGTCCAAGACTGATATCTATAGAGAATAGTAGAGAGAGAGACTTGAAGCTTCTCCCAGAAGAACACACTCATGTAAATAGCTGGCCAGGTCCTTGCTCTGTCCCAGCCAAACAGGAAGTGGCTGAAGAAGAGGTCATGACCTGCGAGTGCCCCACTAGGGATGCCCAGCCCAGACTGGCACCATGTCGGAGCATCCACACACCAGGTACCAGCACCATCGTGATGGCACCGTCCATTCGACATTCTCCTCCACACAGGCCACCTGCTACACATTCCAAGCACATTCCGTCCTGTCCCTTCCTGCCCGGTGTCTCCTGAGCCAAGCCTTCTGACCTTGTCTTAAGCCTTTGTCCTGCTGATCCCTGGTTCAGCTTTCCAGGCCCTTTCCAATATAATTTCCCCCGCCTGAAGTTCCAACTCTGACATCCCTGCTCGAAGGCTCTCTGTGCCTCCCTACTGCCCAACTTTCTCAGTCTAGACTCCCGAAACCCCCTTGCCAGCAGCTATTCCTTCCTCACACCCCAGGGTGCCAAGCACTCCGGATCCACCCACTGAACTCAGTGCTTTTCCCATAGAGATTGCTTCCTTTATCTGGGACAATGCAGCCACAGACGCTGGGCCCCTCCATCAGCCTGGCACAGCATATCCTCAGACATCTCCTTGGATTGTTGGTAAACCTCACTCTGCTGGTCTGAGCCATCCTTGGTGGTGGCCACCAGGCTCACGTGGCTGCTGAGCACTGGGCAGCATGGTGGTTGATGAGATCTGAGACGCGCGGAGTGAAGAAGTGGATCTGAGAGTCTGAGCGCGGACGGACACTAGACACCTCAACCGTGTTTACATTGACTCTGCTGTAGCAACAGGACCCGGCTGAACAAAATATAGCATTAGAATGTCCCTCATTGGTCTCTCTCTCTGCTTTGTGGATGTGGCTATTAGGAAACCCATCATCACTGCTGGCCAAGTCATGGTCGACAGACTCTTTTTTATTCTTTTCCTTCCTTTCTTCCTTCTTCCTTCCTTCCTTCCTTCCTTCCTTCCTTCCTTCCTTCCTTCCTTCCTTTTTTTCATTTTACTCTGTAGACAGAGACTGGTCTCAGACTCACAGTGATCCTCCTGCCTCAGCTTCTCAAGTGCTGAGACTACAGGTGTGAGGCATTATGCCCAGTGGGGATTTTTTTTTTCTATGAAGGGTTTGGCTCCTCATGATCTTTGCTGTGGTTCTGGGGCAGCTCCAGGAGGCTCTGCAGACAGCGCGTGAGTCAACACAGGGTATTTCCCGGCTATGACCTTAGGTGGGGATGGAGTTGACCCTTGAACCTCATGTTAGACCTTGAAGTGTATTAACTAGCAAATTGTATTTTTTAGAAGGAGTGGGATGAGAGGCCAACCAGAGCAGCCAACCTTTTGTTTACCAAATACAGACATTAGGGAAATGCACACCAACTATCTGCCACTTAATTAAATGGGTATTGCCCCACAAACCGTCATGCAATGCCTTTTGGGGAAAAAAAGACTTTCCTTATGTCCTTCTTTTCCCACAGGGGAAAGTGGAAACACAGCCACAGGCTGTCGCAGGGAGCTGTCAACAAAATTAGCCTAGACCCGTCTAAGATCACCAGCCACAGAGGGAATCTCAGAGCACCTAGGTTCTTCAGTGTTATGGCTCACCAGGTCCCGACTGGACGGTGACTCCATCGCAGGTCTGGGGACCTTAAAGATCTTCTTGGTCTGCAGACTGCATGCTATTGAGGCTCGAAGATTTTCACTAGATTTGCCTGGTGGGTTAACCATGAGATCCATGTAATGACTGCAAACTCAAAACAGAGCCTGTTCAGCTGGAAATGGTCTCTGTGTGAAACTGACACCAGGGTCCAAAGACTCGCTACAAACACAGGAGTGGAAGCCGCCTGGTGAGGTTCGCAAAGCTGGGGCAGGCGGGGTTACATAAAACATGTCACTGGGAGTCATTTCACCTGAGCGCGAGGTATTCTGAACTTCCCTATTGCTTTACACTATTTTTCTGTGGGCCAGCCTCTGCTGGGTCCCTCACCCTTCACAGGCAACCAGATCACAGACTGTCATTGCAAGCTGTCTACACTAGGTGCGGCTAGGTGGGAGGGCCTATTTTCTTTGGCATACCACACTTGTTCCCGTGCATTGTGTGAGTGTGCAAATGCCATGGTATGTGTGCGGAGGTCAGAAGGCAACCATCAGGTGTTGGTCTTTTCCTTTTTACTATCTTTGAGTGTGTCTCTTCTCCTCTGTGTTAGCCGGGTAGCCTGTCCCAGGAGCTTCCATCCAGTCTCCCGTATCTCCTTAGGGACACACTGAGATTATGGCTATTCATGTTACTGCCACCAGCTTTTATGAGGGTTCTGGGGATCTGAACTCAAGTTGTCTGGCTTTGCATGCACGGCAAACACTTTTTGCCCACGGAGCCATCTTCCCAGCCCTGACACTGGGACCTCCATTACCTCCCCCCAGACTTCCAGCTGGCCTTCCTAGTCACGTTCCACACGCTGTGGCTAGGCAGAAACAAGACAGCACAGCTGGGGAGGAGCTAGGCTCTCTGCTGAGCTGATGGACCCAGGAGGACAGCACTGTCCCACGCCTTCTATTTAGGGACAAGTCGGGGAGGCCTGGGACACTCAAGGAAAAGGGCGTGTTTGCCTTTCCTGTTCTGTAATATGGGCCTTCTCCACTACGCCTCATCTTCCTACTGGAGATGAGATGAGCCTCCGACCATGCCCTTTCTAGGTGACCGTTTCTGAGGGCCACCCTTGAAGGCCCTCCCAACACTGGGCACAGAGCTTTGTGCACACCACGTGCTAATGCACAGGGTCCCCACTAAGATGAAGGAAGCCACACAATGGCACCTCGGTCGCCTTCAACTCCAGAGTGTCACTGGCAGCAACCATCTACGCCTCACATCTGTGTTTCTGTTGCTTATTTCCTTTTGGGTCCCTTAGGATGGCAGCTGAGAAGTCCCACAAGCTCATCTGCACCAGAGGATGAAGGAAACACAGAAGAGCTCATCTACACGCATAATACACAACCATATACTCGTATGGACACACGCACACACACACACCCTTGTTAGCACAGGACTTGGCTTAAGGCACAGGCAATATTTGAGTACACGAACGTGTATATTGGAACAAGACTCAATTGTCCACCTGCTGCAATGAGGCTGTGTATCCAAGCAAGATGCTCCCCCACCACTTCTGGCCCCTGAAGACTCCGGGCCTCAGCTCTGAGCTTCCCGAACTCACAGAGCCAACCTGTAGCACCAAGCTCCCCCATCCCACCACCCAGCAATTTCACCAACCTTCAGCTCTTCCCCAGCCTTCCTCCTATTCCTGGCAAGCCTGTCTCTCTCTGGTCACTCAGTTACCATCCTAGCAGCATGAGAGCTTGTGTAGGCAGGGGTGGTCACTGGCCTGGGTTTAACTCGGATTTGTTGAGTGGACAGACATTCGTCTCAATGCATGGGGGCAGAGGTTATGTCACTTGACGTGGAGCATCCTTGCTTTTTAGAGAGGAAACAAAGGCCTGCCACCCTGTTAATAGTGTTCAGGGAAGATACTGTGGGGCTTGGCACTTCCTAGGAACCCACTGTGGTGCCAGTCCTGGGGAGGATATGACTCTGTAGGTCCTCCTTCTGGGGCACTCCGGTCGCAGACAAGTAGTGAAGCAGCCCTCTTTCCTTCTCAGGGCGTTCCAGAGATCAGCAGACAAAACACCGAGCCCACCCCCTCCTGCTCATCTGCCTGTCTCTCCATTGCTACCTTGCACAGTGTGTTGGGACCAGGCTCACCATAACTCAGAAGCCAGGCTTGCCAAAGCCACACCAGGTGACATCCTGATAAAACGGCACGTCTGGACTGTGAGGGAGGCTTGGGCTGAGGGCAAGTGTGGGCGAGGGTGGCAGACAGTAGATCTAAGCTTCACAGCTCTGCAGAGGAGAGGACGTACAAATTCTACCTCGGAGGCTAGAGCAGACGCCTCGGCTGGTTCCTTCTCTCTGCTTCTTCACTGGGGTGGGCTTTGACCCGTTTTTCACAGTCAAGGTGGAGCAGGTACATGCACGTGGCCCTGGGGACAAGTTTCTGGTGTTGCACTGTGTCTGTGACTCCGGGAAGGGCAGCTGGGCACCTTTCATTCCCAACTCTAGACCTGGAGCCGACTGAAGAACCGATATGGATATAACTCAACGTGTGGCCGTGCCAACAACATAACTCGGTGTACGAACATGGGCCATGGCAATGGCGTTCCTTGCCGCTTCTCTGCCTTCTCCTTCGTCTATTCCCCGAGCAAGGGACTGCAGGGCTGTGGGG
The DNA here is from genome assembly GCF_982192425.1 of Myodes glareolus. Classification (NCBI taxonomy): domain Eukaryota; kingdom Metazoa; phylum Chordata; class Mammalia; order Rodentia; family Cricetidae; genus Myodes; species Myodes glareolus. Next base: position 3,895,792 of record NC_142034.1, on the reverse strand, counting down.
GCACAAACGCTCACCTAGGGCCCAGGCAATGCTCTTTCTTCCTCTCAGTGACTATGGGGCTCAGTTCTGCTGCACCTGCTGGGTCTCTCACAGCCTGCAGTTAGACTGGGCCCAGTAGTTATCACAGACCCCCGGGTCTGGAGCTTAGACGAGCAGCTCAGTCTCCGGTTCAAGATTCATCGTCACCCGTATTTCCTTCCAGAACTGCCCCTGCACCTCTGGAGGAGCCCCAGATGCCAAAGAGCATGACCCAGCCGCACAGATGACAGACAAAAAAATCAGATCTGTTCCCATCAGGTTTGATCCAGCCTTCTCCCCACAGAACCCGTAACAACCTGGTAGATGGGTGGGCCAGAGGCAGGGGAGCTGGAGACAGCAGGGTGATGGTGGGGTGGGGAGGAAATCTTCTAGGAGCAGAAGAGAGTGCAGAGGAGAAGCAGAGATAAACTGAACATGGAAGAGGGAGAAGGAAGACATAGAGGGTGGTGGAGGGGGCAGAGAGGCTCGGAAACAAGGAAAGCGGGGTGGGAGCATACTGGTCAGAGCTTCAAAAGAGACGCACAAGACCAGAGCAAAGAGAAAGAAGAGGCAGGGCATGTATCCCCTAGAGAGAGTATCCCAGCCCTGCTCATGGGACCAGCTGCTGGGATCACATGGGCCGTCAGGATCCCACATTGCCAGGAACTAGAGTCTCCTCACCCGAGGGGCCGACTGCCTCAGGCCCTGGTGCCGCCTAGCCTGCCCCCAAGCTGGGTGCCGAGGGTTGCAGGCACTTCCTTAGAACTGGACAGAGGCCACAACCAGCCTCCAGTTCCTGCCACATCCCCTACCCTCTCCCCAGGAACCTGATAGTCTGCTTGGAGCCACCTTCAGCTTGCTGTCCCTAAGGTCAGAAGAGAGGGACAGAAGGGCACTCAGACTGGACTGGAATCTCATCCTTTGCCTCCTCCAGGGATGGTGGCCAGCCCTCTCCGAGTCTCAACACCGTGGGGCAGACAGACTGCTTCCCTGACTCACTGCTAGTGCAGAGGCTGGGGAGGCCAGCACTGGGACAAACCTTTCGATCAACAACCTGATCCTTAGCCATCCCAGCTGTAACAACGGACTCAGAAAAGGCTATGGAACCTGTCTAAAGCAGGCAGCCAGTCTCCACCTCTCCACAGGCCTGTGACTGCCAGGGTGGGCCCCATCTGTGAGGGGCATGGTATAGGAAATGATGTAGGAGATGCCCCACTGCGTGAGAACCTGTCCTTCACTCTGGGCACACACCTAGTGGGCACACGGCGGTCCATGCCGGCTTGGATCTACAGTTTGAACTCTAAGCATTGAGCTGTTCTCAGTGTCTCCTTGGCTATCAACCCCTCCCACCCCCCCCCCCACCCCCACCAGCTGTGGCAGGTCATATTTATCCTAGTTCAGCCAGACAGAGCCCCCTGCTTCACACTCAGAGAAGCCCACTCGCTCCACAAAATGAGGAGTCACACTCAAGATCTTAAAATCCTAAGGCAGACTACTTCCATCGATCTTCCCAAGCTTTAAGCATCCATCTTTGGGTATGCAGTTGGGGCAGATCCAGCTTAGGGACCCACAGGAGGTTCAAGAAAGAGTTCAGGCCCCCAGAAGCTCTGGCTGAGGTGATGTCTATTTTATGCACAGCTGAGAACGCAGCTGGGAAGAGGGGGGCATCTTCCTGAATTCTGGTGTTCGTTAGAATGTGAGACAGACTCAGTCGTGGCTCCGGAGTCTGGGTGCACAGTGGCTTTACAGTGTGGTGTGTGATTTACCTGCTCCTTGCCTCAGTTTCCCCCAACCGCTAAACGTTTCCATAATGCATGCATAAGGTTAGCCTCCAGCGGGTTGTAGAACAAACATGAACCTAAAAGGCATGAAAACGGAGGAGGGGCCCGCAGACCTGATGCAGTCACTGCAATTCCCAGAGGCACCAGGGTGAAGCAGTGCCGTGGTTTTGAATGAACATGTCAAGGCCAGGCAGCTAAGACACAGTGCTTTGTCCCTGTGGATCTCCGGGTTTGAGGACACAGAGTCTGGTTAACTTCTTTCAGTCGGTATCTTTAGGTTAGTTTTTGTACGGTGTTATCTTTAATTTGGTTTAATGTCTTTGGCTTATCTTTATCTGGTTTAGTCTTTAGTCTGGTTAATATCTTTAGGATAATTTGGGGGCTGTGGCTCCATCCACACACCAGATGTGAATTAGCAATGTCCTCTTGAAGACATGGCAGACATGTGTCTGCCCCGTGCCTTCTTTCTAATCATCAGCTGTGGGGTCCTCACCAGTGACCCACGCATGCCATGTCGCTATGAGCACGTGTGTGTCTAGTGGGGTTTTCAGAGTCACACAAAGTCTGTGGGTGACACGCGAACAGCTGGGGAACAGAGACTAAACCCCAGGAATGCGCAGAAGGTGTAAGATGCAGCGTTATGTTTGCTACAGTAATTAATCCTTATTAAAAATGCCTGTGATTAGCAGTGGTCTTACCTCAGAGCAAAGTGAGAAGGGTTTTAAGAACGCAGCTGCTTAATGAATCTCAGAACAGGCCCCAGCATCCTCAAGTCCCTCTGTGCCCCTTTGGGCTCTGCTCCTGGGGGAAACGCGTTGTTATCAGCAACTGCAGGAAGCTGACTGCAGACCCCAGGCTGGAAGGAAGTTTCCGGGGCTGGCAGCACTTGCCATGGCAATGGAAGCTCTCCGGGGATTTACCTTGAGTAAGTACATGCGTGCAGTTATATCAACGGAACTCGGGTCACACGGGCAGCTTCAGGGTAGCTGGATCCTCACCTCTCCATGGATCTCCAGGCACCCCCTAACCCTTTTCCTGCTCATCCCCAACCCTTCTGCTCTTTTCCCCTACCTGACAAATGCCATCTTTCTCCCCATGAACAATTTACCGTCTTGGTAATTGAGTGACTTGATAAGATTCCCTTTTATAGGACACTTTAGTTTAATAAAAAGGCCATGACTGACAAGATCCCATTTTGTGAGTTGGGGTTTTTTCGCACCTCATCTCTGAAAGATGCTTCTGCTAAAGGCCATAGGAAACCCTGTGGGAGTCCAGCTGATGTTCTGGAGTTTTTTCATGAGACCCCCTTGCCCTCAAAGGTCACCATGATCAGCTCCATTGCCTGCTGAGGACCCAGAACCAGAGACTCAGGGTTTCTAAGAGGGAACAGACCCCCCAGGGGGACCATATGAGGCAGCTCCGCAGTGTACCCAGGATCTCACAGTGAGAGGGCCCTGCGATAATCCCTTATGGGGCTCCTGGGGCAGACTGGGAAAGACAAGGGTGGAAGCTAGGGATCACTTCCCAACCAGAGCCCAACCCAGACGGACTAGTGTCGGGTGAGCCCAAGTCGTTTTGGTTGGGATTCTAAAACGTGTCATCACCACTGCAGGGAGGAGGGACTGACAAGCGAAAACAGAACCTTGTGACGGATTGCAGAACCATGCGCCTCTGAGGGGGCATGGCCTCACCATTCACCCCCCCGCCTAGACCTGGGGTCTAGCAGCTCGCAGAAGGTAAGGGTTAATGGCACTGTGAAGTAATGGGATTCCACCGGTTGGGGTTTTATTTCTTAAATTTCCGAGTTGAAAGACTCTAGGTTTCGAAAGCTGGCCTGTTTAAAAGCTGCATCTTAATGCGCCTCCAACTACGTCTCTTGTCTTGCTTGATTTCACGTCTTCTGCTTCTGATGTTAAATGTGCTGTTTAGACTGAACACACTGCCGGCATATGGCACCAGCGTTTGCGTGCAGCAGCCCCGCAGCCCCCACAAGGGGCTGGAGGAGGGGCCTGCTCTCACCTCTAGAAGGCCAGCCAGGTGCCACCCAAGGTCCCTTCTCACACAAGCCTTCCTTCAGGAGACGTAAGAGGCCGTCTCACTCTAAAGGTGGCCTGGGACAAGCTGGGTGCCAAGCTGAATGTCACTATTTGTTTTGTAATGGCCTGAACCACCAGAACTGTGTGTGCTCCCATAAAACGGTGCACCCACAACCACCAGGAACGATCTAGACCCCATGTTGACGCACCAGGCTGTCTGCCCCTGCAGAAGAGCTGCAGATGGGCAAAAGAAACAGGGGTGCTGCCGAGCCTGGTGCAGTGGGCATGCGGTGGCTGTCCCAAGAGGGGTTCTGCTCAGATGACAGCATCTGTGGTGAGGAGAGCTCCTCTGAAGTCCTCTTGCCCTTTCGCCGCACCCCTGGAAAGCTGCAAATGGCCAGTCAGGGCGCATTACCAAGCTCTAAAGGACTCAGGGTATCTGCTGGTGGGTTCACCCCCCCCCCAAAAAAAGCATAGGTCTGACCCATCAAGACAATGCTGAAGCTCTGAGCCATATTTCATCTTACTCAGCTCTGTCCTGAGGTGGGGGAACTATGTGCCTGGGGAAGACCCAGGCTCAGAGAGGTGAGGCCATTTGCCCAAGACAGCATAAACAGGAAGTCATGGACTGCCCTCCAGGACCTGTACTCCAAACCCTTCGCTTGCCCTCTGGTCCCAGCATCTTGCTGCCAGGGGGTGCCCAAGTTATCACTGCCCATGACAGCTGGGTGTGAGGGGGAGGGGGCCACCCGTGAACTTCCAAGTGGTCGCATCTGACAGAAATGCAAGTTGCCATAGAGACCCTATTACAGAGTCTCCAAGTGACCCCAGTGTTCATGGGAACTCAGAAGGGGTTGGGGAGCTGCCCTTTGAGGACCACCTTTGAGGCCCATCATGCTGGGAATGACAAATGACAGATGAAAATGTGGGGGGCTGGCCGGTGGGTCTGAGGTTCCCAGTGCCTCTTATATCACATCCTGGAAGCCTCCCATGTCACAGGTGGTCCTAGGAAGGTGAGACTAAGGGCCTAGGGCTCTGGCAATATGCCACCTTCTGTCCCTAATCATTGTGCAGCCCCGTCTCTCCCTCTGCAGTGGCCAAAATGTTTGGTAGTCCATAGTGCGCAGACAAGGGACCCTAGTAGAGCGGTGGCCCAAGGGCCCAGCAGCCCAGGGTTTATTGCCCTGGGCCAGGTTCTTGAGGCCCATCTTGGCCATGTCCATGTTTCCTCCTACACCACTGCCCACGGTCCCCTGAAGAGTCTGTGGAGGGCATGACAGAGAAGCGCTTCCCCTCCCCCAATGGCTCGCCTCAGTCTCCATGAAATCTCCAGTGGAGGCCACCTCTCCATTTCCAGTCAGTTGTGCACCCTAACCTAATACTGACTCTGAGCCCCTGAAAGCTTCTTGTGTGGACACCCTGTCCCTCTGTCTCTCTATCATATTACCCCATTTTTGAAGGAGGTCTTATGGGAACCCTCTAACTGGACTGAGTTAAGGAGCAGAGACAGAAAGCCAGCCGGAAGTTCTTTGTACCTCCATGTTTCTCCCCCAAAGCTACCCACCTATGTGGGTATACCAGAGGGCCAAGGTGTGACTCTACAAGAGAGTAACCCCCAGAGCGTGGGGAGAATGGGCAGCCCAAAGGTGTGCGCAGACTGGGTGGGTGATGCCAGGGTACTGCAGCCTTAGGACAGCTGTGGACAAGCTGGCGCCCCGAGCCATAATCTGGAGGGTCTGGGGGAGCCCAGGGAATCCCCTCTCCATCCCTAGTGCAGGCCTGGGTCCCCGCACTGATTCCGCATTGGGTGGGATCGCAGGACCCCGCCCCCTGCGCCTCAGGCCAGCTGGAGGGCGGAAGCTGAGGCTCTGTGCGCACCTCCCTAGGGGGCATCCTGGGGATGTAGGGGCTCCTAACCGCTTGGTTTGCTGTCCCCCAACGCCTGCCAGCCTGAGGTTCCTGCGCAGCCCAGCAGACTGCAAAAGTCCAGCACAAGCCCCTCTTGAGCCAAGCTTCGGGGCCTAGCTTCTCTGTCCCACTAGGCAGGTGGCCCGCCTCCCCAGAGGCCCGGCGCACGGTACGCGCTGCAGCACAGCCGGGCTCCCCAGCCGCCACCTCCCCGCGGCCCCTGGGCTTGCGCGTCGCGGGCGAGGAAGAAGCCTGGCTACCGGTTCCCGAGTCCCCCGTGTCTCGGCGCAAAGTTCCCCAAAGTAACTGGGTGTCCAGAACCCCTTCGTCCTTCCCTTGGGCTTCCCTCGAGACTCCGCCCGCCGCCCCCTCCCGCGCCTTTGAAAAAGTTGAGAGCGACGCCCCAAACTCCAGTCGGCCCCCCGACCAGGCACCGCGCGCTCCCCAGACACCCCCATGCTCCTCTGCCACTCAGGGGCGCAGTTCCCCCAACCCCAGTCCGGGCGCCATGACGTGAGGAGAGCCGCGGGGCCACCAGCGGCGGCGCGGAGGCGGCCAAGTGCGGGGCGTGGGCGGCGGCGCGGGGCGCACGTGCGCGGGGCCGGGGGGCGCTCGGGCCGGGGGCGCTTACCTGTTGGAGGTAGAGGAAAGCGGGCGGGCAGGGCACGGAGTGCGGGAGCATGCTGCCGGAGTTGGACAGCAGGAGGCAGCCCGAGTTCGCCATGGAGCACAGCATGGGGCGGCAGGGGGGCGCCCGGCGGCCGAGGCGGCTCTGCGCTCGCTGCGTCCCTCGGTGTGTGCGCGCGCCCTGCCTCCCGGGCGCCCTCCCGGTCTCTCCTCCTCCGGGCCTCCCCTCCCCCGCGTGGCGCTTGTTAAGAGGGAGGCATGGAAAGGGGAGCGGCGCGCCTCTGCCGGGGGCTGCCCCTGTCCGGGCGGGGAGGCTGGAGAGAGCGCGCGCCAGACGATGGAAAGAGGATGGATGCGATGTGCGAGAGGATGGATGTGGGCAGAGGGAAGCCAGTCACTTTGGAGCCACCGGAGCCCTGTCTGCAAAGAGTGGTGCGTGTGCGTGTGTGAGTGTGCGCGTGTGCGCGCGTGTGTAGCGGTGGGAGGGGGAGTCCCTGGCGTACTCCAACATCAAACGGAGCCCCGCGCGCTTGCTCGGGGGAAGAGAACCCGGCCGACGGCACCACTGCCCGTCCCGCACTTAACCCCTCGCCCGCCGGCCTGCGCCGGGCCGCCAGTTCTAGCCCCCTCCCGAGGGCCCTGCGCTCCCCTCCTCCGCCCGCGCGCAGCCTCTGCTCCCGGCGGCGATAGGGTCTGGGACCTCCGTTGGCCCCTGCTGGTCTAGGCTGCGGCGGGAGGAGAGTCCCTGCGGCCCACCGACCGGAAGACGCTCGTTCTGCCAGCGTTCAGAGAAGCGCCTCTCCTGAGGGAGGCCGGCTCCGCGGCGGGGAAGTCGGTGATGTAATGAGGGCATCTACGCAGAGGCTTCCGTGCTGGGAAGGCTTTTCCAGCTGCTCAGTGCCTAGAAGCCCAGCCAGAGCCCCCAGAGTCTCTCTTGCCCCTCTGTTGGTTTCCAGGCCCCACCAGACACCTCAGCAGCCTACTGCGGGCTTAAGATCCTGTAGATACTTAGTATGGGGGTGGGCAACAAGGAACAGTGGCCGTTGGGTACCCTCCCGGCGCCATGGTCAACCGTGCTGAATTTGGTGTTCACACTCCAAGTCTTAGAGTACACAGCACCCACCTTCTGGCCTCAGGCGGTGCTAGGCAGAGGCCTTGATTCGCCCCTCACACCACCACTGCAGCCTGCCTGCATGCGACTGCAGCTTCCCCGCCACACACATCAGGGCCTGGCCCCTCACGCTCGGTTTTACCAAGACAAGCCACAGGTGAACTTGGCTGGGGGTGAGCTGCCCTCCACCTGCCACTGTGAGAGGTAGCCCCAGGGGGCACACTCCCAGCCTCACACCCTGCTTACATATACTACCTCCATTAGAACGGGCACACCCAGGGACGCCTGTGCCCAGGGACACCGTACTGCTGTGAAACTCCCTTACCCTACCCGAGCTCTGCACTTGGAAGATAGCAGGCCTGGTAGATTAAAAAGTGGGGTCCTCCTATGTACCGGGTGGGCTCAGTGAAGTTCTTTGTTGTCTCTGGGCTTTAGTTTCCACTCCCAAACTAAGGTTGCTTGGTTGTCCCCCTGCTGTGTTGCCTGTGGAGTGAGGAATGTCAGAAGATGCCTGGCCTCCCTCCAGGCACCCCCTGGGAAGTAACACTGTGAGGGGGCAGGTAAGTACACACAACTTGGATGACCTCTTATCAGGTATCCTCCTCCCACACTCACACCTGAGTAGCCTGACATTGACCTTCCTCCGAGGAGGAAGCACATGCGGTAGGTGGCTCATTCTCTTCTCCCTTTTTCTTGCTCTTCTCTGAGATGTTGCTGGGGTGGCACAGGCAGCCTGTGGGTTATGGGCTGTCGGAGGCCACCCTTGCCCTTCCAGAGGGATAGGCTATGATTTTTTTTTCTCTCCCAGTTTTGGACGGAAGTAGTGTACTCCAGCCCTGAGGCCTGGCACATCATCTGGGGCGTGATGCTTCGAGCGGTCCCTGTAAGCTGAGACCTGGGAGGCTGACCTGCCTGTTCAGTGCCCACAGTGGGTTTAGCTATATCAATGCACTTTCCCTGCACACTTCCTGCCCCCTCCCACATTCTGCCGTTTTCCTAGTCTGTGACACCCGTCTGTCCTCTCAGAGTGGCTTTCAGTCATCACTGTCTGGTTGCCTTTTCCGTAGAAGGATCTTGGGCAGCCCGGCTGTTCACCCTGAGCTCAATACTCCAGACAGACCATCGCACAGGCACTGTCTGGGGTTCGGAGCTGTGGAGAAGAAGTTCTCTCACCTGGAGCGAGCTCACCGTCTAGTGGGGAAACCAAGTCTGCAGCCTAAAATGCTGAGAGCATGAGGTCAGGAGAGCCTGTCTAGACATATACCTCCACCAGTGCATCACCTGAAGGCTCCCTGGGACAAGCAAAAAAGAATTAAAAGGAAATATCCAGAAGAAGAGTTGGAAGAGTGTGCCTGGCTGATTTCTTGGGACAAGGGCTGTATGTCTACCGCTTGTCATACTGTGCTTCCGGTGTGTGTCATGTCCCTTCCAAAGACAAGCCCCCATTCTAAGGGTGGTTATTGCTGTGTCTCTTGTACCTGCCCATGCAGATCCCCTCCCGCCTACATCCAATACCCTACGGTGAGCCTCTGTAGCAGCCTGAGCTGTGCTACATTCTCCATGCCCCCAAGATTCCTGACCATTCTCCCGCAATCCAGGGGCCTTGCAGACGAGGGCGTTTGGCCCTGAGTAGTGGAGTGGGGAAGGCCAATCCATCAGCCACTTGCTAGGCTAGGCTGCCCCCACGTTTTCTTGGGTTGAAGGGAGGCTGTGAGCTAGGAAGAGCTGTCAATCGAGTGAGAATATTCACTACTTAAAAAAAGATCCAGGAGAAAAAAAAAACCACATCCCATTCGCCCTGAATCTGAGAAAGGCCTTGTTAGGGAGGCTCGAACTGAGCTGTAATTATTTCTACGCTCCTGGGCACCGCTATAAATATCAGGCAAGGGAGGCACCTCAAAAGGTTTGGGTGGCTTGGCTCTGAGCTTGCCTGGTTCCCTCCTGCCCCCATCCCGTACTACCTTCCCAAGCAGGGCCTTGCTGGCTGCGTGTGCTGCTGTGTATACCCCATGCCTGTCCCACCATCTCTGGACCCGTATTCCTTCACTGGACACTGTATCTCCTGGTGTCTAATTTTGTGGAGCACCTTTGTCATTGTCTGTGGCATTTTGTCTCTTAAGATGGTCTGGGTTTTTTTTTTTTTTTTTTTTTTTTTTTTGCGAAAGGTAGGCCAGTGGGCTCTGTGGCTAAATGATAGAGAACCAAGTGCCTGTTGTCTGCCCAATTCTGGGGAATTTCTAAGAGTTCCTATAGTACCTTCAGGGGTGGGGAGAGAAAGTCCTGCACCCCTGAGGGACAAGCAATGAGGTCCCAGCTCCTCACTGTCATGCTTTCTCTCTTCCCTTCTGAATGCCAGTCTGACCATCTCCTTATTCAAAGAGAACAGTGTGGAGCTTGGCAGAAGTGTCCCAGAGCAAGGGGTGAGCTCACAGTCTGTGGTTGCAGCTGGGTTCCACCACATCAAGCCAAGCCATCATCTAGAAGTGGAGTGAGCTTCCCATGTGCTCTGCAGAGCCAGGCCTTCCTGCCCCAGCTCTGGAATTCCTGGCACAGGCTTGGACATGAGCAGTGGAGATCGAGGCAGAGTGACCAGATCCATCATCCCCAGTGGGGTGGGCCAGCACGGCATGGCTCAGAGCCTGATTGTGCAATGAGATGTGGAGTTACCCAAGAAACTTTAGATATGTGACTCCCACCTGAGTCTTGTATCACTGGGACACATTCCCAGGGCAAATTAGCATCCCCATTTGGCACTGAAGGAAAAGAGTTAAGAGTCAGGGGAAAGCGTTGGGTTCAGGGCTGTTCCTGGTGTCTTGAAACAGACATCTCAGGGGTGTGTCAGGTAGAGAAGTTTTTGGGCTCTTTTGAAAACAAAAATGTCTCTGGTTCCTGAAGGTGGCAGCCTCATAGTGTGGGAGTCAGGAAGTGTATGTGTTTTTATCCTGATAGGTGGACTTCCCGTTCTAGAAGGACATGGGAGCCTCTGCACAGGCACCGGGAGCAAATGACCTGAGCTGTCCAGCTCAGCCCTGGCTGACGAGGCCACACCGAAGGTGTCCGGCAGAGGGCCCACTCACACCAGTTGGAAGTTCTTTCCCCAGCAGGCCTGTGAGGAGGGGCTTCTGGGGGGCCCCTCCCCACTCCTGGGCCTCTCTGCCTCTCTCTGTCAAGGAGTCCAGAACAGGCAGAGGGGAAAAGCTCAGATTGGTGCAGTCTGCTGTGGTCAGCACCCACCGTTCAGCTCAGCTGGGGGTCCCCCACCTAGTGACACCATCCCCCTGCCTCATCAGAGACTGCAGCAAAAGTAAAAACCCGCGTGCAAAGGGAGTTTATTTATCTGTTTAATTAAGAGGCGTTTGCCAGCCACATTCGGCTCCATCCGTCTCACTTACAATCCGTCCCAGCAAAATTAAACATAATAAATACTGGGAGACTGAAAGCAAAGGGCACACTCAAGATAGATGGGAAAAGCCAGAAGTTGCACAGGGTAGCAGTTATGGGGACATCTTTCTTTCGCAAGTGTCCCTCCCCTCGGGACCCAGGAGCTAGAGGGCTGTTCCCAGAGAAAGGGCTGCCGGTGCCTTTGCCTTTCCCACTCAGTCCGGTTGCCAAGCTTGCTTTATTGTAAGCAAGCCCCCAGGCCTGTCCCTTCCCGGCTCCTGTGGGAGAGGAGTGAGCTCAGCACACAGCCAGAAGACTGTGCAGGTGGTGGCCCTGTGGCGGGGGCAGCAACTCGGGGCTAGGTGGGCAATAGGTCTCGGCTGCAGTTGCTCTGGCCACTCCTTGGGGCTTTCTGCTGCAACTGGGCCCTGCATGCTTGAAGAGGCCGTTGGCAGAACCTGAGCAGAAGTTTGGAAAGAAAAAAAAAACCCCAAACGTTTGGTTTTTCTGTGCTAGCTGTGATCAAGCATTCAGAAATTGGTTCCAGAATCTCACAGGAGCTGGAAGAGGAAGCTGGCATTTGGACACATTTTTTTACTTCCATTTTGGACCAGAAGGATAAGGTGTGCTGTTTGCTAAAACTCCCCAGGAGAAGAGACGAATGCCGGTCGCTACTGATGGCAATGCCTGGCATTTGCTCTGCCCTTTCTTGACTTTTCAAAGTGCCTTACCACAAGCTATCTCCCCAACATTGCTGCAAGTTGTAACAAGGCCCATTCTCTACATGATGACACTCTTAGAATCTTAGAGGTGTCACAAATTCCACCCAACCAGTAGGAGGCAGAGTCCAGACTGGAGAACCAGATTCCAGGCTCTGGGAATTCACAGGAGCTTTTGGCTTCCCTTTGACTGTGCTGTTTGGCATGTGCCCTTCTGCAAACATCCTCATCATTAGCCCTTGGCTCTCTCTCCTAACAGGATCAACCCTCAACCAAATCTGTTAATGGAACAGTCATTTGCAATAGCTCAGGCACCTACTAATCGTGCTGCGGCTCGGGCTGTGCGGCAATTATCTCCGATGTATGCTTTCTCATTAGGCGGGAGGTCGCAGGAACCCAGTGGGCTGTTGAACCCTGTGATGAAGCTATTGAGAGAAGCTGCTATTGGACTAGGATGCCTTTTTACACCCAGAGCTTCTGGCCCATCAGCCAGGCATCCGTACCCCACCCTGAGCCTTACCCGTCACCCTGGACTCCGCCTTGCACACCACCTTAGTGTTTTGATGTCAAGACCACAAATGACCCCAAGTGGGGGGAGGTTCTGTGAACCATGGAAAGCTATCCGTCTGCTTGGGCATGAAGACTCCAACTCAGGGGACGAAATGCTCCATGATGGCCACATTCCTGGTGCAACTGGAGCAGAGGGAAACCTGTGCTCATATTACTACAGAGACTTCTGAAGGCTACAGATGTCCGGGACATCCGTGTGAGTTGTAGGACCAGGAAAAGCCTGTGAGACTCACTGCCCCCGGAGCTCAGCCTGGGTGACTCAAGTTGTCCTTGTCAACCCCACTGCAGCAGGGATGCTCCATAAAGAGCATCTGCCTCTTCTCTAGGCTTCATCATTCCCCTCGCCCAGCCTGGAATTGAAGGGGGGGAGTTACCCAGAGGCACAGGGAGACAGGGCTGCGAGGGAATTTGGGGCCTCCATCACTCAGTCCCTTGCCTTCTGGCCAGAAGGCACTGAAGCCTTTGGGACAGGTGCTGCCTCCTGTTTGTTTGCTCGAAGCATTCTATGGAAGGAGCCCCCGAAGCCCCTGGGGAGCCCATCCAGGTTTTCATCACCATGACTGTCAAGCAAGTAAGGCTTGTATCTTAATTTTATTCAGATGGCGAAGGCCTCAAAAATGTAATAAGGGGGTGGGGACTGGAAGCTGCTGCCACCTCCTCTAACTCCCAGGAGAGGCCCGGGTCACCCACCAGGACTTATAGAGCAAGGCTCTACGTGGAAGGAAGAGGCTGAGTGAATGGAACACTAGCAGCACCAGACAGTGGGTAGACTGCCTATGGGGGTGGGTACCAGGCACAGGGCTGTAGTTTGGGCAGCTCCGATTCAGGGACTGATGTGAACCACCAACCACTGGAGCCTCATCAGGGAAGCAAAGCGCTTATGGGGAAGTCATGAACTTGCAGGAAGGGGTCAGCACCTTCTCCTTCACCAGCAGCTCTGGCGCAGCGCTGGAGAGGGGCAGCCGGGCTCCTGACCCCACAAAGCCATTGTGAGAGGTCAATGGTCTTTCTACCCTGCCATAATTTTTTTTAAAAAATATTACTCCACAGAGAAACTAGTGAGTCTTTTCTTCATTGTTCAGGGAGGAGGGGCCAAAAATGAGAGACTCAACCATCATCTCAGGGGGTGTGTGCCAAGAATCGTGGAAGCTAGATCCCTCCACTGAACAGATAAGAATGAAGCAGACGAGCCTTCTGCCTGTAGACCTAGAGCCAGCACTCATCCAGCTTAGGAGCCACTCGGTGGCTTCCGGAGGCAGAATGCAGGGGGGCTGGCACCATGTTCTTCCCCTGCCATTTGTGCTCCTTGAAGCCAGAGCGGCAGCTCATTAAAAGCTCATTAGGAGCCCACGGCACACAAAGGTCCAGGGAGGCAGCAGTGTCCTGCCAGAGTGCGTGGCCCTGGAGAGGCTGGTGCACTCTGTCAGGCAGGCCAAGCCAAGCTGCAGACAGGAGTTGAGTGATGGAGCAGTGACAGGCCAGGTAGGGGCAGAAGTCCCAGGACTCAGCGGTAGGGACAGTCTCTGCTGTCAGATAGCAAAGAAACAGGCAGAGGCTAACCCACAGAGTTTTCCTACACATTCAAGGTAACAGGGTCCAATATAAGCTCCATTCTTAGGCCTTGAGAAGAAAGGACAATGGATGTCGGGACTAGGGTAGTGATTGGCAGGACTCAGCCAGCACCAGCCTGTGTGCCAGCGACGACACACCACGGAAGTTCTTAGGATAGCCACCCCCTGTGAGCACAAGGAGGAGGAAAGGGAGCCTCTTAGAGGCCTAATGCTTGCCAGGGAACAGGGCAAGTGGCATGTTCTTGATGGGACTGAGGGACAGAGCTTGCAGGTACAAGGCTATGTCCTACTGCGATTCTTCAGGTTCACTCTCCATTCTGGGGAGAAGCCCCCTCACCACCCTTGATCTGTATTGGCACCGGGGTCCAGCACTGGTTTGGCACTAACACAATTCACAGTGCCAAGGCATGGGATTTCTGAGAATTCACTGGCAAGGAGGTTTAGGGGAAGCTGGAGTCGGCCTCAACTGCAAGCCCTGGACCGCTCTCCATGGCTCCCGTCCTTTCTTCCCATCGAGAGTTGCCGCATTAGGTTTGGGGAGCCCTCTGTTCATTTTCTTACTTCCCTGGGATGCTGTGACTTTTGATTTCTGCTTGATTAATATACAGCCAACAGACACTGTATTTAAGGAGGTTCTAATTCTCTCAGGTCACCAAACTTGGGAGCAGCAAAGCCGTGAGGAGCCAGCCCCGCAATAGATCAAACACTGGGACCTTCAAATCACTCCTTGGCCCAATTTTTCATCCCTGCTGCCGTCTGATAACCCTTTCAGCCAGAAGCCAATCTCCCCGCTTTTCTGGGGGTGGGCGCAGGAACTGGATGTGCATGTCTGTGGCTGAAACCCTCTTGGCAGCCACACGGCAAGCTGGAAGGACACAGTATTCCAGCCCTGCAAGAGTGAACCTTTCATCCCCAAAGACAGACAGACAGATCCTGGTGCCTGCACCCTAGACTTCCTGGGCCAGACCAGGAATGTGAAAATGAATCTCTCTGGTTGGCAGATGGGCAGTGGCTGGTCCTGATGATTGCCACAGCTTACCAAAACATCTTCCCAGCTACACCAGGACCCTGTACCCCCCTGGGACTCTGTACCTGGTGCCCACTCCTTCTTCTCCTGTGACCCACTCTGAGACCTCCCTGACTAGAAACAGGATCCTCTCCGGTGGGACTGCTTCTCTGTCAATCTTTGGTACCACAATTCCCATTATTTTTCCTTTTCCACTTGCCTTCTGGCGTCTCAGAAAGGCAAATAAATGATATAAATGCCCTGCCTAGCACTTGGAGGCTCACGTACATGGTAGGGAGCAGAAGTAAGGATGCCTGTGTGAACACTGTTTCCTCTGAAGCATCTTTTATAGACCCAGTACATGTTGCCGTTTGGGGAGAGAGCACAGAGCCGCACAATGTGGGAAGATTACACTCAGTTTGTAAATTACATCCCAGCTGGGGGCAGGGAAGGCGCCTGTTAGCCAAGAACCCAGGGCACAAAGTGCAAAATCCCTGCCCTCAGCTCCCCACAGAAATGTCCGCATGGAAGCTGAAGGAGGCCTGGCTGCTCCTTCCCAGGTCCCATCCTGACTCCTGTTGTATTTATTTTCTTTCTCTCAAGCCCTGCTGGACTACCTCCCTCGATCTACTTAAAATATCATCTATAGATTTTCAAATTATTGCTACACTTTCCAAGAGAAGGCCACAGTGGTTAAAAATTAGCAGCAAATTTATAGGAATTCCATATGGCAATTACAGAATTATAATGAAGTGGCTGCCACTTGGCCGAGTGTGGGTAATTGGAAATCCACGCTGGGAGACTAGAATCTTTACGGTATTGGGATTGTATTTTTGAGAGTAAATGCTGTGGAGAGGGTCAATGGACCCTTGAGCTGGCCAAGTTCTTCTTTAGAGAAAACCGTGGTCAGTCCATTGTCCACTTGAAAACAATTGGGGGGCATCATTTCCCTGGCACACAGAATGGCAGTTGGAAGCATGGGGGCTGTTTGGGGCTAAAGGGATCTCAGGGTTTCCCAAGCTTGTTTTGGAGAAGGCAGGAGGAAGAAGGACCATTAACTGTAGAAAAAGCAAGGTGTGAAGCATATGGCATCAAACCAAAAGCTTCAAAGAGTGAAGACCATGTTTTTTCTACCTAAGGGACAACAGAGTCCCCGAACCAGGTGGGGGAAAACCCAGAGATTTTCATCATGAAGAAGTCACATGGTACCCTCTGCTATTCTCATGAGGACAGATGTGGGCTTTGGGTGCATCTCTGTGCCTCCTCAGGACCACAGTGGCTTAGATGCTGTACAAAGAGCTGAAGAAATGGCTCAGTGGTTAAGACCACTGGCTGCTCTTCCAGTGACCTGGGTTTGGCTTTTAGAATCTACACAATGGCTCCCAACTGCCTGTAATTCCAGTTCCAGGGGATCTGATGGCCTCTTCTGATGTCTTGGGCACTGGGCATGCATGTAGTATACATATAGATGTGTGCATCCACACAAACACGTAAGATAGAAAAAGTAATCTTTTAAAAAGAGAAGTCTCATTTGGAGAAAGAAAGGATTTTCCTGGAAGTCGGGGACAAACTGCAGACTTCAGAGCTCCCTAGACCCAGTGCAGTCTGACACGGGAGACGCCGGTTACTGTGAAAACAGCTCTCAGGGAGGAGTTGGGAGATGTCTCTGCAGGTAATAGTGCTGGCTGCAAAAGTTTGAGGACCTGAGTTCAAATCTCCAAGGCCCACATATAAAAAGCTAGCTTTAGTGGTGTGCATGTCGATAACCTCAACAGTGGAGGGCAGAGATAGGAGGATCACTGGGGCTTGCTGAATGCCAGCCTCGCCACAGGGACAGCAAGAGACCCTGTCCCCAAGGAGTAGGGTGGAGAGTGTTAGATCAGGACACCCAATGTCCTCCTCTGGCATCCATGTGCACACACAGATATGTGCGCACACACACTCATGCGTGATTGCATCCCACACAGACATATACACACATATGCACACACAACAACCACCAAGGGCAATGACCCGTGTGTGGGAAACATAGGCTGGCATTTGAAGAAATGGCACAATAAAGACTGGAAACCAAGGAGAGCATCAGCTGCGCTGCACAGGACTGACGGGAATTCGGAAGCTCTGGATTGCAGGACGTGTGTGTTAGAGGCGGTCTCGCCACTTTCTAAAGAAATGCAGTTGCTGACAAGTTAAGATACACACGAGCTGTTTGTAACTGTGCCCCAACTGAGTGGCACAGGGCCTCTGTGTGGGCATAGTGCTCCCCACTCACCCTGTCCCCTTTGCTCATTGTCCTCACCATTGCCAATCTCAGCCTGGCCACTGGCTACTTCTCCAAGGACAAACAGCTAACAGAGGCTCTTCTCACGGTGGGACCGGTGATGGTAGAGTGTGCCCTGACTGTTTTGACCTCCAGTGTCCGGCTCAAGATTCATTCCATCTAGATCTATCTCCTTTGCTTGAGTCCTGTTTGCTCCTCTGAGTTCTGCCCTCTATGTCTTAGCGGGAGTGTGGTACAGGCAGGGAAAAGTGTGTTTTCAGTCCCCAGAGTGGTGCGGCTTTCCCCGCGCCTTATCTGTTTCTTCCCAGACTTCACCAGAACCCAGCATTTTGCAGACTGCTGTTCTTTGGGGCTGAGGTCATGGTGGATGTTCCTGCCTCTCAGCATCCCAGCAAACAGTGCCCATGTGGGTGCGTTCCTCCACACATGGCTCCCGGGGGTGCTTACTGAGTCTCCTGGAGTAGAGTGTGAGGCCCTGCAAGCTCCATTCTAATGCCACGGAGCATGAAATAATTGCCACAATAACAACGCTTTGGGCAAATGGGATCCCAGGCACCAAGAGCATCTACAGACTCATTCTATATCCAACAACCCTCTGGAGGCCAGTGGAGGAGGGTGTGCTTACGTGCATGTGCTCGCGCATGCGTGCGTGTGTGCGTGCATGTGTGTGTGTGCATACACAGGTGTGCACACTCATGTGATCTTACCATTTCCTAAATAAAGAATCTTAAATCCTGATCACCTAAGAGCATCCCACATTCGAAGTGGAACCCCAGGCTTGGTGTTGTTTGCTGACTAAAGAACAGAAGCAGAACTGAGCCGGGCCTGTCGTAAGCTTGGACTGAAGATCACACACCTCCCTATGGCCCCGCCTTCTACCATACACCCATCAGTTCTCCCAGCCCTTTAATCAGGCAGAAGGGCAGCCTCTTCAGCCTGGATTCACACCTCTCTATTTCTAGGACCAACGGAACTCTGGGCAGGGCTTCCATACCTTTTCCCCTTTGCTGCTGTAAGAACAGGACAGTACCACCCTACCTTCATACCAAGTCTCCATTGCATAGACAAAGGCTCTGGCATGCAGTGACGCTCAATTACTCATGTTAATTAATTCAACAAATACATATTGAGTGCCTCTTGGTGCCAGACTTTGTTCTGGGTCCCTCCTCTCTGCAGTGGGCAAATGACACAGTCAACGAAACCTCCTTTTCTTCCACCTGGCCAGACTGAATTCGCTCTGTTCATCTCCCAGGCCTTAGTACAGATACTACAGTTAACTCTCAATTATCTATGCAAATGGAGTGGAACATTCCACTGATAATTCAGAAAGAGCAGCGAGTCCACAAATAATTCCTATTTGAATTTGGAATGCATTATGCTTATTTTTGTGTTGGATTTACCTTTCTAATTACTGTTTGTTCTGGCTTTTGCTCAAACTGGTTTGCATTCTCTGAACCCAGGCTGCCAGGCTGGGAAGGTATACCCTAGAACTAATCAGGAAGAAACTGGTCCCAGACCCTATGTCCTACCCCACTCCAAGATGACATGGGCAGCAGTGGGCACCAGAGACTGTTATTGATAGCTGCTTTCACGGTTGCCTAAGGGTGTCATCAAGGTGGGTGGCTGGGTGGTGGCCAAAGCAGAGAAGGGACGTTGGCTTCTAGGGGAAAGGGTAGCACCGGGGATGGGATTTGCAGTCCTGCATTGGAGCTGTTTGCATTCTGTCTTCTTGTCTCTCTCCCTACGTCCTTCTGTCTTCCTATGGGGCTGTCGGGCCGTCACTCTCTACCCCTTCGCTCCTGGGTGACCTCCCAGGACCAAACCAGCAAAAAGGTATTTCTTTCCACAGATGTTATCGTCCATGAATCTGGAGGTTGGGACACTTGTCTCTCCTCCAGCGCAGTGAGCTTTCATGACCAGAGGCTTGTATCCAGAGAAGCCATTTCTCTTACAACCACCTAATTCTCCCTTGTAGAGCAGGGAGAGAAGAGAAGGATAAAATGCCACCCAGTCAGCTTTCCCTGCTTTTCCAGACAGGACATGAAATGGAGCAAAGCCCTGAGGTCCCTGCTCTCCCCCAGCCTCCCCTGTTCATGCAAGGATCTTCACAGACATGGCTGAGATTTCTCCTTAACACCAAGCAACCAGGACATCTCCTCATGACTTGGACATATGCGTATGAGAGTCTAAACACCTTTGGAGTGCCTTCTGGCTTGGTAGGTGTGGGGCTACCATGCTGGAAGTGACATGTGGTCATTCTCTATGTGGCACCTGGTTGTGTCTGGTACTGTGGAAGGCCCTCTGTCCTTATAGGAAGGAATGCTTTTGACTCATGTGCAGTTGGAAAATAATGCTAAGGGAGAGGTGTGCTTAGGAAGGCATTCAGAAAAGACCCTTCCACACATAGCTCCAGCGCTACCAGATCACGGGGGTACATTTACATGCACGACCGCAGTGTGGCTCATACAACCCTGCAAGACAGGCTGCTCACGGAGGCAAAAGAATTTTCCAGAACTCAATGACCAGGTCTCTGGTCACTCTGGTAGGGTTTTAGGAATTCTGACGCCACCCTGCCTTGGATGTTTCCAGTACTTATCGCCCACTTCCCCTTTCTTGTGAAGACATTGAGTGTGCAAGACTGGAATCCATTTACAACGAAGCAGTGAGATTTTGAACTGAGCTTGTTGTAAGGTGGGAAGGAAGAGTTCAGAAGTAAGCAGAGGAGATGCCACATGGAAAGGGTTCAACTGCAGTAACAGGGTGAGGAGTCGGGCACATACCGAGGGATCTGGCATCCCAATTGGCCTTCTTCTCTGAAGGCAGAGTCACAGTGGAAGGTGTCACCAGGAAAGGTAACTGGTGACCCAAACTGCAACTGAGTCTTGGTCACTCTGGAGACCCAGTCTTGCCTAGCTCTCGCTCACCCCAGCCTCCCCACAGCAGGTGGGGATGACTCAGGAGAGAAAGAATGACTGGGAACCCTTGGTCACTCTACACATCACCACACAACATGAGCCTTAGGTCAGAGCATGCTCTCCAGGGAGGGAAATTAGTTTAACTACGATTCAAGGAAGAGGGGAGGCCAGCCATCTGGATGGCCTGAACCCAAGAGTAGTAGCCTTAGAGAATCCAATGATCTCTGTGGTGGGAACAGATGACCTTCAACAGACTGGTTTGGTCCAAGTTCAGGAAGTAATTGCATGTGCTCATAAATAAGTCTCTAATGCTTTAATTAAACTGAAATAAAAGAGAAACTTCAATCCCTTGATCTCACGAGTCCCATGTCCAAGGACCCAGCCATCACGCGTGGCTGTGGCAAGTGAATTGGGGACGTAGGAAAACATTGCCACAGTCACAGAAGGTTCTAGTGCATAGTCCTACTTCTAAGCTTAGCATGTTTCTATGTTTCTACTGCAAGGAGGTACACAGCCTCCCCAGCTGCTGTCCAAGGCCCAGGGAAATGACAGATGGCCAAAGCAGAGGGCACAAGTCATAAACAAAGTGGCCTCAAGGTTTTGTCCAAGCTGTCAGGCTGCAGAGATGAAAAAGGAACAATAGAAGCCACTGGGAATGCTATGAGCTTGCAGGTCTACCCTCTACCACAGTGCCAATCCCAACAATCAGAGGGAGGGCCCCCTGGGAATTCCAAAGCCCCTGATCGATTGCCTAGCATAGTCCTCATCAGTCAGGCCATGCAACTGCCACATATAACCTAGAAGCAATAGAAGAAAAGACACAATATCCACAGACAGAGGCAAAGTAGGAGTCAGCCCAGAACAGAGATGAGGGCAGGGGTACAAAAGAGGGATGGCACTTGGCCAGAAGAATCTGGGTACTTTATACCGGCTGGCTTCTTGTAGACCAGGGCAGGGCTGTGGGGGTGGACTTGGCAGGCTAGGTCTCGAGGTTTCACAGACCACATCCAAGGGGAGTCACTGAAGCCAAGAGAGCTTTGCTGGGCTGGCAGAAGCCCATGTCTGAACGCAATCATAAAAACAAAAGGGAACATTGCACACTGGGCAAATCCTTGCTGGAAAAGGAGACAAAACCTGGTAGAGAAACTGACCTGTCGGGTAGGTCTGACATCTCGGACCCTTCCAGTCTGCAACTCACTGTACTGGGTCACATGGGGATACTGGGATGAGAGGAGGAATCCTAGCCTCCACCTCCTGGATCTTGGAGCTTTTTAGAGGTTGCTGGGGCTGGCCACACCACTTCACTCAGGATGGGTTCACTTCATCCTGACTCTTCACTGGTCCCAACCTACCCTACACCACTCTGATATCCCCATGTCCCCCTTCTCTCATTAGCTCTTATGTGTTCCTTTTAAGCATGACCCACACACAAAACCAAAAATGATGTTGAAGATTTGTTTATCCAATTAAATTGCAGACTGAGCCATGTGCAGGTCTAGGTATTGTCCACACCAACCCATGCTTTCCAGAGTATTTGGAACTGTCTGCCAAGTGGGACAAGATGAGCCATTCTTGGCTTCAAATGGGATACTGGTCACCTTTAACAGGGATTATGATGGAGCTGTGGCAGGTGAGGGAGGCAGAATGGGGGAAGGGGAAATAATACAGAGCGTCCTACCAAGAACACAAGCTATTTTCACTGGTTGCCGAACCCAGATGCTGTATGTGCACTGAACCCGCCCCATCCAGATGATCTCAATGCAGATGCCGTTGATAAACTGCCTACTTGAATGGCTGGCTATCGTCACTGTCCCTGGTGCTGAACCCACCACCAGAGAAGCGCTTTGTCCATGGTACTGAAAAGGCTCAAGACTCACTGATCCCTAGGACAGAACGCGAAGAGATGCTGGTGGCGCTGTTCCAGGCCCTTAACCCCTCCATTGTTGCTGTCCTTGGTTCTGAAAGCTCCCGCCCACGAGTCTCATGCTCAGACTCTGGGGTGCTCTTTGGAGCTCATGCCCAGACTCCAGGGTGCTCTTTGGGGCTCACACTCAGACTGTAGGGTACTCTTTGGGGCTCATGCCCAGATTCTAGGATGCTCTTTGGGGCTCATGCCCAGACTCTAGGGTGCTCTTTGAGGTTCATGCCCAGACTCTGGGGTGCTCTTTGGGGCTCATGCCCAGATTCTAGGGTGCTCTTTATTCTCTTCTTCTCAAGAAAGCATTTCTGATAATTTCTGTCTCCACCCCTCCCCCCTCTCCTCCTTCATTTGCCTCTGTCAAATCCTATGCCACCTTTTAATAACTCCTATAGACTCTCTTTGTCCCCTCTTTTGGAGGGTTCTGCCCACCTTCTACACTCCACCCTTCCCACATTTCTCTTTTCTTCCACACTCTCCTGACACCACTGGGGTTGTGGGGGAGACTGATGTGGAGCCTAGGGCAGACTCAGCAAACTTCACTCCAAGTTTCTTCCACCTCTCAGGCCCCTCTCTAAGTCTCCTCCCCTGCAGTAGACAACCCGAATGCTCCATTTCAAACTGACACCCCCACCTCCTCGCCTTCCTGCTTCATTCAGAGCTGTCACAGACCCTGGGTGATGACACATGTATCTAGAATATCAACAGCCAGTCAGTCCCAGGAGAACATTCTTGGTCTTCTGGCTGCTCCCAGAAGTAATGACAAGGCTTTCCTGGTGTGGGAGTGGAGCAGGGCAGGATCTAGATTGGGAAGGCTCTGGAGAAAGAAACTCACACACAGAAATAGGGGACTCCTAAGAACTACATAATCTACAGAAGCCTATTATCCCCTGGAAAGGGAGAGGTACCTGGGGGCAGGCAGACAGGGGGTACAGATCCAAGTCAACTTTGGCATTGTGTCCAATATCCCACTCTGGTTTTAGGATAATAGTATCTGTCTACAAAGGTCCATGGAGGTCACTGATGGTATGCTGACCTGAGTATGGCATTCATTATCAAAAGATATCCAGCAGCATGGTCCCTGTTACCACTGTTGCTCTAGCTATGGCTGCGGCTTCTCTCACACAAACTTCCTGGTAACCCACCCTGCCCCTCTTCCTTCTTCTTGGCCAACCATGACACCTTCACCCTCTAGGGGTTGTCATGACTACATTTGCCACCAGTAATGTACTCTTAGCTACTCACCCCCTTAAACCTACAAGGAAAATCCTGGAGTTGGGACATGCCCATGCTCAGGGGCTCCAGCTCCGGGAAGACATCAGTCACTCTGATAACCATAAGGAATATATAAGGAATATATATTATACATGTCCCTAGGGACCAGCGTCAGGAGGAGAGTCCAGCAGGAGAGCTTGGAGCTGGGGTAGGGAGGTAGAAGGCCAGAAGAAAATGACTGACATCAGGGGAGTCTCCACAACTCAGGTCTAATATTCCTCAATACATGGGGGCCAGTCCACATAGCTCCCAGGACCACACCCAGTGGTGAGGAGAGCTAAAGAAGTCAACTTGGGAGAGCATTAAAAGAAGACCAGAAACCCTGGTCTCCAGGAAATGGAACTTTGCTTCTCACAAACTTGCCTGAGACAACTCAACTTCAACCTGTAAGTCAGATACCCCCAGCATTTGACTACATGCCAACCTTGCCACTCTAGCCTTTGCTGAGTGTCTTAGTCAGGGTTTCTATTGCTGTGAAGAGATGCCATGAACTACAGCAACTCTCGTAGAGGGTAGAGGGAAATATTTCATTGGAGTTGACTTACAGTTCTGTGGTTTAGTCCATTATCATGGCGGCATGTAGGTAGACATGGTGCTGGAGAGGTAGCTGAGAGTTCTCTATCTTGCAAGGCAACAGGAAGTAATCTGAGACATTGGGTGTGACTTGAACATATGAGACTTCAAAGCCCATCCTCACAGTGACCCACTTCCTCCAACAAAGCTACACCTGCTCCAGCAAGGCCAAACCTCCTAATACTGTCACTACCTAAGGGTCTATTGGTGTGGGAGAATTATCTGTATTCTGTCAATCATGTATTTTAATAAAACGCTGATTGGCCAGGCAGGAAGTATAGGCAGGTCAACTAGACAGGAAGTAGAGGTGGGGCAATGAGAATAGGAGAAGGCTAGGGAGGAGGAAGTTCCCTCTGCCAGTTCTGCCCAGAACACCGGAGAGGAAAGATGTAAGCTGCCCCGCTAGAAAAGGTACTGAGCCTTGTGGCTAACGTAGATAAGGATAATGGGGTAACATAAGTTATAAGAGCTAATAAGTAGCCTGACCTAATGGGCCAATCAGCTTTATAACTTATAGAGATCTCTGTGTGATTGATTTTCTCTGGGACTTGCTGGCTGTGGGGTATCGGGTGGGGACAGATACCCCAACAAGCCGGCCATCATGTTACAGTCTATGGGGACCATCTTCATTTAGACCACCACATGGAGACATTTGGAGCACACAGCATGAAAGCCCGTCATCTGAACACACTGTCTATCACTTCCACCCTGGGGACTCAGGAAAGGCTCCTGGACTTGGGCCGGAGGTGGTCAGACTGTGTTAAGGACAAATTACTGTGACAAATATAGTTGTCACATTCCCCGGAAGGCAAGAGCATTGTTACTTTCTGGGACATTGGAAAGAGGGCAGGTGTGACACCAAGCATTTGTGACAATGGTTGAGAGCCACAATGATGACAAAGACCATGGAGTTGGCTGACTTTGGTTAATGGATTTAGAAATCTGGAGAAAAATGAAGACAGTCTCAGATCAATGGACCATCACTGGCAGCTCCAGCTCCGGCTGCATCCCCAAAGAAAACTACAAGGCATATATGATATATACCAGCAGGGACCAGGAACCTTGGAGCTGGGGTGGAGAGGCAGAAGATAAGGGCAGACAAGAGAAATGATTGACGTGGGGGAGTCTCCATGACTCAGGTCTGCATTACAAAGGAGCCAGACTGCTCCTGGGAGTGGACCTGGCAGTGAGGTGACCTAGAGATCCTGGAGATCTCATGAGAGTATTAAAGAGGTCAGGTGGCTTGGAGTGAAACAGGAAACGCTCACCTTTGACTCCAATTCTCAGGGGGGTCAGGGGATGTGTCTTCCCTAAGGCAGTAAGAAGAGCATGACTGAAGGTCCCAAGGTGTTAGGACAGCTCATCAGCAGATACTTTCTGCAGGCCGGGCCCTCACCGCCAGCCAGATCTCTTTGCTGTCAGCCTGAAAGTGCAGATCCCAGGACCCGACACTAGGTGGCTATATACAACTCAGGGATGGGTGGGAGCAAACGGCTCTGGAGGCAGCAGATCCTTGAGGTGTGGTCTGTGGCTACCAGAGTATGGTGCTGCTCGGGTGGGAGGAGTAGGTGGATGATGAGGGGCTGCCTGCCCTCTATAACCAAGGAGGTACCAAAAACTATCGTGGTGCAATTGACACTGACATCCCAGTGCAAAGCCAAGGGCCTGCTGACTTGGTCCCTAGTTAACCCAGTTCTCAGACCAGAGACACACGCTGAAGGGGACTGGGTAGAACTCCACAATGCCCCCATCTCTCTCTCCCTAGGATCTGAGTATGCCTTCCAGAGAACTGGGCCCAGGGAAAAAAGAGATACACACAGACTCTTTTTAGACGCTGGGCTATGTGACCTGAACTGAAAAGCATATTCTGGTAAAACTGACAGATCATCACAGCATTGGTGTAGTAGGAGCCAGTCATACAGAGACATATGACCTCTGTTCCGAGTCTGTCTTGGAGCGGTTCCAGCACACTCGCAGACCTATGCAAAGGTTTCTCCTTCGGCCTCTGCATATGCAATCTAAATGAACATACTCAACATCTGACATAACCCACATATGAGATCCTGCCTTGGAAGGGTGTAGGGCATGGCCATGAGACCAGCCCCAGTTCCTCTAAGTCAAGCTTTTGAGACCTCCTCATAAGTCCCTAATTAAGCAGATCATGAGACAGAACTGAAATATTCAAGGAAATGGCAAAAATCACACTGTCCATTAAATACTTAATAGAAGGAAGGATGGAAGGTTCTGTCACATTCCATCACAGTCCTGCTCAGTTTGCTTCTAGGGACGCTACAGCATCTAGCAGAGGACTGTGGGTGACTGTGAAATTTGCCAGGGAAGCCTCCATGCCCTGTCCACAGAGTTTTTCCTCGCAAGACAACGATGAAGTGACACAGCCCATCGCTGGGTACACGGCATCGGTGTGGCATGCGTGTTCCTTGCAATTCTTGACCATGAGGACTGGCCAAAGCAGCTTCTTTCCCTTAACCAAGAGAGACAGCCAGGCTGTTGGCAGTCCCTGCTCTGTATCACAGTAGAGTCCGTGGGGACTCCGGTGGTTGAGATACCCACAGAATACCGTGGTCATCTCTCAATGTGAGGAAATCCCACTTGTTGGATCAGATGGGAGGAAGAAAGAGGTGCCCTGTACACCCTTTAAAATAGGTGTGAGAGAACGAAGACCCGAGAAGATGCGCAGCTTGCCGTATCCAAAGTGCGAAAAGCCAGACACTTCCTGGAGCAGAGGTTCTCGGCTTCCCTAACACAACAACCCTTCAATACAGCTCACGCTGTGGTGACCCCAACCATAAAATGATTTCACTGCTACTCCATAATTGTAATTTTGTTGCTGTTATGAATCATAATGTAAATATCTGAATGCAGGGTATCTGATATGTGACCCTGTGGGGTCTAGACTACTGATGGAGAACCACTATCCTAGAGCATCTCCTTAACATTTAATTCAAGTTGTCACATACTGAAACCTGTGCCAAGGGTGGGACACAAAACTCAGGGACCTTTTCAGATGGTGGAGGCAACACATGTAAATTCTGGGGACGGAGTTCTGCCCTGAGATCCACAAAGGCCACCAGTTCTGTGTAGATCCTAAGGCAAGAGAAGGCTCTGAGGCAGGTCCCAGATGCTGTGGAAATTTCCCAGTGGTGTGGGAGAGAAAGATGTGGGGAATGTCTCAGGCTTGTCTCCACAAGACATAGCAGATTCCCGCGGGGGTTGAGGTGGGCTGCCCCTTGGGATGAGCTGAATGTGTCACATAGGTCCTCTCCTCGTCCCTTCCCCCTTATTCTCCCCTCCCCCCTCACTTCTCCTGCTCCTCTCCTCCTTCTGCTCCTCTCCTCCTCCTGCTCCTCCCCTCCGTCTCCCCCTCCCCCTGCCTGTATGTAGAAGTTGGCAGAGTCTGTCCTCTCTCACCCCTATGGTCACGTTAGCACAGGAGTAGACCTAGGCACGCCACAGACTCAGTAATGCATCCTCACTCAGTGAGCAGGACAAATACCAGCTCTTCCATCACGGATGTGTTCCTCAACCCTTCCCAGGACTCCTGATGGCCCTGGGTCCTCTGCCACTCACCAGCTCAGCCACACTTGACTTGGCTTTTACCTTTTCTATATCACTCTTTCCATCCATTCCCTAAACACCTCCTCCCTTCCAGCCCGTTCCTCTTCGGTGGGATTGAAATCCTAGACCAGGGCAGCCAAGACTTGAAACTCGGTTTCCTACTCCCGGGAGAAAAACAGGAGCCCCGCGGGCCTCCTTTCCTTGCCTGCCTCTCTAATCATATTTATTAAGCATCTTGAATGTTTCTTGGGTTAAAGGTACTTCTGCTTAATCGCATAATTAGCAGATACTTCTGAATTTAGAAAACAGGAAGGGCTGAGGATCGTCACCCAGGCTCCAACCATCTTGTTGGACTCAAGGGTCTGCAATTAACACGAACACAAGCTCCTTCCCCCATGACAGCGTGTCTGTACTCACTGAAGGCTCCCAGGCCTCAGGGGTTCTCTAGCCAGGGTCTGCTCAGTGGCCTGCGGCTGGCTTTAGGAGCTCAGGCAGCTGGCCTGGGTAGAGATCTTGTTCATCAGTCTAGAGCTGCTCCACCTCCACTCGGGTCTAGACCATGCACGGAACAAGTGTCCCTTTTCAAGTATGACTTGAGGACATCCCAGGCCATTCCCTGAGGCCAAGGTAGAGCTGAGTCCTCGGGCCGATGGGGTGTGAAGTTACCACACTGGACAGCACCTAAGACAGGACTCTCGGAAAGAGAGTTCTTCCCAGAATTCCACATCCCCAACTCCGTTCCAGTCACAGGTTCTGAGCCAGGCTGTGCCCTACTAGAGGGACATTTCTCAGGTCAGAGTTTCCCTGAAGGGAGCCATTGCCTTCACGGAGAACTTCCTTTGCCCACTGAGGAGCTCTGAGGAATGCTCCCCCTCCATCTGCAGCACCATGTCTGGGATCACCCATCCCTTTCCCTTTCTCCGTACCCTTCAGCAGCTCCTTCCACAGCACCCCGTCTTAGCTATGATGGATGTGCACTTACTTGGTTATACGGGGTGGGGGGAGGATGCTCATTCCTTGGGTATCAGCATCCTGACTGACTCTGTTTTAAGATACCCCAGGCTGTAAATCTGAGGCTGTGAGACCCTCAGCCTTTGTGGGCTGGGAGGAAGGTGATGGGCCGTCTCTGCAGGAATTGACATAGCATTTCCCTCCTTATTCTGCTCTTACCCTTCATTCCTCCCCACCACTCCAGGGACACCTTTGTTTGTAGTTGATGAAAAGTGCCCCAAGACCTCAGTCAGGATAACCTCGACCAGGCGGACATCACTAGGTGTTCGTTCTCCAGCTGCCTGCCCTACTCTGTGAGCCTCAAGACAGGACTCCAGCACAGAACAGAGACTCTGAGCCCTTCCTTTGTGTCAGACCAGGCCTCCCTCACCAAGGACCCCAAGGCCCTGACACCCTGGAAGCAGAGTAGATGAGAAAGGGGCAGTGCTTGTTGACTGTTTCTCTTCTCTCTCAGGATGACTCCCAGCTACCAGCTGCTGCTTCAGGTAATATATTTGAACACTCATTACACTGCTGGCCTCCTTGTAGGGATGTGGGTACCAATCAGGCAGACCTCAGTAGCTGTGGGTACAGGCACCTGCCTGGCTGGAGCATGTCCTTTCCTAGCAGAGTGGGCACCCTGGGGAGGTGATAATACCTAAGCCAGGATAATCCCAAGTAGTGTCCTCAAGGTTAGGGGCTCTTGGACCCCCCTCCCCCTGGGCACTGGTCCTTCCTGGAAGTTCTGCCCCCTCTCTCCAGCCCTTTATCCTGTCTTGGTTCCTGGCATGACTCACAAATCCATCTGTCAGGGGTCACGAGATGTCTCTAAGGCATAAGCTAGTCCCTCTGTGATCCAACACTGTCCAGTCTCTCCGACTGTGTTCGCACATTGCTTTGTACTATTTATACACGGATTTCCCTATCAGTCTGTAACCTCCTGAGACCTTCACTTCGGTTGTATACACAAGGGGAGGCCTGCTGAACTAAACTTAACCCTGCTGGAAGGTGCAAACTACCCCAGAATTCAATGTCACCTCACAGGCTGGTCTCTGATTTCCCAGCCCGAGGACTCACGGCCTTCCCTCCCTTCTCCTGTTTCCCTTCCTTCTACGCTCTTTTTCCCCTCCTCTTCCACTTACACACCCCTTCTGTGCAAGGACAGACCTCTTCTGTATTCTCAGAGCCGGGCACAAGCCCTTGTGTGCAGTATGTGCTCAGTAAGAACCAGCGAGACAGCAACACGTAGAGGGTGCACAGTTCACATCGGTACAAGACGACGTCCACCTGTCTGTGGGGGTGTCTTAGTGCAAAGCCTAGGACAGACAAAGAGTGTCTGCCTGACTTCAGGCCAGGGCACAAGGAAAGAGACTGAGCCAGGACCCCTCGCGGGGTAACTGAGTGAAGAGCAACGGGAAAAGTCTGCGATCCAGAGATGAACTGTTCTGTGCTCTGCCTCTCTCTCCTGCCTGAGGACTTTCTCTCTTCCTTCTCTTCCTTTCTCCCCTTCCTTGGTTCACGTGCTGCACCTCTGAGCTATACCCCAACCCTTATTTGGTCTTTTGACGCTGGGTCTCACGATATAGCTCAGACTGGTCTCAGATTCCTGAGCATTCCCTTGCAGCAACCTTCTGGGTGCTGGGAATGACAGGTGTGCACTGCCATGCCCAGTCAGACTATTCTTTTGCTAATTAAGAAAATAAAACATTTCTTTGACTTTTCCCAGCTAGACCCTTGGTCAGTGCATGCTCGTGACCCAATCTGCTTTCTCCTCTCTATCTGTAATTATAGAGACCTCCTAGTTGTAACCGGCTGTCCTACTTTCTCTTAATGATATTTCAGGTGCCTTCAGCAGCGTGGTCTCCCACCCTCAGGTCCAAGCTGCTGTGTAAGTAGCTTAACCATTACCTGGCCGCAGGGTGGGTGGCGGATTGCCAGTGCGGTTTCTTCTACTGCCTTAAATATCCTGGTACTTGAAACTCCCTTCTCTTTTTAAATTAGTTCCTCAACAAGCAGTCCCAGGAGTGGGCTTACGGCGTCAAAGGGCTGTAATAGCCCTACTTACATTCTGGAGGGTGTCCTTCCCAAAGGTGGGGCTGTATGGTACACAGGGGGTCTATCTGCCCGTATTTGTGTATCTTGTGCTCGGGTTGGTGGCAGGACATGGGCACAGCCTGGCACTCAACCACAGCTTCCAGCACTGTCAGAGAGCATCCCCATGGCTCATTCCTGACCGACACACCCAGGACTGTGGAGAGAAGGTGGGGAAACACACCTCCAGGCAGGCAGAGAACCCTAATATGAGCAGGGGTGGAATGGGGGTATGAGATCTGATAGGGTGGAGGGCTGTCACCTCTGTCATGGGGAAACAAGCCTGAATCATGACGCTCTTTCCAGCAACTGCAGCTTGCACTTCTGACCCTGCCGACGCCAGCCCTGCCACATCTCGCCGACTCACCCTCCAGAACCCGAGCAGGATATGACAAGCCGGAACTGCTGACCAGCAATGGTAGCAGGAAGGTAAACAAAACGTTCTTTAACCCCAGCTTCCTCCCATAAGAACTTTCGAGATCACAGCAAGCTGACCCTGACTATTTAGGGAACTAGCTGGGATTTCCTGGTCTTCAGCCCAGGGCATGGGGTATACTTGTCCTGCCTACAGCTGTCAGAGCCCCCTGTTACCACCGAGCCAACACCATCTCCTTTCTGGGTCAGGTAGGATGTGGCTGTAGGTGGCCTGACCCAAGATGCCCAGGCTGTGGCAAGCCTTGCTCCTCACTGTTGAGTTGAGGTGGAGGTGGTGGTGTGTTCAAAGCCCTGAGTACCCTGGGCAGCACTCCTGGAGGTATCCCACCGTATTCTGCAGTATCTTGCCATTTCTTTCAGCGCTAGCACGTCGCTGACGGCTTTTGGTACCTCTGCTGACCCCCCACTTCATTCCAGGTTTTCTGTAGGCAAGGAGACCCAAGGGGAACAGGAGTGGTCCCTAGTCTCAGGGAGTATCCCTCTAGGCCAAGGGAGTCTGGATGGCCCAAACCCTCAAGATAGAGTTGCCCAGGACCTCGGAAGACAACGTCCCCCACCTCTTGCTCCACCATCCCACTGCCTCTGAGGGTCTGACCAAGACCAAAGCAATCAGGCCTGCCTCTGCCCCACCACCATGGCAGGGACAAGTCAGCAGAGATAACAGAGTGAAGAGATGGGGTCTCACATACCCTTGGGGGTGCTGTTTCTGCCCACCCCTCCACCTGTGGAACGGCTGGCTTTTCCCCTCCCCTCTTTCACCTGGCTTGTTCTGTTCAAGTTAGATCCCCTTCCTGTGGGACTCAGAGTCACTTGTTTTGGGAGTCAAATATCACCTCCTGGCCCCCTGCTCTGTGATTTTCTGGTCCCATTTTGGTCCCATTCCCTTTTCCAAATAGCTCACTTCCCTCCCATTTGTCCTTAGCTTTGCCCAGAGATTGGTATTCAAGGCCATTTGGTTCTTTCATAAGAAAATCCCCATACTGCAGTCTTTCCCCGAGGAGGTCAGCCATCTTGCCACCATGGCTTTTGCTTGTCCCTTTGGCATCACCAGTGTTCCCAGATTCTATATTCTAAGTTGTTTCCCTCTTGGGCAGAGTGAGGCAAGTAGGAGGTTGGGGGCCATCTATGAAAGCTTCAAAGCACCATCTGGAACCAGGAGGCATCCCTTCCTCCAGTCCCCAGGAGTCCCTGCCACTGTCCTGGGACTTAGAAATGGTTTCACTTCGGCCAACGGCTGGACAGGTCATGTCTATAATGGTATTTCTCATTTTTCCTGAGACTAGGTTTGGATTGTTCAAACAATGGGCTCTTGTTCCTCATGCCTGATGCCTCATGGGAGCTGTCAGATCTCATCACTGTCAATATACTTTTAGGTTCCAGAGATGCCAACCTGCCCCCAAAACTGTTCCCCTGGTACTCCTGCTGGGGGCTGACTACCCAGAGGCTGCAGCCCCCACAGAGCTGACTAGGCTCTGTGCCTTCCGGGGCTCAGTCCTGCTCACTTGCCCACCGCCCCCCTCTTTAATCATGTGAGCACCAGTCTTGGTTTTCCAAGTCCTTCCAATACGCTGCTACCTGATGGACAGCGCCCACCTTTCCAGAGGCGACCAGGAGAAAAACAGAAACAGCGACACTTTGTTACCAGCATACGTGAACACTTTCGCTTAGTCAGAATCAACCTCAGTTGTGAAGATCGTGTAGGAGAGCCAGTCCTCTTGTGGGAGAGCCAGGTTCTTGCTTTGAATGGCAAGAAGGCTGGAGGAGATCAGGGCCACTCTCCTCTAAGGGAGGCCAACTGTGAGGGGTGGGACCAGAAGATGCTGCTGCCAGCTCTAACTGGTCAGCGGAGGCAGGATCACATGAGATAAGACAAAGAGGCAAGCGTCTGGAAGAAGTGGGATGGGGCAGTGGTAGTCACCAGGGAAGAGGGAGAGAGGGGCAATTTAGAATGGTGAGGTGGAATTTCCTGATGTCTGTGGGCCCAGGAGATCTGGAACTAGAGGGAGAGAAGGGGCCCCCAGTAGAGTGACCCCAGGAAATAGCTGCTAAACTTAGTTCATTATCAGGCTTTTAAAATGCAGACAGGATATTCACATTTAAACAACTTCCGTCACTCCAGGGCAAACTTTTAAAACATAATATTTATAGAGCACCTCATTCCGCTGCCCCGTTTGTTCTTTGTCTCTCCTGCAATCACTGCTAATTTGGTGGCGCTCTCCTCTGGCATCCCCACCCATGGCCAGCCACTCCTGAAACCAAGCTCCAGTCCGCAGCCACCAGAAGGGGCGGCAGGGCTAGGCTCCCTGTCCCCACTCCCTACCCCTGTTCACAGACAGAAGAGGAATATCTCTCTCTCGCACAAGGGTCCTTCTCTCCTATGCTAAGTCCTTTCAGTCCTGGGGTCCAGCTCTGAAGAAAGCAGGAAGGGAGCTGCCAGATCCTCAGGGCTCCCTGAAATCCAAGGCCTCGTCTGAGGCTGAGCAGTGTGGAGAGTGGAGGAGGACATTTATCTCCTCCAGGCTGCAGCCCCATCAACTGTCCAGCTACCCTGGGTTCACTCAGGACCATGCCAAGCAGGAGGCGGCTCTGGGAGGTATTCTGGTCACACAGCAGGCTCCATGACTGGCTAAGCACAGGCCACCATCAGTACCCCCTTTGTCCCTTCTCTCTCTGTTCTACAAGCTCTCACCAAGTCCATCTCCCTTTCTGGACAATGCTGGGAAGACCAAACTTCCTGCCCTCAAAGGTGTTCCCTTTCTAGGGGTGCCACATAGCAGTGGCATAGGAGGAGACCCCGGGGACTCAGAAGAACGTCAAAGGCGGGCACCAGACATGCTGGAGGTGAGATGGGAGGTGAGAATGTCCTGGACACAGGCTCTTGATGAGCCCTGCCCTGAGATGGTGTGTGGGTGCTGGAGCTGAAGGCATTGCCCTTTCCAGCCTCACCTTCCTATTGCCCGATGGGGAAGTCAAGCAAACCTGGACACTGGAGCTGACCAGCACAGTGCTCTGCTGCTGTCCCTAGGGAGCCACAGGAGAGCCAAGCAAGCAATGGGACGTTGGATTAAGCCACATGGACCTCATCCTAAAGTGATGGAGAAGGCTGGACCTGCACTTTGGTGCGAGTACAATCCCACAGCTGCCCGAGCAGGACAGAGCCGGCAGTGTGGCATCTCCCAGGAGTCTGCTGGTCACCGGAGGCGTCAACTTGGCCAGGAGGCAATGTGGCCACCTGGGTGTCTTAGGCATGTGGTCTACTTGAGGACAGGGTGTCCACGCCGGGGAACAAAGAGAGAATGCACAAGGGCCGCAGAGCAGGTGGGGGTGGGGCTAGCAGGCTGTGCGAAGCTGGAGAACCTGGGGGTGGAGGAGGTTTGGTGAACAGGAGGGAAGGAGAGAGTGGTGTTCTCAAGGAGACAGGGAGAAAGCAGAGGAAGAACAGTCCCGGGCTGAGACCAAAGGGAGAAGCGTGGAATCCCTGGTGGATGAGATCACGGGTCATCCGGCAGAATCCAGGTGAGCCAGGAAAGCAGAATGACTACCTCATCGCCAGTCCAGACCTGAGAGTGGATGCTCTCTCTCCCATTGCACGCACTGGTCAAGACACATGCAAAACATCCTGCATCTCACCCAGTCTTTGCGATGGCACCACTGCCATTTTACAGAGGAGAGAGCCAAGGCTCAGAGAGGTCTGGTGACTCTCTCAATGTCATACCGCAGCTGAGTGGCAGAGAAAGATCCTTGCTCAAGTCTGAGGTAGATGACGATGGTCTATTGTTCACACTCAGACAGCATTCTCTGATATCCTATCTCCCCTCCTTGGTGGCAGCCCTCCTGGGGGACACTCCGGGTCTCCGAAGATGGGGATGCTCCAAAGCATGCAAGAGTCTCTGATGGAAGGCCTTCCTCACAAGGCACTGGGAACTTCTGCACCCTCTCCTACTAGGGGAACTGCCACAGTCATGCTAAGGGAC
Source organism: Myodes glareolus (assembly GCF_982192425.1). NCBI lineage: Eukaryota > Metazoa > Chordata > Mammalia > Rodentia > Cricetidae > Myodes > Myodes glareolus. The sequence continues at coordinate 3,861,036 of NC_142034.1, read as the reverse complement.
AGGAGTCAGCCCCCCTTCCCACACCCATGCCTAGCTCTGTGGAGCGGAGACCCTGGACCTTCACTCATCTTTGCACCCATAACAAACAGGGCAGGAATTTGCTACATTATCAACTTTACAGTGGGAACATCAATGCCCCTCCATTACCTCTATGGGGTAGGAAGACATGGTCGCCAGGTGACCGTGGTCACAGGGAAGCTGGGGGTGGTAGCGCTGGACAGGGCTGGGTGTTATATGGAATAGCATTTTATTGATACTTTGTCTGGGCCTCATCCTGATTCATCCCGTCCATCCATCTATCCATTCATCTGTCCATCTATCTATCTATCCACCCATTCTTTTCGGTGTTTGAGGTTCCTGGGACCCCATCCAAGCAGAGACACAATGTGGCATCAGAAAGAAGAGTGGGATGAGACCTTGTCAGGGGAGTGATGGTTGTAGTTAGGAGAACTTCCTGAAGGTAGGGGCACCTATACTAAAGGCCCTGTCCCCCCTGTCTGAGAGCTCCTCCTGAACAAAAGTGGGTGCAATTAGGGTAGAGTTAGGTAGGGAATGACTTAGGGCCTTACAATCTACTGGGTGGAGCAAGATCCCAGAGTTGAATCAGGTCCTCATTCACAGTTAGAATGGATCCAGGCAAGCAGAGCTGAGGCAGGGAGGGGAGAGGAGGGGGGCGAGAGGGCAGCAGTAGCGAGAAGAGCGCTCCAGCCTGTCGTCAGGACCGGACCAGAGCTGGGGAGCTGGACTCAGCAAGTCACAATGATTCCCCAAGAGCTGTGCTGTGTTTTCTGCGAACCATGGGATGAAAGAAAGGCTTGGACGACAGGGATATGAACCGAGTGGGAGAGGAACGCGGAGGTCAGGTGATTAACGGGCAGTAGGGGTCCCCGTGGGGTCTGATGTGGGATTGGCAGCACTGGAGGACCCGTCTTACACTGAGTTTGGGTGAGGCTGCTCAGGGAGGGAGGGAAGGAGGGAGGAAGGGACTGGGAGTTCTATTTCTTTGCAAGGCTCCTAGTGACAGCCTGAGGGCGGAGCCTTGGTAGGGCCAGTGTATCAGGAAGCCGAGAAGGGAGAGTTTTCCGGTCAGGATCCACCCCTGTCCTAAAATAGCCTGGACATTTCAGCGAGGGAATACTTTGAATGTTCCCCATTGCCTGGCTGAGGGTTGCAAGGACACAGGTCCCTGGCTGGGGGTGGAGGGTCCTGGGAGTAGCATCCAATTAAGCCAGACCAACCTATGAGGCTGTGTTTAGACAACACAGAGCCCTTCCCAGGCAGCCTGCGAGTGGACCCCAGCCTAAGGGAGACACCCTCTGTCCCCACCTCCAAAAGGGACCCAAGAGTCATGGGAGGGATAAGCCTACTGCCAAGACAAGCTCAGGGCAGGCAGAGGGAAAAGAACCCATCTTGTTTGAGGGCCTAATGGGTGTCTGGGAATGGCCTTGACAATCAGGAAGGGTCTAGGGGCCCCACAAGGGGCCTTATCAATAGAATCATTAAACTTGGTAAGGGTGGGATAGCTCCAAGGACTCAGGAACAACCTGGTGCTCATTCTGCCCCCAAGTGAAAAGAGGCCAGGGAGGTTTGGTGGAGGCCAGTCCCGGTGGCACCATCTGTGAGACTGGTCACAACCTCAGACTCCCGGGAGCCATTGCTAGGTCCCTCCTCCAGCTTCCATACCCTCCCTACTGACCTGCCTCCCCATAATCTTCTCCTTGGCAAAGAGGCACAGGGTCAGCCAGGAAAGGAGAGGGTGGATGTTGAGTGCGGGTTCTTCCCTTCTCCAGGGTTGACCTCCCAGGTTTCTGGGTTCAGAGAGCTGGGGTGCTGGTTCAGAACATTCTTTTGGATCAATTTTCCCTATTTCTGCCACTCATAGCTAGGAGCATGAAGGGGAGTGGAAATGGTTGGCTGAGGTGATGTGCTTGGCTTCATCTCAAGCTTGGGATGGGGGTTGCCAGAGGTTTTTGTTAAGGCCAGAAACGGTAGACACGGAGAAATGGGTAGGGTAGTGCAGCCTACATCTGTGGGGCACTTCCCAAAGACTGACCCAGTCAGAGATGTTGGATTCTGCAGCAGTTAGTACTTTCTGTCTGGGGACCCTCTGACCCTGTCACCACTGCCTGCACTGGGCTTGGGGGAGGGAGGAACAGCTATGGGAGGCTCAGCTGGGGAGGCGTGTAGGAGTACATACTCTGCTAGCTCTCTCTCTCTCTCTCTCTCTCTCTCTCTCTCTCTCTCTCTCTCCAACCCTAGTCCTACCCAGAGCAAAGAAAGCAACATGGCCATCCATGCCTGGTACATACCCAAAAATACACCATCATTTCGGAATCCTGGCTCCTGGGGAGGCAGGAAGAAGACCCAGTCAGGGGGAGGGTGGTGAGGCAGGTTAGCGGCAGGGGCTGCATCCCTCTCTGGTGTGTAGGTTTGCTGTCCCCTGCAGCTGTCTTAGGAAGTTCAGATCCTGGTTGGTCCTTCTGGTCCGTCTTCCCTCTCTGCAGCTCAGCCCCATTCTCCGTCCCCAGGCTATGCCGCTCCGAGCCAGCTCCGGGCTCACTATCAAGTCACTGAAGGTCCTGCCTGCCTTTGCCCATGCTGGTCACTCCTGCCACCTGGCCCTCTGCTCAGAGCTGAGCTACAGCATGGCCCAGGTTCAAGTCTGACACAAGCAGGCACCGGGGAAGGGGGTTCAGGGGCTCCCACACTAGTGGATCTTGAGGGCTCTGGAATGGGGAATGGCCAGGAGGAGAATTTATCTGAGTTTAGGAAGCGTGGAGTGAACGCTTGTGTTCTGGAAAGCTCTCTCTGGGCTGGCGGGTGGGGGTGTCTCCAAAGTCTGGGATAAGTGTCCCATCACCCTCTAGAAACTGCTTCCTGGAGGGGGCATCTGTCCGGGAGAGCAGCAGGTGCTTCTCTAAAGATCTGCTCTTGGCAGGCACACCTGAGACATCCAGGGACATGGCTATACATAGCTGCATGCTATACATACACATGCCTGCATACACACACTGTCCCTACAGGTGGATCTCTACACCCCTGTACACACACAGTCCCTGCGTATGACTCCATGTACATCTGCACACATACACAATCGTGCATGGGTCTCCATGCACATATGCACACACACACTCCCTGCATGTGTCTCCATGTACACTTGCGTATGCACAGCCCCTGCATGCACACATATGCCCAAAGGCACGGATTCTCTTCCTCATGCACTTAACTATATCCATGCCACCACATGCAGTTTCACACACATCTACATACTTACTCCACCCCATACTAATAGAATATACACTAGAGATAATCCCTAGGGAAATGTTCTTTCCACACCTGCCATGGCTAGCGCCTGTGGGGTCCCCCACCAGAGCCCTAACATGGGAGCCAGGTAATGCCATTTGCCACAGATTCAATCCGCAGCCTTCTAGAACAGTGGCATAAGAGTGGGGGAGGATGTGCAGCCTTGGTCAGAAGGCTGGCGGTTATGAATAAATTATGTCAGGGAGGGGAGGGCAGGAGGAAGCTCCCCCATTGGGGGGTTCTAGGGAGGACAGCTCAGGCCTGTCACGACCCCCCCCCCTGGACCACAGACACACTCCGAGCTTGGCTACTATGCCGCAGTACCCCTCCAGCACGGCAATAAAGCACACAGTGCTCTCAATAATTCAGCAGCCAGAGAGGAACGTGGGCAGGAGGATGCACCTCAGCACAGAGTGGGGTGGGGGACACAGCGTTGTCTGACTGCTGATTTAAAGTGGCGGGCAGAGTCTTCCTTTCTTACCAGCACCATGCGGCAGCCACCGAGGTGTGACCTGTTCTCGGGTGGGCAAGAACCACCCTGCTCCTCCCCTTCCCTCCCAGGACAATGGAAAGCCTGTGTAACTCCTACCTCCAGCTAAGGCCTCAGGATGAGTGAAATCTCCTCCCCTCCATAGTCTGACCTTTCCCTTCTAATACCAGCCAGGTCCCAGTGTTCCAGGGTGAGTCTCTGGCTGCTAAGTTCTGTCCTGCTCTGGGAAACCTTTATACCCCTAGTCATTTCTGTTGGCGTGCTGGGAGTAAGCCTTCACCTCATTTGTATTCTGGGCTGTGAGCTATCCCCCAGCCGTCATATCCATTCAAGAGTGAGCCCACCATCCTCTCTTATGTGGCTGAACACGCCTCATGCAGGTCATCCAAGGAAAGTATCACCTGTGTGTGCCCAGGTGATCCCATATGCAGCTTATCTGCACACCACTGGTTTACCCCAGAACTGTCAACCATGCCCCAGTGGGGTTGACGGTGTCTCGTGCCACTAATTTGGCTGAACTTTCCATAGTGAGCCCCAAATCTTCCTACGGTATGTTTTTGGACCCATGAACCAGATTTTACAACTATTCTTATCACGTTTTAGGAAATTTCATCTCTGCTCCTGTCTTGCCCATGAAATGTTTGCACAATCACTGACATGAATTGTGACCAGGATAGGGCCGAGCGCAGAGCCTTGCAGCGCACAGTGGAAGATGCCCCAGGCACCAGCCTGTTGCCACTCATGCCGCTCAGATCACACCCGGCCTCAGAGTCACACTGAGCCGCTAAAGGAATCCGCCAGCCAACCACCCCAGGGCTCTGCGGGATCAACTTGTGCTCCAGAAAGCCAGCATCTCTGACCTCGGGTCCCCCACCAGACATCACGGCTATTGGGCTTCCTTGACGCTGGGGGTGCTGTGTGTGCTTGGCCAGTCACCCATGCTGCTGGCTGCCCCTGTGCCCCGAATCTGCCAAGAGAAAGACAGGTGTGCTCATAAACTCACATAAACTCCCCCTTCCACCAACCTCTCCACCAGTTTTGCAGCGTGTACAGTTCCGTGTGCCACTCCAGACGGTGCCTGGAGCCCTCTAAGTCCAGCAAGGCTGAGAGAGGAGAGACCTTCTGTAGTGCTACCCAAATACCCCTGTGGGATGGGGAGGGTGGGGCCTAGGGCTCCCTGAGTCCTTTTCACAGACTGGGCAGTCCCTGGAGGAATCTGTTGAGCACAAGCCATGAGCTGGCCCTGTCCTGACTGGGAGCCAATGCCACCTGCCCTCTTGGGAGTCACCCTGTAAAGGGAGCGGATGTCAGCAAACTAGAGCATGGGAGGACAGAAGACAGGAAGGAGGTCTTTAGAGGAGGGGGGAAGTGATGGGGCATGGGAGGTCAGGGGAGGACTGAGAAGAGGAAGGGGAGGGAGGGAGAGGGGAGGGGAGGGGAGGGGAGGGGAAGGAGAGAGCTATAGGTCAGTGACAGGTTCTAGGAAGATAGGGAAAGGGGATGGAAGTAAAGGGCAGAGCTGAAGAGGACAGGGAAGGGGGGAGGAGACAGGGGAGGAGAGGACAGGGGAGGGAGGAGGGGATAGGGAAGGGAGTGAGGGGGCAGGGGAGGAGAAGACAGGGGAGGGGTGAGGGCACAGGGGAGGAGAGGACAGGGGAGGGGGGAGGGGTCAGGGAAGAGAGTGAGGGGGCAGGGGAGGAGAGGACAGGAATGGGGTGAGGGCACAGGAGAGGAAAAGACAGAGGAGGGATGAGGGCACAGGGGAGGAGAGGACAGGGGAGGGGGGAGGGCACAAGGGAGGGATGAGAGCACAGGGGAAGGGGTAAGAGTCTGGTCAGGCTCTCCAAGGGAAGAGAGAGAAGGGCTGCCCATGCAGCCCCCACTGCATGCCACAGACGCAGGTTCCAGCTCTGCAGGGTTACTTTGGCCTGCTGGGTTTGGTCTTGCTTTGGTTTCACCTCCCATCATTCGTCCCTCCCCCCCAGAGTGAGGATTTTCATTCCAGCACTGTGTGCAGAAGCACCGGTTTGCAGCTCAGCAGCCTTCACCCCGACTCTGACTCTCTGGGGAGACTTGTGACTTTGGCTTTTGTGCACCCCTGCAACCGTTAAAACTTTGGGAGTCTTGGAGACAAACAAAATTCATTTTGCATTTCAATGTGGACATGAGCCTTTGTAGAGCTGGGAGCAGTTTGATGGATCTGGAATGTTCCTCAAGGGCTGGTGTGGTGAAGGTTTGGTTAAAGCTCCTGGTGTCCTTGGGAGGTGGGCCCCTAGCTGTGTGGCTAGAGTGTGCCTTTGGGGAGGTTATATTTCAGCCCTTCCGTCTCCCTCCCTGGCCACTGCAGGGTGAAGCAGCAGTCTAGGGGTAGCAGCCCAAAGGGGAAAGCAGGTTACTCAGGCAGCCCCTGGCTGCGTCCTGCGATGTTCATATGAGAGAGAGGGGACTCAGGTGTGGGGCTGAGATTGGTTTGATCCCCACAAATGGTGACATCACCACCAGGGAGACCCTAAAACACACAACCGTGCTGATCAGTGTGAGTGGGTACTCTGTTGCCCCAGTCACTGGCTGGAGAATGGTGCCTGCTTTGCAGACCTTCCAGGAACCCAGACACTGAAGGCTGAATGAGCAGGCGGCATGGTGATGGGGTAGCCAGGCTGGCAGGGGCTCACAGCTTCCTGCCTTTCCCTCCATGGAGCAGGCGGGCAGCTGCGAGTGTGGTGTCCTGGTGTACTGCTCCTGCACCGTGACCCACCCACAGCTCCCGACCGTTATCAATTACTCTGCCCGAGCAGAGCACGCCCTGACAAGCTTAGACTCCAACTGTAATTAATACTCCAGGGAGAACACAGGCTGGAAATCCAGCCCTCTACACATCTGTACAGTCTTACCCTCCTGTTACCCTCCAATCCTGGTTCTCATGTTACAGCTCTGCTCCTCCCAGCTGGGGGCCTGCAGGAGGTGTGTGTGTGTGTGTGTGTGTGTGTGTGTGTGTGTGTGTGTGTGTGAGAGAGAGAGAGAGAGAGAGAGAGAGAGAGAGAGACAGAGACAGAGACAGAGACAGAGAGACACAGAGACAGAGAGAAAGAAGAAGGGACATTCTCCATGTTCTGTGGTACAGAATTATGGAACTGGGAGTTCATTTTCCAGCCCGAAACACCCAAAGTGTACCCCTGATATGGCAAGATGTGGATGAGGAGCTTGGGCCAGGCACAGTCACAGTTGGAGTTAACCCTTTGCCACCCATGTACTTGGAGAGCATTTGCTAGAACTGCTCCCCCCGCGCCCCCCCCACACCTAACAAAGATCTCATGACATCTGATACGATTCTAACTAGCAAAAGTCTTGTGTCCCATTCTCCACCTCCAAAGTGGACAGCTAACAGCCTGGAGAGTAGAGTTATATCTCCAAGGGGAAAGGGCCAGAATGGGCAGGAAAACTGACCCCTCCCCCCTCCCGAATCCTTCTGGTCCACCAGTTCCTTCTGTGTGGCAGGGTGCAGAAACCCAAGTCAAGAAGTCTACAATCACCATTGCTCAGGGACATGCTTGGCATGAAAAGAAGCACAGGCAGGGTGTCTCTGGGCTGACTCCAAGCCCCTTGTTGGCTGGCAATGCTGTGTCCAGAGAACGTTAAGAAGGAGACTTCACCCTTATCTGGCTCAGATGAGGCCAGTGTGAGGACCCTGTTGGGAAGGCTGGATGCTTGGCTTTCAGCACAGCCTACTCAGGGATGTTTGTGGCGGTCTGGGGTCGCTGACCCTAGCATCTCCAGTCTCTCTCTTTTCTCTTTCCTCTTTCATAGACAAGATTCTCCCAAGAAGACATTACATGACCTGCCCTTTGCGAAGTCCTTACAACTTCTGTGCCCTGATGTTGCAGTGTCCCGTTGCCATGCTCATTGCAAAGAAAACGTAGGTGTTGGCTTCCATGTTGGGACCCCAAGCTCCATGCTGGGACCTCAAGTTCCAAACCCCCAGGTGCTTCTGACAGCCACATGGACTGTCTTTTCAGACACCCTCACTCTTCCCACTCTAGGGGACATGGGGACCAGGACAGGCACATGTCTGTCAGCCCTGGGTCTGTGCATATGCATATGTTTACGTATGCACCCTCTCAAAGGCCATGCAATCACTTTATGGGTGTATCCAAGAGTCAGAAGAAAACCTGCCATTTCTAGGCAAGGTGAAGAGTCAAGGATGTGTGTAGCCTTCTGCATGAACCAATAATCAACCAAAGAATGGTCTTCAACTGTAAAAGGTGAGGTTGAAAGTCAGGAGACCAAGGAGGGGAGAGTCGGGATCCCCATTGTCCCAAGATAGTTTCGAGGCCACGGTGCAGGGTCCCTGGGTAGAGTCCAGCACCCGGGTTGAGCAAGCAGAGCTGTGAGCTAGGCATCGAGGTGCCCAAAGTTGTGGGACAGGACCCTGACAAGAACAGTGCTGGCCAGAGGGGGGACCCTACAGACAGGCTCCATCCAGTGCCCAACCACGGCTCCCCATGACTGAGGCGAGAATCACCTGAGAGCGCCCAGCCTTCATGTGGGGCTGGGAGATAAAGTACTTTATAGTCCCCGAGGCCCCAGTCGCAGGAATGATTAGACCAAGAATCAGCTCAGAACCTCTGACAATCTGGAAATAAAAACTGCCAGGGTCATGGGGCAAGTCGTCTCCTAGTAACTGAATTGCACTAGAGTGAGGCTCGGGGATATGTATGTACAGGAATACGCTGCCAGGGCTCAGGCGGCAGCCCTGAATTCTTTATATCCATCTCCCAATGGTGTAACTCTGACAACACCCAACATACAATAAAAAATTACCAGGCACAGGGATGGACGGATGGCTCAGCAGTTAAGAGCCCTGGGTGCTCTTCCAGAGGATCCAGGTTTGACTCCCAGCATCCACATGACAACTCGCAACCATCTGGAACTCTAGTTCTAGGGGATCTGAAGCCCTCTTCTGGATTCCATGTGTAGCAGGCAGATATGTGGTGCACAGACATACATGCAGGCAAATCCCCCCCCCACACAAAATAAGATATATTTTTAAAGTTACCAGGTGTGAAAAGAGGCAGAGAACAGCTCCAGAGATGAGGGGAGCCTGGGGCTGACACATTAGCTGACGAAGATCTTAAAACAGGTTTTGTACACTGTATTCTACATTCCTGAAAGTTAGTAGGGCGAAGAAGTTATTAAAAAAACAAAAATGAAAAACAAAAACCCACGGTTACTTCAACTTTAGCTCTACAAACTGTATATGAGAGGGAAAAAAATCCTGGATTGGACTAACGGCAGCGAGACACTGTGGAGAGGAGGAAGTGTGTCAGTGCAGAGCGAGACCGAAGGGAGAACGAGCTAAGAGAAACCTCTCTTTCAGCAGATGGAGACCATCACAGAAACCGAACTGGTCCCTACAGCGAGAACAGCTGGCTGTGGGCTGCCCGGCTCTAGCTGATCTGTCTACAATACAATCCTCGGGAACACCACTGAAGGGGTAGAAAGAGTGTAAGAGCCAGAGGACCAGGGTGCCTGCACCCAGACAGAGCCCTGGGATGGGAAAACTGCACCATGAAATCTCAACAACGTGGTCACCTAAACAAGACCTGCACAACAATACTGCTGGCTGGGAAGCCAACGTGGATGGAGGAGGTCTCGCAAGACCCCCGCCGCTAGAAAAAGAACTACACATAAATAGTGAATGCTAGAGGGAGAGAGAGAGAGAGAGAGAGAGGAAACCAGTCTTCCCCAGGGACAAGTTCCCTAATTGTTTACCAATTAGGTCGACCCTAAACACATGTACACACAAGCAACACTAAGTGGACTCAGCAGGTTGTATTTATGTGTGTGTGTGTGTGTGTGTGTGTGTGTGTGTGTGTGTGTAGCAATAACAATAGAAGAATAAGAGGCCGTGCATTTGAGAGGGAGTTGGGGTCATGGGAGGAAGTGGTGGGAGGAGAGACATGATGTAAATATGGTGCTTATATTTGAATTCCAAAAAAATACAGAAAAAAGGAACATTAAAAGTCGAGTGGAGCGTTACTGGGCAGGGGCAGTTTCAAGTTGCCCAGCACACATGCTTTTGTGGGTCTCTGAGAGGGACAGAGAATAGAAAGACTATTTGAGAGAAAATGGTGAAAATATTTGCAAATGTAACAAAAAATGTAAATCCAGGGCTGTTGAGATGGCTGAGATCAAGGGCTTGCTAGGCATGCCTGGCAACCCGAACTCAGTCCCCAGAACCAAGGAGGGAGAAGAGAACAGATGTCACCGGGCCCTCACCACCATCTCCACACACCCTAGCAACAACTAGAGTTAAGGAAATCCAAAGTCATAAACCCAAGAAGCTTCACAAACCAAAGCCCAGGAAACAGGGAGAAAAAGACTGAAGTAAGTCACGATTAAACCACTCTGAACTCCAGTGTGAGATGGGCAGCGAGATGGCTCAATGAGTAAAGGTGCTTGCTGCTAAACCTTACTACCTGAGTTCAATTCCCAGGACCTACATGGTGGAAGGCGTGAATCAGTTCCCACAGTTGACCTCTGACCTCCATATACAAGCTATGGTGCCTCCTCTACCCTGCAAAAACAAACGAACAAACAAATAGATGTCATTAAAATCGTTTAGGGTTGGAGAGCTGGCAAGGTGGCTAAAACCACTGGCTCTTCTTAGAGAGCGTAGGGCAGACTTCAGTTCTTAGCACCCACATTGATCACCATCCAGGAGATCCAACACCCTCTCCTGGCATCTGAAGACACTTGAATATACATGGCATATGCTCATACACATACACATACACATACACATATACATAAAATAGTATTTTTTAAAAGTAGTCAGAGAAAAGAAAAACACTGTATACTAAGGGCACAGTAAGATCGCAGTACACGGGTACTTCTGCCAACGGAAGGCCCAGTGGCAGCCTAGAGCCGCAGCCTTGAATGCTGTACTTAGCTACAAAAGAGAAAACAAAGGTGTTTCCACACACTCAACAAGACTTTCTCACAGCGAGTCCTAGAAGAGGAAGCGTGGATCCACACCAAGACCACCCAGAATATGAATATGCGGCTGTCTGTGTCCGAGCTACGCCTGGCTCAGACCACTTCCCGTTGCCCGGGAGATCAGGATGCCCCTCATTCTCCAGTCTCAGCACCGTGTCTGCCTGCACGCTGCCTTGCCCCACCATGATAAAAATGCACTGAACCTCTGAAACTGTGAGACGCCCAATTAAATGTTTTCCTTAATAAGAGTCGCTGTGGTCATGGTGTCTCTTCACAGCAATAGAAACCCTAACTAAGGCAACAAGGAAATAAAGAATAACTGTGAAAATAAAGACAATAAAATAATGATTTAAAATAAACACACACTAAGGTTTGAAAGTCAGCTTATGAAACTCATTGAGTTAATAAGCCAAGAATGAAACCTGTGTAGGCACAGGGGAGAATTTGACAAAATTCTACACTTGGTCTCCCAAAAAAGCTCAAGAAAATTGGGGCTGGAGAGATGGTTCATTGTTAAGAGCCCTGACTGTTCTTAGAGAGGACTAAGGTTTGATTCTCAGCACCCATATCATGACTGTTTGCAAATTCAGGGGGGTTCTGACATCCTCTTCTGGCCTTCATGGGGACCAGGCACACAGATGGCACACAGACCATACATGAAGGCAAAATACTCATATACATAAAATAGAAATAAATAAATCTTAAAATCAATTGGCTTAAACAGATGCTCAGTGGGTAAAGGGCACTTGCAAGCAAGTCTGGGGACCTGAGGTGAACCCCTGGGAGCCCCGTGATGAGGGAGATAAGTGACTCAGCAAGTAGCCCTCTGACCGCCATCCACACGTGTGTCATAGCATGGACATGCCCTCCACTAAACAAATAAATAAATGCAATAGTAACAAAACCCGTCAGCTAGGCTGTGCGAGGTAGGGAGTAGGGAATGGACGTTGAACACCACAACTAACGTAAGGAAAGCAAGGACACCAGCTCTTGCCCTCTATTCTGCTCTATGCTGGCTATAGTCGGTGAAACGAAGCCCCCAGAAGAAATTAGGGATCCCCAGGCCATGGAGGGCCATCAGCTCCACTCACAGACAATACCACTGTCCACACAGAAAGTCGGGCAGAACCCACGAAGCGGCTTCGGGAGCCAGCGGGCTAGTTCAGCAAGACTGCAGGACACAAGGTCAATACATGAAGTGAAGAAGAATGTGGTTTCTGTTCAGCAGCCACAGCCAGAACTGGAATGAAAAACGCCATGAAGGTAGCATCGAGATGCTAGCCACGGGAGTGGGCCTGCCGGACCGCACAGGAACACCAAGGACTGTCCACCACCGAGAGAGATGGAGGACCAGCTTTCCAAGTGTGGAGGCAGACCGTGCGCAGGACAGGGAACTTGTTCGTAATCCAGGGTGGGGTGAGCCTGCTTGAAATCCTAGTTGGTCTTTTTTTTTTACAAAATTCATGTACTAGCTGTCCAATTCACATGGCAGTGTGAGGTGTCTAGAACAGTCAATACAGATTTAAAACTTGTGGGATAGGCTCACACGAGGCTATTTTCATGCAAACATACAACATGCTTTGAGCATATACTACCCCATCGCACCCTGTTATTTTACCATATCCTATTTTTTTTTAATTTTCTTAATTTACAGTTTGGTACGGTGGCACATGCTTTAATATCAGCACTTGGGAGGCAGAAGTAGCCAAATCTCTGTGAGTTCCAAACCAGCTTAGTTTACATAGAGAGTTCCAGGACAACCAAGGCTGCATAGTGAGGCCTTACATCAAAAAGTCATTTTATGCTGGAAGATGGTGGCACACATCTTTAATCTCAGCGCTTGGGAGTCAGAGGCAGGAAGATCTCTATGAGTTCAAGGCCAGCCTGGTCTACAGAGTGAGTCCCCAGCTCTATCTGCTCTCCCTTTCAGTTGTCCAGCATCAGGTGTTCTGTGAGCGGAACCACAGGCTCAGACCCAACCACAGGCCCAGGAGCATCTCAGCAGGAAGGGCTGCCACCAGGCAGAGGGCTGCAAAGTCCTAGCTACTCATTTTGTTATAACAAATCTCCGTTCTTCGGACAGCACCCCTCCCCCACATCAAATAAAACTGGCTTAGGTGGAGTTGTGGGTGGCACTGTAGGTAGAACTGTGGGGGGCACTGTGGGTGAAATTGTGAGGGGCACTGTGGGTGGAATTGTGGGGGGCACTGTGGGTAGAGAGCAAACCAAGAAGAGAACCAAGTGACAGGCAGCCTCCAGCAGTGTTCAGCCTCAGGTTTTCGTAGCTTCCACCTCCAAGAGACCAGGCCAAGGAGAGGAGTTAGATCTGGGGCCCCAGCAAGCCCAGGCCAGTGGGATCTAAGACCCAGGGATGGGAGGACACTCGCTGAGTAACTGGGAGGGCACAAGAGTGCCAAGGGCGGGGAGAGAGTGAGGGGAGGAGCTAGGAAGGAATTGATGTTATTTCTTGGGCAGGTTGGAGTTGCCTAAGAACAGGATCCTTGGACCATTGTCCTGCCATTTTAGGCTTCTCTGCCCTTGAGCCTCCTACCTCGTAAAATTCAAACCCATCTGCCAGGGCATAAGAGAGGAGATGCCAATTTTCCCACCCTCTCCAATCTTCCCCTCCCACTAGCGAGTGGGAAAACCCCAGCAATTCCTGGCGCTCACCACAAGCAGCTCGTGAGATGTTCAACATGCTCATATCTGTCAAAAACCATTCACGAAGAAAAGAGAAAGTCTTTATACCTTTTATTCTGCCAATTTTCCCCGAGGCGCTCTGGGCTCTCTAAGAAAAGGGAAGGAGAAAGCAGAGAGAATCGCAATCAGCCTGGCCCTCGTGAATCTGGAGCCCAGTGCTGCTGGCTCCGGGGAGAGGGAGGCAGAAGCACCCTCTCAGGGAGGAGGAAGCTGCCCCAGTGAGGAGGGTTCCACTGCATTCCACGCTTGGCAGGAAGTCAAGGCATCACCTAACATGCAAAGATGGAGGGACATAGAACCCGGGGCTTCACCTGCACTTCCCAAACTTACGTCTCCAGTGATTTTGGGATGTTTCTGTTTATTCTGTTCTTTTTTTGCACCCCCCCCCCTCCAGCCCTAAGTCATCCCAAGTACATCCACAAATGCCCAGTGTGTGGATGTTTAAACAGGATGTGGAGTCTCAGTCGGCCTTCCACTGTGAGGCAACTTGTGTGAGTCACTGAAGAGGGTGGTCACTGTACGTTCATCTTATGCAAATTAATTCTAACACTTATTAAAGGAAAGGCAGCTTTCACGGCCACACCCACGATCCAGAAGCAGCTGTTGTGTGCTGTTTGAAATTAGGTACAAGTTCTGGTAGCCTCCATCCGCAGGAGTGAACTGAAGGCAGACCAGCCGGGACTGTGATCATTCACCCTGCCACACATGGACCTGTAGCCAGAGAATGCACAGAGGGAATTCAAGGGCTGAGGGTGCCACACCCTGTGCTGGTCCCTAATTCCAGCATCTCAGCAGGCCACATAGGAGCTTAGAAACAAAATGAGTGTGTGTGTGGGGGTGTTCATGTGTGTGTATATGTGCGTGTATGCATGTGTGTATGTATGAGTGTATGCATGGGTGTGTGCATTTGTTTATATATCTGCAAGAGCACACTGGGTTTCTCTGCAGTTAAATGTCTATTTTTTGTTTATTTTTGCGAAGTCTCTGAATTCTCTGTGCACACAGTTTTGGAACCCTTCCGGCTATTGTCCTGGATACACAACAGCCGTTGCCCTCTCAGTTACTTGGCAATTCACGGACAGAGTGCCCACAGTGCTACGCTGCTGTCTCCATGACCTGCTTCCAGAATGGTCCCATTGTCTCCCAAAACCCATTTGTGAGTGAGGTTTTTTGGTTTTAATTTTTAATTTATGTGTATTGGTGTTTTGTCTGCTTCTCTGCCATGCAACACATGTGTGCAAAGTCCTTGATAGCCAGAAGAGGGGTCAGATCTTCTGACCTGGAGTTTTAGGCTGTTGTAGGCAACTTGGTGTGGCTGCTGGGAACAGAACCCTGATCCGCTGCAGAAGAAGGAAGTGCTTGGGGCCGGAGGGATTGCTCTGCCCTTCCATTGGCCCCAGGCCAGTTTCCAGCGCCCACATGGTGGCTCACAAGCATCCACCACTCCAGTTCCAGGGCACTGGCACCCTCTTCCGACCTTCAGCGGTTCAAGGCACATGAGTGGTACACATATATCCACACAGGCAAAATGCTCATATACATAAAAGAAAAGAAATAAAAAACAAAAACATTAAAAAGCAGGCTGTATTCTTGACTGCCAAGTCAGCTCTCCAGTCCCAACAGGTGAATTCTTTCTTTTTAAACTTAGCAGAAACAAGATGAAGTGAAATGTTCCTGGGCTGGAAGGAAGTCGGACTGGGCATCTTTCGTGCGCTCTAGATAAACTACCATCATTATCTCTGTCCCCATTGCCACAAAGAGCAGATGGCTGGGCCTTTATTCTGCATGGGCATTGCCTCATCCAGCCCTCTCTGCAGCCACAGATGGAAGGCCATTCCCACTTCTCATATGAAAAAAAATGAGGTCTTAACTGACACCCCACCCCCAAGCCCTGCAGCCCATCTTTCGAAGGTGGGAAGAAGCAAGAATCAAAATGGGCTTGCCTGGCTCTCCACTGGAGTCTGTGGATCTCCATGGTAACATCTGCCTGTTTCATAAACAACCTACCTAAGAGCCACAGCAGGGAGGGCTGTGGGCCGATGGGGCAGCTGAACTAGGCACTGGGAAGGCCGTGGCTGAGGAGGTCCACCCAGCTAAGGCAGCAAAGGTTGCTTTTGGCTCGTGAAATGTTTTCGTATTTACACAACTCCGTGGGGCAGGTGTGTTGGAAAGCATTGGGAAGAGAGCCGTTTTGAAACAAGATGGATGGGATGAGGGGCTCACACCAATTGCTGCCTCTTTCGGCTTGGGGGCAAGTACCAGCGCTGACTGACCTCATAAGGGGACTTGTCCTCCTGACTCAGTACGATTTAGTTCCATTCCCATCAACTCTGAAGCACCAACCCGCACACCAGAGACCCAGGTCTGCAGCCACATCTTGAGAAAGGGAAGGGCCCCACTGCTCTGCTGGGGGTGGGTCTGAGGTCAGAACTGACAGTAAATCTGAGGGTGCAGGCCCCTCCTTCCCTGTACCCCTTTCCTTCTACCAGTGTTCCCCTATTCCTGAGTCTGATCCCTTGGAGCTCCTCTGGCCCTGGGATTCCCTGTCTCCAGCAGCACTGGCACAGAAGAGCGTGGCAAAGTGTCCCACCTTCCTGGTTCTGACTTCCCAGGTCTGAGTCACTCCTCACGACTCTGCCGGGCATGTCGCATGGCTCTTACTTAGTCAAAGTCAAATGTTTCAAAGCCAACTACCTGGCATGTGCATCTGGACTCAAGTAACAGAAGCCCAGACCATGTTGGGAGGTTTGGAGGCCAGGACTCCCCTCCATCTTTGAAAAGCCTCTGTATTTGGAGAGCAATGCGTCTAGTGGGGTAACAGGGAGGCTGGGGAGCTGAAGACTTCCACCAAACAGACCAGCTTGGGGTTATTCTCCTAGATCCTGAAGCCTGTTTATCTTCTGTCCTGTTACCAAGGATCCAGAGTCATGGCATCTTCCTTGTCTCCCTGGAGGCCATGCTACACAGGCAGGAAGTTGGTGCCATGTAGATCTAGCCTGGGAGCCACATGAGGACAGGTCACCCTGGAATGGGTGCATGGTTAGAATAAACGTGGGTTCCTCTCTTTATTAACCCTGTGCTCAGCATAGTCCATTTTCTATCAATTCATTCTGTCACCTCATCCCTCCTTCCCCCCTTCCTATTCTTGAGAAGCAAGAGACCCAAGGTTTAATCCCACGCCACCTTCCTGATGTTCCAGGGTGTGGAGAATGCCACTCTCAGTCACTCATGAGACTGGCATTTCTCGTCATTTTTGCGTCAGTGAATCTGGTCCAGGGGGTGGTCATCGGGATAGCCACTGATTCTCCAAGGGCAGCTGTGGGCACACTATCCACCAACTTCCAACAGAGCGAGTAAGCTAGTTTTCGAGTCTCCACACTCTGTCCATGGCCGGGGCATCTAGGTCATTCTGGGGGCTACAGACATCCAGCTCTCCTTGGGGGAGCCTGGCTGGAGGCTCCCAGGGGCGGGAGGCTCCCAGGGACGGGAGGCTCCCAGGGCTGGCTCTTCAATGAGTCCCTTGGTTTTTCATCTGCATCACCTGCTGGATTGAGAATGTCCCTCACACAGAGGTCATGCCTTAGAGGATCTGGTGTCTCCATAGCCTGGCTAGGAGGCTGCGGTAGAAGGGAGGGAGGAAGTGGATATTTGCTGAGGGAATAAGAAAGCCTGGAGTTTCCGATGAGCGGGTGCTTCCATCTGTCCCCTCTCCACTCCCATCCAGACTCCAGCTCTGTCCCCACAGGACCCTGCCCAGAAATTCCCCTAGATGCCTGCCCTTGTCTCTCTATGGAACCCAAAGGACAGAGCCTCCGGCCCTCCAAAGCCTTTCACCCGCCAAGCATTTTGGTCTTTGGAAATTAAGCTGGGACCTGCTTGCACCAGCGTCGGAATGAAAGAACAGGTCTCTATTAGCTAAACCCATTTTCGGCGCGATCACACGAAATGACCCGGCAGATAAAAATCCCTGCGAGTTGCAATGCAGAGGAGGCTCACTTACAGGCCTCTAGCTGTCAGCTCGGCAGCGCTGGCCCTCTCCTCCCTTCCCACCGTGTGCCCACTTGGTGAATGGAGGGTGCGCATGTGGAGGCCCATATGACTGGAATGCCTCCATTTTTCCCCAGTTAGGGCTTCCATGTGTGACTCTGAGGGGGTCACCATTTGACCTCCCAGTTCTTCCTCACCCTTTGCTCTCAGTCTCTACACCTCCTTAGAGCGGCAGCCTGGGCACGGCACTGGAGCAGATTTACGTGGTACCTTGTGAGTTACTGCAGTTGGCAAAGAGACCTTCCCATCGGGATGTGGGCCCAAGGAGCCCCTGCCTTAACTATCATGGGCTTGCTGGGGGGGGTGTCTGCTCAACAGGCCTCACCCTAATGATCCTGAGCTGTTTGAGGAGAACAAGCTGCCTGGAGGGCACAGGAGGCACTTACAAACCCTCTTTCTTGTGTAGCGCTTTGGATTTTATTAAACGATCCATTTCTGCTTGCTCCCCGAGGGGACCTGGAGGTGAAGGGTGCAGTTTTATAAATAAAAAATTAACCGGGGGGAGGTAGCTTAAATACAACTTCCGAGGGTGGTGATCGGGATGGGGGAGCCGCATCGACCTGGGGCAGTTTTCTAAGGAAAATTCACCTGTAGACAGCTAAGAGCTGGTGGGGAAGGGGAGGGGGAGGAGAGCCGAACGGAAGGGGAGGAATGAGAGGGTTGAAGAGAGAGAGGAGGAGGGGAGGGAGGTAGACAGGGAGTAGGGGGAAGCGATGGGAGGCCCCCATTTGTGGCCTGTGCCATTGCTAGGGGTTTTGGGGGGCTTTGAGGGTTCTGGACACCAGAGGCCACTGGGGCAGCTTTGAGGTGTGAACACACTGCTACATATAGGTCGATGAGGAGAGAGCCCCTTAGGGAAATCCTGGGCAGCAGGAAAAGAGTGGGGAGGCTCTGTGTTTAAGCAGCCCAGATTCCTCTCTCAGGAATCCTGGACAGGGTCCAACAATCCAGTGGCCTCCCCCGCCCAGTTCCACATCCAACTCCCTCCAGCTTCCTCCGGGTCCTCAGCTTTGGTCCTAGAGCCCTGAGGTCTGGAACACTGCTGTGGACCTTGTAATAACAGTACCCACACGGCACTGGCTGGACGCCATTCAACATGGCCAGGGACCGTGTCCATTTGGGGCTACACTACTCATGAAAGCATTATGGGTTGGGCACTAGGATCATTTCCAGTCTACAAATGACAGCTATGAGGCTCAGAGAGGTGAAGCTGCTCCTGTCCAGGTCCCACAAGCGGTGTGAGCTGGAACTTGACTTCCTCCTGTCTAGCAGGCTCACTCTAGGCTGTTGTCTCTGTCTCTGTGTGTGCCTGGCTAATGTGGAGCCTACAGCACCAGCTTGTGTGTGGAGAGCAGGCCTGCCTTCCCTCCGAACAGACTCTGCCCACACTCAGCCTGATCAATACTGGCTCCAGCTCCCACCTGAGGCTAACCTAGGGTGTGAGTGACCTCAGTCCCCAGCGCTAACCCACAGCCTCCTCTCTGTTTGCGACAGTCTGAGCTGTCCCAGCTGAGAGCGTCTGCAGACGCTAGCTCAGGCTCTGCGAAGTTTGTGTGCTTCCATGAGCAGCTGCTGCATAGGCTGGAGGAGCCGGATCCTGTCAACTGCTCCGGCTGCCTACGAGGTTCTGCTGGAGCAATGAGGCCAACTGGCACCTTGCTTCCCCTTCTCCATCCACTGAGCCGAGCACAGACCTGTGACTGAAGGGAGCTCACTGATCACAGTGGCAGGTGGGCAGTCTGCAGCTGAAGCGGGCCAGTTTCTAATCTAGACCATGGACGCCACCGTGGGTCGTATCTAAACTTCCCCACCAGGTTCCAGCATTGAGCCATGTCAAGTCACAGATGTCCCCTTGGTCTTCTGCTCATGGATGAGATGGATACCAGCCAGCTGTGCTGGGCAGGGAGCGTGTCCCTCACATGTTAGTGTTGGTCCAGAACCTCAGATTGTGACCTTGTTTGGAAATGTGGTCTTTGTAGGTGTAACTAGTTAAGATGTCATATGGACTCGGGGTGAGCTCCACTCTAATGGATTCACAAGGGATGACCCCGGCAGACTTGCACAGACAGGGAGGTGGAGGCAGAGCTTGGGCTGATGTGTCTGTGAACGGAGAGGAAGGGAGGCTGCAGAGTCTAGGAAGGCCCTTCCTTCTGGGTCTGGAACTGGGAAATAAAACACTTTTGCTATTTAGGCCACCCAGTTTCTGCCCATCTATCACGGACAGCCACCCACCACTCTTCCCCCTAGGCATCCCAACAATCCCTATAATGTGGAGCTCCCTAGGAGCTGTTTCCTGTGGAACAGGGGCTGCACATCACAGCAGACATACCCAGCCCCACCCAAGAGAACAGGGGCTGCACATCACAGAAGACGTACCCAGTCCCACCCAAGAGAACAGGGGCTGCACATCACAGCAGACATACCCAGTCCCACCCAAGAGACCCAGGAAAATTCCCTGGAGGAGTATGTCATGGATTTTTTTTTTATTATGGAAAAAATATGTAATGTTTAGAGTCTTGCCCATTTCGGGGCATTTGAAGCCTTGTATAATCACCATCACTACGTCTACAACGTCCTATCTTTTAACCTGCTCTCTATTAGGCTGCTCCCCTTCTCCTCCCCCGGCTCCCGGCAGCTCCTACCCTCTGTTATTTCTCTTTTTAATCCACACATTTATTCATTGTGCCTGTGCATGCACACACACTCACGCCCAAGCAATCGTGTGCCCTTTGCACACATACAAAGGATAACTTGTGGGACTCGGCTCTCCTCTCAGTGTGTGGGTCCTGGGATCAGACTCCATGAGCTCTAACCCTCTGAGCCATCACACTTGTCTCAACTTCCTGTCCTTGAGTTTGGGGACACTAGGACCCCACTTGTTATATCTTGAAGGTGACACACTCCCTCTGGGCTCAGATGTTTGAACACGTGGTCCAGCCTGCGGGAATTGTTTTGCGAGGTTAGGAAATGCCTGAGATATAGGGCCCAGACCCCATTCCTCCTTCATCCCCCCCCCTCGCTCGTGAGCATCGACCACCAGGGCAGGCCTTGAGAGCTAAGTCCCGGCCCTGCTTCTCATTCTGACTCTGTCTCTTCTCTGCTCACGTGTGAGGATCTGGGGTGCACACTCCTCTGCCATGCTGGTTTGTGTCCCTGATTGAAACCGTGAGCCAACATCCTTCCTCCCTGAGGTGGCTTCTGTCAGGTACTTTGAGTGAGAAAAATGACTGACTCTCTCCTGTGACTGGGATCATCTGGACTTCGTCCTTTTGCGTCTGGCTTCTGTCACTACCCATGATCTCCTCAGGGTGTGCCATGATGTCATCATCAGGTGTCAATCAGTGCTGCTTCCCTCCTCACAGCCAAACAATCTTTCCTTGTAATAACAATGCCCTATGTGTGTCCACTCTTCCCTCCAAGATCATCTGGGCTTTCAGTTACTCTTTGGGACAGTTTGTCTGATAACTGGCCACATTCCCCATTTTGCATTTGCAACTAGCACGTTCAGAAAAGAGGAATGGCTCAAAGTTGTTATCCAAAGCCCCCTCCAGTCTGATTTTAGAGTCCAGTATTTCCAGTGCTCTGATTTTGACTGCTGACAACTGGCTTCAGGAGGCTATAATGACAGAAGCCAAACCCAAGCAGAAAGACAGGCATATACACGGAAAGCCACGCACAGTGTCTTGTCTGGGCTCTGCAAACCATGTTCTCTCCCACACTCAGCCAAACCAGTTCAATGCTGGCCACATCTGGGCAGCTGTCCAGTCTCTACTTGGCACACACATCTTGGCTTCCATCCCCTTTGTTTCTTTAAAAACATGCCTCTCTTCAATGTGGAGGAGCAGCCAGGACAGGGTCCCCAGCTGCTGCTAGGATGCACCTCTATGTCACAGGCCTTTGAGTCCTAGTTGGCATCTCCTGGGAGATGCTTTTTGGGAAGTGAGGTCTATTGATCTCTTGGGATGGGCACCTTGGGATGGGCACCGCTTAGACACACCTGTGAGCACCTCCACTGGGGAAGATGAAAGTATGGGTGAATGAACATTCAGGACAGGGTTTGGGATATAGTTCAGTAGGAGAATGCTTGCTTAGCATGCCTGAGGTTCTAGGTTGAATCCCCAACACTACAAATAAAGAAATAAACAATCAATCAAGTCAGCCAGCCCCAGCGCCAGGAAGGCAGCACCTACAGCACACACCCCACCAGTGTGTGCAGGCTTCTTAGACGAACATGCTTGCTGTATTTTTGTTTTTTTGAGACAGGGTTTCTCTGTGTAGTCCTGGCTGTCCCAGAATTCACTCTGTAGCCCAGGCTAGCCTCAGACTCAGAGTGCTCTCTCCTCTGCCTCTGCCCCCAAGTGCTGGGATCGAAGGCGTGTACCACTACCACACAACAAGTTTTGTTTTTTTTGTTTTGTTTTGTTTTGCTTTTTAGATGAGCACGCGTTGGTATCAATAATTTAGATGTGGCCTTTCTCCTTTTGCGAGACAGGAGACAAATCTCATTTCCTACATAAATCCCCAAAGAAATCCACCTATTCACTCCTCTAAGAGGCCCCAAACTCTGTCTCAGTGGATGAGATCTATGCAATGTAAGCTGAAAACGGGTTCTGAGAAAACTGTGTGGAGGCTCTGGGGAATGGGTGAGGTTATGGGGGACAGCCCAGGATTGGGCGTGGGCCTCAACCTACCTTGTGTGGTCACTAAAGAATGGACATAGGGAACATATCTGAGTTGTTTAAATTTAAACAACTAGACCCCCACTTGTGAAAGTCAAGTAGAAACTTCTACTTGGAGCCTGCACCTCCTCCAGGCCCCGAGGAGGAGAGAGAAGAGGTACCATGGGGCTGGTAAGCCAGGTCCATCTCCCTTTAGGTGCCCCCCCTTAGTCCTGTAGTTCCTCCATCTGCAAGGCTTTTGAGTTATTGGTTTGTGTGAGGTTGGGGTGGAGGGCAGAGGTTTGAACTGGGAAGAGAACAGAGCGGTGCATGGGAGTCAGGAAGACCTGCTCCCGGCCACAGCAATACCCTTCCTTAGGCTCACCTTGACTGCGGTTCACCAGACAAGGCAGCCAGAATGGACCTTTCATAGCCCTGGGACTCAGGAAATGGGTGGGTGGGGATGATGTAAGCCAGAGACTTCTCCACGCTCTGTCCTGGCTGCTCATTGTGGTGAGCTGGGTGTGGGGAAGGGGTCAGTCTTCAGAGGCCACATTTGCACTATGATGCCCCCTCTTCCAAGGGTACCCAAGTGGATGCAACCCCACATTCATAAGACAGAGAACACCCCAGCCTTAGTGGGTTTCACTGGAAGCTGAGAACTTTGTGACAGAATTGGGTGGGCGCCAGCATATGCCCAGGCTTGCTCGGTCACTGTGGGGTACTTTGCAAATCTTATCCAATCCTGACGAGCCCTTCCAGGTGGTGCTTTGGTCTTCAGGCACCTGTGAGGGAGGCCGATCCCACGATGGCTCCTGGCCTTAAGCCCCCCGATCTCCTGGGTAATTTTATTAGCGGATTTTCTAGATGTTGTGACAGAGCGCAAAAGCATCTTAAGGAATTCCCAGTTTAGGTAGAGGCCATCGTCGTGGGGAGGTGAGCTTGGTTGAGGCAGCTGCTCACATGGCATCTGCCATCAGGGAGCAGAGAGATGAAGGCTGGAGTTCAGCTCACGTTCTATTCAGCCATATTTAGGGCGGCCTTTCCACCTCATTTAACCCCATCTAGGAATGCCCGCACAGGCGTGCCCTGAGGTTTGTCTTTTAGGCTAAATCCTGCCAAACTGACCGTCAATATTGGCCATCATGAAGACAGGCCGGAGGGAGCGCTGTTGTGACCTGCAAAGCAAGCTGGTGGTGTCCTTCCTCTGTGGTTTCCTTTCTGGTCTCAGAGCCCTGCAGACCCAGCAGGCAGCCCAAGGTCTCATGGCTACGCCCATCTTCTACAAGGAAGGCTTTATGGTTCCACAGCCTAGGGGAGGTCTTTGTCAGTGTGGACAGAGCTGCTCAAGCGAGGCTGCCCTCTTCAGATCAGCAGTACTTGCCTCTTCCTACCGCTGACACAGGACTCCAGATACGCTGCTCCCCGCTCCCCCGGAAAAAAAAAAAAAAAAAAAAAAAAAAAAACAAACAAGCAAAAAAAAAAAAAAAAAACCAAAAAAACACAAAACCTGCCAGACCCTGAAAATCCATCTCTAAAACTACAGAGGAACCTGGGACCAGAGCGGTTTCTGCTGCTGTTGGGCTGCCAGCAGCTACAGTGTGCTCAGATCTCCTAGCGATTGTTTGTGCTTGGGTTGCAGACTGAGGCATGAAGAGTTGCTGAGCCGCAAAGCTGGGACCTGCTGTTGACCACGCCCCCAGGTCAGTGCATCCTGGCTGCTGGGCTCCAGCCCTGCTGCTGCGGGCCCCTTTGATTTTCTGTTGCTTTGCCTGTGAGTCTGGCTGCCCCGAGAGGGCAGCCCGCCCCGAGCTAGCTCATTCAAAGACTCCTAACAGCTGGTCGGAGAGTGTGCTTGTTATGTGCGAACCCCAAGTCCAGGGCTTCAATACCCCAGAGCACTGCTCAATCCTTCCAGAGCCAGATACTGGATATCTTGAGGTAATCGCTGGAGCCTAAAGCCTATTGCAAATACTCAAGCCCTCCAGTCAGTCCTACTTGCCAGGGCTCCTCTGTTCTATCCCTAGAAACATAAGGTAGGCTCCTACCTGTGCCTCCCCTCTGCCTGCTCCTTACTCTTGCCTGGTACCTCCCTGTGTAGCGCCTGCTG
This sequence comes from Myodes glareolus, assembly GCF_982192425.1. Lineage (NCBI taxonomy): Eukaryota > Metazoa > Chordata > Mammalia > Rodentia > Cricetidae > Myodes > Myodes glareolus. The sequence goes on along the minus strand of NC_142034.1, from coordinate 3,836,732 downwards.
TGCGATGCTTTCCGAACCCTTCCCACAGTCTGCGCATCTCAGCACACAGAGCAAAAACAAAACAAGAACAAAACCCACTCAACCCCCCTCCCAGGACTGAGGAGAAAACTCAGTCAGTAAAGCACTTATCTCTCAAGCAGGAGGCCTGAGTTTGACTCCCGGAACACACACAAAAATGCAGGGTGCAGCGGTCTGAGCTTGCAGTCTCTCACCAGAGAGGTCGAGACAGGAGGATTCCTGGGGCTTGTCAGTTGGCCAAGTTAGCCTAATCAGTGAGCTCCAGGCCAAAGCAGGTAGGTGACATTTTTGAGAAGGACACAAGAGGTTGTCCTCCAGCATCCACAAGCATGCACACATATGTGCACATGCGTTTACATCTGTGCTTACAAATGTGAACACGTGAACACGCACGCACACACACACACACACACACACACGCACACACAGAGAGCTTTTAAAAGCCTGGCTAGTCATATGTCATTGTGCCAACCCCCCGCATCCCCATCATACCAGCCAGTGTGTCTCTAAGGATCTTGGGTCCTGTAAGGCAAAGTCAGCTGTAAGGGAAAGCACTGAGTGCTTCCCTGGGGGTGGAGAACAAGTCAGCTCTTAGCTTAGCTTGGAGCCACTGGCTGGACCCAATTGCCACTGCAGAGCTACCTCAAAAAACCCAATTCCCTTTCAGGATTAACACGTCTGCGCTCATCAGTTTCGGGTCTTCTGCGAAGGGTGTCAGAAGTAAGAGGCAAACATGGATTTTTATCGAACCCACATCCTGGTGCCCGTCTGCCGGCGACTAACCCACACGGACAAGCAGCTAATTTGCAGACGATGTCTGGATTGACAGTTCCGTTTATTTAATAACAGGCAGCTGCTGTCTTCCTGACTTCTGCTCATATACAAAGTCTTCGCTGGGACGGAAAACATGATAAATTGTGGATGTGTTTACTCTTACAGTCCCGAGGCCCTGGGGCTAATGGTCAGAACTTCAGATAATAATAACAGAAACAGCCGTTCGGGTTGCTCCTTCGGAAGTCTCTAATGAGGACAGTTAAGTAAGCAGAAGCAGAGTGTGGGTGGCCGTGTCCCCGTGGGCAGATTCGCTTTGGTGGCTGCTCAGCACCGGATGGGTATTTGCTTCACTGGATAAATGTGGCCGGGTGGGTTTCATACACCCTGCCTCTCCGTTTGGAAAAATGATAGACTGAACACACCCCAGGAAAGCATTCCTTATGGGGTTCCCCAAGATGGGTTCTCCTGCATATCTAACACCAGCTCAGCCTTCTTAGCCAGCACCCCAGGCCCAACTCTTCACAGGCCATCAGCTTGGTGCCCAGGCTTCACCTCCCCAAACGCACTTTTCAAGAGCACCCACAGGTGTATATTCAGCCCAGTATTTTGGGGACCTCACGCCATGGTCACTGCAGATGGAAGTGTGGGGCCGAGGACCAGCACTGACTCCTCCTAAGATAGTCCATAACCCCAGCTTTAGCCAATGGTATCACTGCTGATGCAGCATCCCACATTGAGTTTCTAGGCAAGCTCACTTCACACCCCAGGCCCCAGGCCTCCAACACTGTGCCCAGGTTCTATCCATTCTCTCCTCTTAGCACCTTCTCTGCCTGTCAGAGCACTTCCCTTGCTAGAGTGGTACCCTGTCTCTGGGCATGCTCCCAGCTCAGAGGCCCTGCACATCCCTGACTGTCCCCAGCTCAGCAAGCATCATGGACCTATTCTCAATTCCATGCAAGCATCTGCTGATTCCCACTATGTGTGGCCATGTTTCAGATCTCTCTTCTTCTACCCCTTCTACCCAACACATTCTCAACAGCAGAATGAGATGGGGGTGCCTTTGTCTCCCTCTCTCAAAGGCTCGTAGGTGCAGTCCTTTCTTTCCTCACTGGTCCCCACACATCAGCCTTCCTGCAGCTGCTCTGGCGATCCTTCCCCAACCCTCCACAGCCTCTCCTCCAGTGGGCGTCTCTCCCTGAGACATCTTCAACGGCTGGCATCAGCCCCACCAAGATGTCCATGACATCTCATTTGGCAGTTCCCACTGGGATTCTGAGGACCAGGCTCGGCCCTCAGATAACTCCAGCTCAGGTGTGTTCACCTGGGCATCACAGTCCCAACCTGGCCAAAGTCACAGATCTGGATTGTCATCAAGAATATTGAGTTTCTCTGCGTGTCAGACCTCAGAGCCATCTTGGACCTGAGGAACAGATTGCCAGAGGGGGTTCTTAATCCTGCGCTCCATCGCCAACCACCCAATCCTGGTTCTAGCAGCTTCCCTGCAAGGTGCCTCTGAGGCCAGTCTGTGCCCTGGGCCATGATCTCAGCTCAGCGGTACCACTTTCCAGAGCGCCCCCATGAGGCCATCGCTGGCACACCACATCTGCCCTGTTTCAGCATGCTAGTATTATCTTTTTTTTTTTTTAATTTGTTCTGTATCTTTCTTCCCTTTTCAATGTCAGGATTCGGGAGCAGCAATCTGAACCTTTAGCTCCACTCTTGTCCATGGCAGTGCCCAGTACAGGATGGCAGAGCCACATACACCTGCTGGGTAGACTTCAGGGCTGTGCGGGGACACCTGTCTCAGCTACAGCAGGGCCTTTCCCTCCTCTTGCTGTTAGCAGGCCGATGGCATGGGCAGCACCAAGCTGCTTGCCAAGTGCCCTTCTTGTGATGGTGGGGGATTGGGGTAAGGCATGTTGACTGTCTTAGCACAGTCAACTCAAGTCATGCCAGAGGGGGCAAAGGGTACCAAGTGAACCCTGTGAAAGGGTACCAGCTTCCTAGAATCAGGTCAAGGCATGCTTGTCTTTCCACAGCCCTCCACACGGGGGGTTTCCTGGTCTGTACTCCCCAAAATGCCCATTCCCGGGGCCTCCAGAGTACAAGGCACTTGACCCAGGACTTTGGTGATTGCTATCTGCTCTGCCAGATCCCTTTGCCCTGCGCTAACCCCATATGGAACCATTTGGCTGCTTCTACTTTGAAGCCTTTGATGCTCCTAGCTCCTGGATACCCCTAGCTCCCACTTGGGAGAGTCTGTTCAACTCTGGTACCTAGCAGGAGAAGGCCTTCTCCTGTGGCAAGACTATCACTCCGCTACTCTGGCCCTCACAGATCGAAGGGACACTCCAAGTTTACCTGTAGGTGGAGGGGGTGACTGTGGCTGGGGTAGCTCCCCTGGGAAGTAAGTAAGGGCAGCCCATGCGTTCAGGAAAAGAATGTCCTTACCACCATGCCCTAAGCCTGGAAGCCGGGGTCATGTTAGTATCAGTGCCAAGATGATCAAATGGAGGCTGAATGAGGGTTGCTGGATATCTGACCTTATAGTAGGGTACCACATCTGGGTTGTACATTGGCCAGACACCACTGGCTATGAAGGGGAAGGAAGGGGTCCAAACCCAAAGGGCTTCTAGATGTGGGAATGCCAGGAAGCTGCTGTCCCTTAGGGTTTGTAGAAGGCTACAGCTCGGCCAACCCTTTAATTACAGTCCTGAGAGATCTGTGATTTCTCCATTGTTGTAGACTGTTGTAAGCCCACTGTGTGTGTGTAAGCCCACTGTGTGTGTAAGCCCACTGTGTGTGTAAGCCCACTGTGTGTGTAAGCCCACTGTGTTTGTTAAGGCAGCAATAGAAACCTAACACAGTGCTCTCAGGGGACCAGGAGACCACAGTCCCACCTCGTCTCCCCACTCCAAGTTCTCATGGTCTGGGTGATGGACGTTTGCACCACTATGGGCAGAGCTGGTCAACAGCAACCTCCCCCAGCCCTATTCTTCCCAACCAGTCCTTGGGCCCCTTGGGCATAGGGACTTGTCTCCTCCCTGATGAAGCAGCCATATGTTCTCTTCAGAGTCCTGAAGCTTTGCCAAGTCCCCTTTGGGAAACCTCGGCTTCTAGGACACCCTGCCCCTCTCTAGGGGGGCAAGGACAACCAAGTCTTGGCGTTTTCGGAATCGCCCTTTCACGGCCCCAGCAGAGCCAGCTGGCTAAAGATGACATGTCTCTTCCTTCCCAGCATGTACTGCATCTCACAGAGAAGCTGAGCTGAAGAAAACCCTTCTCCCCCCTCCCCCGCCCACCCACCCAGACACACGCTGAAAGGCTATGGATTAATTTAACTTCAAATTATAATCACTTACTAAGATTATCCAGAAAGCCTGTGTCCCCAACCTCCCCAGTGGGAAAAAAATTCTTCTTTTTATCTATTTATACCCAGTATATACATAAGCAGAAACGGAGATTTCTTTATGGACCATTAAAGATTTAATGTTTAATTTATAGCCACTTTCTCTGGCGGGGTGTCCAGGCACAATGTCAACATTTTTAATTAAATGAAGTCTTTTTTTTTAATCACAAAAGATATATATTTTAAAAGCCACATTTGGGCCAGTTAGCAGCATCCCCAAGCTTGCTGGGTGGAAAAGGTGCTGGGAAGCGAGGCGCCCCTAGATTTCCAGTCACAGGCCTCCCCAGATCCATACATCGGAGGTGATGGTACAGCCATGTGATCAGGGAGGACCTTTGGACAGCCAAGCCTATACCTGAGCCTGCCTAAGTGACAAGGGTCAGAGTTGGAGCTTCAGGGACCTGGGCCCCTGAATCTTCAACTGGTGACCAGGGCTGGCACTTAGGGCCACCTGCCTCCTTCTGAGCTGTCTCAGGTTCTCGTAGACTCATTTCCCGACAGTGTAGTCTGTGGGTCAGGCTGGTGGGTATGAAGTTGGCCACCACTATATGGGTTCTTTTTGCTGGGAGAGTAACAGTTAGACTGGGCCTCAGAGCAGTCCTGAGATTCCCAGGGTGACTCTCTGGTGTTACCACTGCTCATTTTTTTGGGACACAGTGGGCTTGCAAGGTAACATGGGGTAGTGATGACATGCTATACTCTAGCTCCAGGTAGCACCAGAGCATCAGGACAGGCTGGCCTTTCCTTAGGAGCTGGTGGAGAGGGCCTTGGCGACTTGCTGTGCCCAGGGCAATCTTTGTGATGATCCCCCCAGGCTGACCCTGTGACAACTGATCTCTGTCTGACCATGCCTTTCCTGCAAGTGTTGTCGGGGTTCTTGTCACTCCCAGACAGTCTAGTCCTGTCCCAGGACAAGAATTGGGCAGCCAGGTTGTAGTGTGAGCCCATGTGTTGGTGGGGCATAAAGACATACAGAGCCACTGTGAGAGAAGTCTCTCTAGGGGTAATGCTGCCACAAGGTCATCTCGGCGAGGTCTCACCATGCCCCGGGCCCTGAAAAAAAAGCAATCTTGGGATCTCCCCCACCCATCCTGTTAAAGCTCTTCAAAGCAGCTTCACAGGACACAGTCCCTGTGCCCCATTTTCATTCTGACTTTGTCCCCCTCATCTGTACCTAGAGCAGAGCAAGGCCATGTTCATTTGAACCCAGAGAAGAAATTAGAATCTGCCCAAAGCCAAGGCCAGCACAAGCCAGCAGCCTTTAATGGGGTACTTCATCTTTCAGGGTGATGGCACGGCCCTGGGAAGATGCTGACTCAGCAACATGTGGAAGGGGAGCAGTGGGTGGTCAGTAGTCAATGCCCTACGTGGCCTCCCTGGCTGGCATTTGAGACTCAGGGTCAGTACTCTTCCCCTGCCTCCCTCCACAAGCTGCAGTTCTTCCCAGAGATGCAGGAGCAGGTGGTGCCTGAAGTGAGACCGTTCACTGCCGAGGTAAGACCCTTCACACCCCTCATAACCCAAGGATAGGACCCCGGATGCTCCATCATCTGGAGATTAGAACTAACTCAGATCTCTCTACGGCAGCTTCTCTCTAGCGTCTTCCATCTCCTGTCATCTTGTAATCACCTGTTCGGATCCCTCTAGCTGCTTCCAATACCATGCGCTTCCACGGTACCCACGGATGGGACTGGTGGAGCGGCTGCCCATAGGGAAGCCTTGGCTTTATCCACCCATTCCCAACCCTCTGGAGTGCCTCCCCCACAACCTTCATTAGTTGTCGAGGTCAGGATACTTCTCCCCCTCACTCCCACCGCAGCTTGGAGCTTCCCCACAGGGAGGTAAGCACACAGTCTCTGGGGCTTTCGATTCCCATAAACCGGCCCTTCATTTCTCATGTGAAGCCACTTTAATTACGAAGCTAAATAACGAGAAGGAAATATTAAAATTAAAAAAAAATCCCTACACAAAGCAAGTTTGCTTGTGCTGGCCACTGCTCCGAGCGCCAAGGCAGAGTGGGGAAGGCACCATGCCACTCACTAAAAGCATGTGTCACTAAATCAATAATTCATTTACTTTAATGAGATAAGTACTTTGAAAACTAATTGCGAACCTGCTCCATTTACTCCAGCCCTTAATGTAAATCGCAGCCACTGCTGTGGGAAGGAGAGAGTTGAGACGGAAGACATCGACATGTTTCTCCGCTTCATCTGAGAAGTAGAAGGAGGTCCTTTACTGGGAGCAGGTATCTTGGGGAACCTGGAAAGCCCATCACCCATCTGCATGGGACAGGAAGCAGCATAGGGGCACCTTACACCCACACATCACAGCTGAGAGAGGGAGAATCAGGGGGAAGCAGAATAACGCTATGCAAGGACCATTGGTGCTGGGAAGTGACGGTCCTAAGGCCTTCAGAGACTGATGGCTCGGGTTGGGCCCCTGCTCAGTGATGCACCAAGAAACTTCTTCCCCCAGCCTTGAGGCTTGGGAGGAATACACGATTCTAGAACCAGGGCAGGAGATGAGTGACTTAGCTCGTACAGTCCCAAAGAGTCTATCTCAGTATTGCAGTAACTTCCCAGGCATATGAAATCAGGAGCAGGATGGTGCTCCAGGCATCAGCAACTGCATAGCCTCTCAGACCCAAGCCAGAAGAGTCCCTCAGTAGAGCCCTGAATTCTTCACTAACCCAGAGCTGTCAAAGCCAAGGTTGAAGAAGAGTCACCCACATACTCCTCTGTGGAGGGCCTCAACCACATTCTCCATTACTTTAAGAGGCAGAGGTAGTTGACCTCTGTGACTTCAGGGTGTGGCAGTACACACCTTTAATCCCAACACAGGGGAGGCAGAGGTAGATTAACCTCTGACTTCAAGGGAGCAGAGGCAGATTGACCTCTGTGACCTCAAGGTGTGGTAGTACACGTCTTTAATCCCTATGCCTGGGAGGCAGAGACAGATCTCTGTGAGTTCAAGGTGTTGTAGCACACGCCTTTAATAACTTTCCACTGCTGCTATCCCTGCCTACTCCCGAGGCGTCATCTGAGTTGATAGGCAGCGGACCAATCCAAGAGTGACACGTCCAAAGCGAGGACTGTTTCCTATATAAGGGATGGGTTCCCCTCATTCTGGGTCTCTGCTTTGTAAGCTTATGCTCTCTCTCTCAAGACGCATTAAAACTTTTCTGCAGAAGGATCCTAAGTGTGCTGCATCGTTCTTGCTGGCGAGACGGTAGCGCGGGACACTCCTCATGGTCCCCCACCTTGGTTTGGGAGGAGGGACATTTACATCTTTCTGGAATAGAACCAGAATCCTTTCTTTCTTGCTTCCAATGAGCCACAACATAGAGATGAACCCAAGGATTGCTTCTTACCCTTTTGGGAGATATGCAAAGTTTAGAGCCTTGTTCCCAAACATTTCTGGAAATTTAGAAGAAACCGCTCTTGCCACACAGTTAGATGCTGGCCTGGGCCTCCATCCTCACCACTGCATGGTGTAGGGAAACCAGCACAGTTCTTAGAGATGACCCAATAGGGAGAATGTTATTCTTATAGATCAAGCTGAAACCCCAGAGAACAGCCTGGGAGCCACAGTCGAGAGTCTGGGTGTCACCAGGCACTGACTAGCCCTGGGTCTCATACCCTGTTTCCTGCCTGGCTGAGACAAACGTAGAGGGTAAAACCCCACACACTCTGAAGCTACCAGGCTGGTTGCTAAGGAGTACAGTCAAGGATGCTGTTAAGATTCAGCAACCACCTGCCCTTCTTGCTGGGGTCTCCGTAAGCAAAACAAGTTGGATCCAGAGATACAAATGACATCTGGTTCAGATCCTGGACTAAAAGATGTGGAGTCCCAGGGCCCTGGAAAACGGGGTGAGGTTTTGAGTTGCTCCCAGTTTAAGATAGAGGTGTGGTGCCCAGACTCACTACATTGTCCAGGATCATCGCCTTCCATCCGGAGTCCGACCTATTCTTCACACATCTCCCTACCCTGGGGACTCTGCTTCAAGGGCTATTTTCCTCTGTGGGGAGGCAGCACAGCATGGACCTGACTCAAGTTCACCCTCCTGGACTTGCGTCTGTCCTGTGAGAGTGCCTGTCTACAGGGGCAACTGCCTGGAACAGTGGCCAGCGGGAAGGCGGTGACAGAGTCAGGGCATACAGAGGGGGACATCGGTCTCCCAGAAAGAGCCTCCTCCACTCTCCTGGGAAGCAGGCACAGTGTAAATCCACCTTCCCGGGAGCAGTGAGGTGAGTCAGGTAAGAAAAGTCTTGGTGCTGCTGGAGAGGCCAGGAGGATGTCCAGCTGGTGCCAGAGGCACTGAAATGTACCAAGGTTTGAGAGCACCTATGCACTCAATGCCAGGAGACACAGGAAGGCAGCCTGTCCGGGAGCCTGGGAGCCTGGCAGCCTGGCAGCCTGGCAGCCGGCTGCTCTGACTGCACAGATCAAGTCGGTTCCTGGGAGATGAGCAACCCTGAGCTTGGATGACCCTAGCGGACCAGCAATGAGGTAGACATCAGTGACCCAGCTTGGAAGGCTCCAAGCATGTCAGTCTGAGTGTCCTCAGGGTCCTTCTCAGGTTTGCCAGGCTGGGGTCAAGGTTCAACGGGGCTACTGGCCCAAACAGTCACCTTCTTTAGGAGGAAGGGGTGAACCTTCCCAGCTGGGCAGCCCTGGGGCCAATCTACCAGAGTTCTGAGCAAATGGCTGCCAGCTCCAAGGGGCTCATTATCAGGATGAAGGCTGCCATGCATAGAGGAGCCTGCTGGGAGTGGGAGGGAGTCACATGATCATCCAGGACTTCAGCTCGGACTGGACTGTTGCATCAGAGCACAGGTTTATACACATAGGTGGTACAGCTTCAGTATCCTCTGCCGTCTGAGAAACACTCAGCACGGGAGCAGCGCCGTCCTCAGGGAGGATGGGAGTCCACAGCTGGGTTACTGCTAGGAATTGAAGGCAAGTCTCTGCCACCTGAGCCCATGCCTGAGGCTGGCTGCATCTGGGGTCAGCTCCACACACAGCGGTCATTGTCATCTCAGGACGTTATGTTAGTTACTGTGCTTAGCACATTGCTGTGATCTTGACCATTCAAGCCTCGGGGAGATTCTAAACATTAGGGCTGAGCACCATTCCCATTTTACACACGAGAGAGCTGAGACTCAGAAGTGTCAACAGTGAGGACAAGGGGGGCATGGACCCCAGAGGGTGACCTTGGCACCAGACGAGGAGCTTCTCCCCTCCTGCTTGCTGTGGACAGTGAGAACTCTGAGGAGATCTCCCCAGACACAATTAAACACTGGTGTGGCTCCTAGAACTTACAGACCCCGCATTGCAAACGGGCTACCTGGATTTATCATCCAAGGAGGAAGTGCAGGGATGGGAACCTGCTTTGTTCAGCTCCAGTGCCTTTCATCCAACCCCACTTCTGCTATCCGGTCAATGGTGGGGTCCCTTCCCCTGCTTGGGCTCACTTGCCACTGTCTCCTCAAATGTTCCTGGCCAACTGTAACCCCCGCCACGTGGACACAGTGTAATCTATGGCCTCAGTACTCACACACTTGGGTGTTAGATGGAACCCAGATGGGACCCTGTGGTCTCCCTAGTGCCTCAGAGCTGAGATCCAGGTGAAGGAAGTGTGAGATCCCAGAAAGGCCAAGAAAAAGCTGCAAGTATCCTCAGTGACATTAACTAGAGGCAGAGACTCTTCCAGCCCACTTCACAGAAGTGAGCAGCTGCAGCCAGTTCTGGCCCTGACTCTTGGAGGATGGCTACCCACTAAAACTGGGGGAACGCTGCCCACTAAGACCAAAGCAAGAACTCTGGGGTCTGGTCATGTGACAATGGGACCAAGGACACAGCCAACCTGCCAGAGTAGAGTGGCCAGTGGAGGTTCATCTGTTTTGTCCACTGATGCGGACACGAGTGTGTCTCTGGAGTTTCGGGCAGGGCCTGGACACAAAGCAGATAACCTCAGTAAGTGTGCTGGAGGCAACAGTGACGAGGTAAATACCCACGGAGGGTCTCTCCTTCCCTCCCTCGTCACTCATTCCTCACCACCCACCCCTCTCTGTTTCATTCCCTTCCTTTCTTTTTTTTTTCTTCCTAAGACCCAGGATGTGTTTCTCTGGCAGAATGTAGTAAGTACCACTATGGGCAGGATGGTCCTGAAGGCACAGTTGCAGCTAGCCGGTGAGTGTGATTCCCAGGGGCCTCTTAACCATGTAGATACAGATACTGCAGGCTGGGCGTGGGGTGGTGGCCAAGTCTAAACCTCCTACATCCTCCCAGAGGTGTGAAGTCTCCGAACAGGACCCACAGTCCCCCGAGGAACCTGGATACAAACACTAGGTAGGCAGCTATTCCGGAGCTGCCTGCTCCCCTGCCGGCTGCCACCGGGACCTTGAGCAGCAGGATAGGAGCCTGCAACCCAGGATTGCTTATGGTCATCAGAGACGTCCTTACAGTTCTTAGAAAATCTGGAGGGATCCTGAATGGGAGGGGAGAAGCTCTGGGCCCCAGGCAGCCAGGCAGCTCTGAAGGAAGTGATTAGAAGAGAGAGAGATCAGAGCAACCACAGTGAGCACCCAGCTCTGTGCCTGTGATCCCAGCCCCTTCAGAGGCTCAAAGCACCACCATTATTTGCTCATGCCTCGGCTGCACTCTAAACCAAGCCACCACTGGAAGGCTCCTGGGGCAGGACATCTGTCTCATCTTTGAAGCATCATGATCACCTGGCCAAGTAGCAGCCAGGCTGAGTTCAAGTGTAGGCCCCTGTGTCTCCCCATGATCCCAAGACACTTAGGCTGGGTTCCCCTGGCTCTGCCTTTTCCTCTCATGACCTGCTTAGCTTGGGAAGGTTTATATGTCTAGAATGCAGGCTGCAGTGAGAGGGTCCCCCCAAGGTTTCTTTCTCATGATTTTGCCTGCCTCCTCTCTCCAAGCCCAGCACTTGGAGGGACGGCCTTTCTGGGGAGTCATGGAAGTATCCATTGGTATTCTGCGTGCCTCCTAAGGACAGGAGCACTTTGGATTGACGGTGTTTGTTTGGAACACTGGACAGGTGCACAGTTTCTGCTGATGTCAACACATTCTCTCCAGCTCAGGTTTCTACCAGCGGGGGCAGCGCTCAGCAGCCGGGCTGGCCGCTGTGAGCAGCTGCTGTAAGGGGCAGGAGGTGGAAGGCCACTAACCCGCCACAAACTGCCTCCTCTGCCCCATGAGACCCAGGACGTTGCTGACTGTTCTGGATACTGACCTGCGGAATGGAGCCAGTATCCAGCAGGGCATGGTGACTGCCGCACACAGATTGTCGAGCTGTGTCCCCAAACCATGCTCCTGGAACCTGTGTATGTGGCCTTTGGGAAAGAGGGGATTTTGCAGACATGATTAAATTAAGGTTCTTAAAAATAAGAAACTCTTGGGTCTAGGGTGAGCCCCAAGCCCAGGGTAGTCATTGTAGCCATTTCCTTCAAGAGAGAAGAGAGATTTGAGACACAGATAGAGAGAAGAAGGCAAGCAAAGACAGAAATGGGAATGACTAAAGAGGCCATAAGTTAAGGATCGTCTGAGCCCTGGCCCTGTGGACACCTTGGCTTCAGACTCTGAGCATCCAGAACTGTACCATAAGTTCTGCTGCTGTAAGCCACCAGACTCCTGACTATCTGGAAAGATCAGCTTCTCTGGGTGTCTTTTGTAGATCAGCGTATTGTGTGCCTCAGCAGGGATGGGCCTGGGGTACGGCCCGATGAGCGAGAGCTCCACCATGTTACCAAAGGGGGCTGAGGCCGATGACACACAGAGCCTCCTGTACTCTGCTTGATGTGCAATCCCTGGCCTGCGTGGCAGATTCCATCCAGGAGGAGGCAGTAGCGAGCAGAACACAGATTAGTGCCCAGCGTCTGTGGACCAGTGTTCACCATCGCCCTGGCAGCCTCCAGTCTCTGGGGAGGCAAATATATAGCCATTATGCAAACAGCACTGAGCCCGTGCCGAAGACCAGCCATGTGGCACCTGTTTTGAGCCAGCTTGTGGCTACCTTCCCTGCCAGATGTGGTGCTTAGTACTGGAACAGCATATAGACCTTCACAGGTGATGTCCCAAGTTCCCATTTCAAAGGGCAAAGAGACAAAAATAATAATAATAACGGCTCCTGTGTGCAGACCCTCTCACCGTCCCTTCGCCCGCAGGACAGCTCCAAGCAGAGCAGGCTATTAAGTTTTTAAACAAAGCAGCCGCTTCCTCCCTGCAGGTGGCTCTGGGCGTCCACAATTATCACCTGCCTTCGGGCAATTGGGCATGAAGGCCAGGACCCTGGCACCCGCCGTGCCAGGGTGTCCTGCTCCTGTCTTCTCTCCCTCATTGCATCTCTGAGAGGACCTGCTCCCAGGCTTTTGACAATGCAGGTGGATTATGTCCATGGGGCGGCTGGAAGGCTGTCACTTTATTAACTTTTTAGAGTACTCTGGTGGTTAGCGAGCCCGATTTCCTTCTAGACACCGGAGCGGTTTGACCTTATTACCTCCGGGCACAGGCCTGTAATTTCCAGGGTCTCCCGGGCTGATGTAGGCGATTTTCCCATTTCCGGAAAGAGCTTAGTCTCCTCGAGCTCTCGAGATCACTGCCATTTTATACTTTCTAATTCCATTACGCGAATCCGCTCCCGTCCTGGAGATTTACTGAACCGGGATTTCACAGGTAAGCTTATAAACTGTGTCCCAAGAGCTGGCGGCCAGGAAAGCTGGCCAAGGCAAGCAGGCCATGTCCACCTGAGCTCCAGGTGACTTTGTACGGATGACTGAGGACTGGCTTGGGATGGGGGCCTCTCATAGCTCACGTCAAGAAGGCTCATGGCTCAGCATCCAGATGGCTTCGGTAGCAAGAATTTAAACTCAGTGTCACCGAGCACTGCATAAATCTGTTCCCACCGTAAGCAGCATACGGAGCTAGCTCTCCATGAGGGCTGCTCGCCCAATATCATCACAGGAGAACCTGTTCACTCCGCTGTCCCATGCACACACCCCAGCACCCCGGATTAGGCTCCTCTGCTGTCTTCCTGCAGCATTGATTTTCGTTTCAACACTAGAGAGTTCTAGGTCAGGGCTGCCCTTGGCCCTAAGCAGAAATCACGATCAGCAAAGTTAACAGTTGCTTGTATGTCTGGGACTCCGCCCCAGTGGATGTAAATGGTTGGGACATGCCGGGGGTGCCTGCTCTAGAGGATGATCCCATTCAGGAGGAAGCATCCTCACCTTCCAGATGTGGCCAGCATCCCTTCTTTCTTTCTCTAGTTTCTGATTCACCTGCTATCATCCAACCTCCTCTCTGTCCCTCCCCATGTGGTCTCTGCCGGGAGTCAAGCTCTCTCAGGGATTTCTAGGGTGATTTTACCAGCCTTCCTCATGGTGACTGCTAACAGGTTGTGGTCCTGGCATTTGGGCTGGCTGCACTGGTTTACAGGGGCTGAGAGTGTGCTGGCTCCTGCATGGAGCTGTGAGGCTACTGGTGACCCCCGAGTACGGCAGAGTCCTTACAAGGCTGCCGAACCTCTAACCAGCTTCAGGATGGAACAGACCATGAGGAAGACCTATCTAGTAGGTAGCTATAGCTTAGGAACAGTCCAGCCCCTGGACTAGGAAGGGAGAGAGATCAATCTCAGGATTGATAATTCAGCCAACAATGCCCCTGCAATGCAGGCACAAGAGACCCTGGACAGAGGCTCGGTAGCACATCCTGCTTGGCTAGAACACAGATGTGGGCTGGTCCCCATGCCCCCTTCCCCTGGCAGGAGTCTTAGTGTGGAAAGCTGCAAGTGTTGCTGGACAGGTAACAGGCCCCTTCAGGAAGTGAGGGGAAAAGACGTCTCCACAGACTTTTTCATGCTTCTCTAGAGGTCTGCACATACCCACTCCCAAGGCCCCCAAGCTAAGGAGCACCTGTTTCCACCTTCAGTTATAGAATTCTACCTGCACACATCAGAAACACCCTTGGTATCACTGCAGATCCCGCCCCCCCCAACTTCTCTGGAAAATTTTAAATCCCCTCATTGCCTCTCCCATTTATCCATCTCCTTCTCTTTTCTAGAAAGTCTAATAAGGACATCTTCTTGCTTGCTGCCCACTAGATACTCACAGACTTGAGTTCCATCTGTCACAGGTGTACAGGTGCTCGTGGCTGGCAGGGGTTACAGGTCACACAGCCAGACCTTGGCTGACCCCCAAATTGCCTCTGCAGGGACCTCTGGGCCTTCTCTGCCCACTTCACCTCACCTCTCATAACTGAAAACTTCCCTTATTAAAAAGTTCCTTGTGAGAATGACTGACTGGTCTTGTGACGACTTCCCCGTCGCTCTGAGTGTGGGCTGTGAACCACGAAGGTCAAGAGCAATTCTGTCCTCCATGGCTGACTTCCAGGCAGGGCCAGCTGCCATCTCCCACCACAGGATGGGCGTTAGGCCTATCTGCTGTGCCCTCCATGAGGACTAGGCCTCACTGCCCCCATCTTCACGGGAGCTAAAATCAACCTTTATCTTTGTTGCGCAGCTGTCTGGCCATGGCCTTCTGTACCTTCCCACCCTTGAGCCAAGCGACATGCATGTCCCCGATGTCAGCAGCTAGGAGGGGAGCCAAGCCTCTGCCTGCTCTGCTTCTCTAGTCCTCCATGCCCGCATCCTTCTCCCAACAGCCCCCAGCAAGAGTCCCCGGATGCTGCCATTCTCTTCCCTGCCACGCCCTTCTCTTTTTAACAACCTTATCCTGTCCCTCCTTGCTCCCTCCATGCTCATGAGGGCAGCATTCACTTTCTGAATCATCTGCCCCCCCTCCTGTTTCACCCCTCCCTTCTCCAGTTTAGATGTTGCCCTGGGTTGAACAGAGTCCCTACCCATTAGTTATATGTTTTGGTGCTGTGCAAAAACACCCAGCATAAGAAAATGTCAAGAAGAAATGTTTGTTTCTGGTTACAGTTTTGGAGGATTCGGTCCACGGCGGTGGAGAGACTCCAGTGACGCCGCTCACATCATAGTGGGCAGGAAAGAGAGAAAGGATCACAGGAAGGGGCCAAGGCAAGATGGAGTCCCAGGACACAGTCCCAGGTATCTGTGTCTTTCCGCTCAGCCCCCCTTGGCTCTTTGCCACCCTTCAATCTGCCATCACGTTACAGCTCAGGTAAGTGATGAACCATGGGTTAGGTGAGATTTCTCAGAATCCACCTGCTGCCCCCGAGCCCATCAGATGGCAACTCAGATCCCCAACGAAGGAGACCATGGGGACCCTTCACATTTAAAAAACAAGGTTGATGTAGGTGTGTCTTTCTATGTGTTACTTTCATTGGTTAATAAAGAGACTGCTTGGCCTGATAGGTTAGAACATAGGTAGGCGGGGAAGACAGAACAGAATGCTGGGAGGAAGAAGGCAGTGAGGCAGACGCTATAGCTCTCCTCTCCAAGATGGATGGAGGTTAAGATCCTTGAGGTGCTACACAGATTATTAGAAATGGGTTGAATCAATATGAGAGAGTTAGCCAATAAGATGCTACAGATAATGGGCCAGTCAGTGTTTAAAAAGAATACAGTTTCCGTGTAATTATTTCGGGTAAGGCTAGCCGGACAAGCGGTGGGAAGCGGCCCGCCATTCCTTTAACACAAGGTTCTTTGCAAGGAGTTTAGGTGCAGCCATTCTGGGTTAGGATAGACGCTAAGTCCAAAGGTATCATTCTAAGAAGGGAGGTTCCTATGCAGAGATACCCATGTACATGCATGCACACACGTGCGCACACACACACACACCCCATATGAGTTGATGAAGGCTGAGATTAGAGTGATGTGGCCACAAGGAAGTGAGAAGCTCTCCTGGGACTCAGCCCTGGAAAGTGTTAGCCTGAGAGAGCAGACAGTGAGAGAAACACAGCAGGCCTGCGCCAGGACGTCAATCAAGGCATGTCTGAGAGATGTCCCCATCAAGGAGCAGACTGACAGCTTCACTCCTGTCCTGGCCTTGAAACGTGACCAAGAAGCTCAGACATGTGGACACACGTGGTTAGCGGTGAATGCAAGTGCACAAAACTACAGCAATCATGGCCTTGTTCATCACACGACCATGGCAACCTCCCCACACCAAGGGCTGCCCTCAGCCCATTCTGTAGAATGCCCAGTGTCCAGTGCCAGAATGTCGGGGCTGAGAGTCACCATTCCTCCTGGACTCCAGAGCCCAGACTAGCCAACTTTGCAGGGCCCCGAGCAAAATAAAAATATGCATTTTATCATTGACCCTTCCTGCTACCAAACTTCTCCGAAGGGACCATGGAGTCTCCTCCCTAAGGACAGAGAATGCCTGAGCCAGGATTCCGGAGTCTCCATTCTCTTGGATTTTCCTCCTACCATTCATCCCAGTAGGCATTCTGACCCTACAGTCAACTCTGGGCAAAACCGTGAAGCCCCTGGACCCTGCCTCCTTATTGAAGAACACGCTCCACACGAGGACTCAGAGCTGCTCAAGAACATGTGAGCTTCAGAAAGGAGGCCTGGGGATGTAGGATGCCCACCTACTGTGCACAAAGGATGCCTGCCTACTGTGCGCAGAGCCCTAGCTTCTCGCCCCAGCTGTATGTAACCCAAATGCGGTGGTACATACTGGTGACCTCAGCGCTAGGGTGGTGGAGGCAGGGGGATCAGAAGTTCAAGGTTACCTTCGGCCTCACAGCAGGTTTCATACCACCTTGAATTACATAAGACCCTGTTTCAACAAAACCCCACACACACACATACACACACAAACACATATCTCACTGTTAAAGACCCATTGGGTAGCTGGTCCCCAGGGCTCCGAGGACTCCCCAAAGGGTGGCCACAGAGAAAGACTGGCAGCAGCCTCTAGCCAGGGAGGGATGCCTGGGCCAGGAGCTGTGTCAGCCCTTTTCACGTAGCAGCTTCTCCAAACACTCCCAAGGCCTGGGTAGGCTCAATGATTTCCTATGAGAACACCGAAGCTCAGGGGTGATAGCACTTGCTGGAGTCACTAGGCCAGAGAGGAGTGGGGCTAGAGAGGGCTCAGGTTCTACAGTCAGTGCCAGTCTTGGTTGGAGAGGAATAGCCCAGGCACACACTCTGAGAATAAACCAGAAGTATTAGCCTAGACTGGCAATCAACCACCCCTCAAACCATCCCCACTGCTGGCAGTGGGGGGCTGTGGATGAGGGTAGTCCCAGAAAAGGTCCACATGCCCCATCTGAGGATGCCCACAGTCTGGTTATCCTGTCTCCGGTGACAGCTCATTTCTCAGGCAGGTTCAGTCCTAGGTTCCTCTGGTGATATACTATTGAAACCATCATTTACATTGTTATTATATCGTTATTATTCCATGATAGCAGATATAAATCACTCGGTAGTCTTGAGTTCTAGAACTTTCCATGGGTACCAGGGTCTGCAGATGCCCAAGCCCTCTATGTAAGTTGATATGAGTTTTGTAACTGTGAACACCTTCCTGTACACATTAAATCATTGCCTGATTACATATACTACTGGATGCCATGACAATACCACATAATGTTTAGATGCACTATCATGTTTTGAGAGTAGCGGCAAGGAAAAAGGAAAAAAAAACCTGTGGAAGATGAGGAGATGGCTCAGTGGGTGAGGAAGGACCCTAGTTCTAAATCACAGCATCCATGTGCAAAGAAGGGCATAAGAGCTGGAGAGATGGCTCAGCCGTAGAGTGTGCAGTGTTTCTGGGGAGGACCTGAGCTCAGTTCCCAGCTCACAAAAGCCTGTAACTCCAGTTCTAGGGGCTCTGATGCCCTCTTCTGGACCCTGTGGGCGCTGCAAGCACATATACCATTCCCATTCATATAGACACAATTAAATGTAAAAATAAAATCTTTTTAACAAGTCAGTATGGGGGGTGTGTGTGGAGAGATGGCTCAGTGGTTAAGAGCATTTGCCTGCTCTTCCAAAGGCCCTGAGTTCAATTCCCAGCAACCACATGGTGGTTCACAACCATCTGTAATGAGGTCTGGTGCCCTCTTCTGGCCTTCAGGCATACACACAAACAGAATATTGTATAATTGAATACATAATAAATAAATATATTTTTTTAAAAAGTTAGTATGGCTTGTGCATTCAGGTAGTCCCAGCATTTGGCAGTGTGTGTGTGTGTGTGTGTGTGTGTGTGTGTGTGTGTGTGAGAACAGGCAGATTCTGAGAGCTTTCTGGCCAGTCAACCTAACATAAAGGCAGGCTTTTCATTCACTGAGACATGACTCAAGGCAATAAGACAGACACGCTAGGGCAGTGTTCTCAACCTGTGGAATATCAGATATTCTGCACATCAGATATTTACATTACAATTCATACCAGCATCAACATTACAGTTATGAAGTAGCAATGAGACAATTTTACGGCTGGGGGTCACCACACCATGAGGAGCTGGGTTAAAGGTCACAGAACTAGGAAAGTTGAGAACACTGCACTAAACAAAGACACCTGATGTCTGACTCTAGCCTCCTCACGTACATACAAAGGCTTGCACACTTACACACTCACATGCACAACCCCCACAGGCCTGTAGATGCTCAGCCTGTATGCAGTTTCCTAACCCACAGTTTCTGCTTGGTTAGAAGCAAGGACACAGAGCACACGGCTATGGAGGACTGAATGCGTTTTCTCCTCACTGCAGGCTTGGACATATATTTCCCTCTGCTTAGTGTTGTGCCCAGCTGCTAGTTCGAAGGGCACATTGTCCTATCTCACCACCCCCATGGGCACTTGCCTCTGCCCTCTTCACAGGCAACAGACCTTGCCACCCTTGGGCTGATGGCATGGGTCACCTCCAGAAGGGGACACTGATTCCGGTGACTGTTTCACTCACTCATCTGGCTCTGTGGATGCTGGGGACTGCCAGTTGCCTAGGACTGCCCCTGGGCTAAGGGAAGATGCAGAGGGGGCTCTCGGCTGAAGAAAGTGGGGGTTCACATCCTGCCTCGCTCTCCCCGCTCCTGCTGTTTTCTTTGCCCATGCCCTTCTCTAGAGACATGTTCTCCTAGGCCAGCCTGGTCTACAGGGTGAGTTCTAGGATAGCCAGACTGCTAAACAGAGAAACACTGTCTTGAAATAGCAACAACAACAAAAATAGCATCCACTTGATTGAGTGGTCATAGCCATGATGATGGAATTGTGTGTGAGCCCGTGTATTCATGCCATGTAGATATGGGTGCACACATGGAGGCCAGATGACAATTTGGGTGCCGTTGTCAGGTCTTGAGACTTTGTTTTGTTTTTAGACAGGGTCTTTCATTGGCCAGGATCTTGCTGATTTAGCTAGGCTGGCCAGGCAGCAAGCCCTGGGGATCCTTCTGTCCCTAGCCTGACTCCAGCATAGCAATCATAGACATATGCCAGCACCACACCCAGATTTTTATAGGCTTTTGGGGATCAAAATTTTACCTTCAATCTCTAGGTACAAGTACTCCATTCTCCTCTCTAACCAGTGAAAATTACAGAGACTTGTTACTCAGTGAGCGCTCCACAAATGAGGATGTTGGGGCTCTCCTTCCCTCAGAGCATCATGGAGGGACTCCTCTGCAGCTGGATGTGTGGGGTGGTGCCCCTACATATTGTGGGTCTGATCTCTCTCCCACCTATCCCAGATACAGGCCTTTCCTGCTGCAGGCTCAGGGAGCTGCCACAGCGCTGAGCTGGCCAGTTGACATCTGGAAATGCCCATGTCAGGGGATTGGAAAGGGGATGGCGCAGCCAATTAACAAGCACCTCCCCAAGTCTCGCTTCTGGCCACTCGAGCCAGAGTCCAGGTCCCTCTCCTCTTCTCTGTCCTCTCACTTGAACGATCACAGCTGCCTCATCCTCCAGCAGAGTGGGGATGAGAAAGGGAGCCTCATGGAAGCGCACCTGGGGACCCACAGTGTGCATCTTTCTGCCCTTATCTCAAATGCACCCAGATACTCCCAGCGGTGTTCCCACCCCACTGCCTCTTTCTTTTTCCTCTTTTCCTTCCTCCCCGTTCTCTTTCCAGGTTTCTTCTCATCAGTGCGTCTGCTTCCATCTTTCTCTTTATCCGTCCCTCTAATCCTCTCCCCTGTCTCTGTCTCCCTCCATCCCTTCCTCCCTCCTCTTCCTTCCCTACCTCCCAACTTCTTCCTGGAGATTCATTCAGTTTGCTCCTTCCATCCTTGTGCCTTTGTACCAGCTGTCCCTCCACCTGGCAAACTGCCCTATGATCTCTCCAGGTCCTGCAGCTCCCAGCAGGTCCTTCCATCAGCTTTGAAACCTTTCCCACCCCGAACTACCTTCTACTGAGTCCTTGTGTGAGCATCAGGACGTCCCCTCTAGGGTCTTATTTGTTAACCAATTGTCTCTCTTGCCCAGACCATCAGTACCTTGAGTTCTGGGACTAAACGGAACGCATGTCTCTTCCTCATGGTGCTATGTTCCATCACCTGTAGAGAGCAGGAGCTCACTGAAGGTGACAGCTGTCCCCGTGGGTCCCCAGGTGTGCTCCTGTGAGGCTCAGCCATGTAGCAGGCAGTACCATGTATTCCCATCTCTGCCAGGTAACTATCTTAAGAAAGATGCGTGGATTCCACCCCTGTCAACACCAGGAAATATGGGGCACACATTTGTGTTTGGTCTGGAAGAGTCAGGCAGGAACTGATTGTCACCTGAGCTTGGATAAGCCAGCAGGAGTTGACGCCCTCTCCACTACAGAATGATCTCGTCACACGCCTCACGAAGCTGAGAAAGTGGAGATGCGGCAAGCACAATTGATGGCCCTTGGCGTGTTCAACCACAAGATGCACATCCCAGTGTGGAAGACCCTTGAATACACAACAGCCAGAGAAAGCCAGAAAAGGCCAGAGCATAGAGTAGATACACACAGAGGCCAGAGGGAGCCAGTGTTCACCAGTGTCAGCAGTGGGGTCGTAGGAGATGTAGCAATGGCTAAGGGCTTTTCTTGAAGATGTTTATAGGACACTAGACCTGTGAGTAGCGGCTTTGGGCTTGGGAGTTCACTGGAGACCACAGCCCAGGCGATAGGCAGCAACTGTCTTGTGGAAAATCCCTGTGTAAATATATGTCACTGTGATTGGCTGAATAAAGAAGCTGTCTGGCCAATAACTGGACAGGTAGAGGTTAGTCAGGACTTGTAGACAAAAGGACAGCATGGACAGAAGAGGAGGAGGAGTCTCAGAGATGTGAGGAAATAAAGAGGAAGCGGGAGATGAACTTGCCGTACTGAGAAAAGGTACTGAGTCACGTGACAGAACTTAGATAAGAAATATGGGTTAATTTCGAGTGTAAGAGTTAGCTAGTACCAAGCCTGAGCTATTGTCTGAGCATTTATAACTACTAATACTAAGTCTATGTGGTTATTTGGGAACTGGCTGGTGGGAAAGGAAAGTCCACCTACACTACACTGTCTTGAAATCTATTCCTGTTGCTTTTTTCTTTTTTTGCACCCTGCCAAAAGCAATTTAAGGGAGAGAGGACTTATTCTCGCTCACGGTACAGTCCATCCTGGTGGATAAGTCAAGTGGGCAGGAACATGAGGTAGTGAGATGGCTGATCACATGTTAGGTGAATGTGTGTTATGGAGCTGTTTCCTGTAAGGTTAAAAACTTCTGTTTGGAGGACATTTATCAAGACACAGGATCTTAAAAGCGGAAGTGGTGAAACTGTCTATCCCTCAGGGAAGTTCCTTAAGCTCAGGAAGAAAACAACTCATTAGCTTTAGGAAGTCCCTGAAACTAACCAGATTCACTAGGTTACTTTGCTCCCAAGCTCTTATAAGCAATAAAGACTGCTGAGGTGTCTGGTAGAAGCAGAGACCAGCCCAGCTGCCTAGAAGAGGCTCAGCCCAACTGAGCCACCTGGAGAGGACATTCCAAACTATTGAGCTGTCTGCAGGTTGTGCAGTGTGCTCCAGGATTTCCAGTTTTGTGAACTGTCACTTGTGCTAGGAGAGCTTTGGCAATGCAGCTTTAAGTCATTTCTGTTCCTGTAAATAACCCCTCACCAATATTCCTGTAAGTAACCCTGTAAAACTTGTTGATTTACCAAGTCGGATTTTGGTGGTCTGCATACTTTGGTCTATTGCCATTTCCCTATCTAAGTAGGCATTCCTTCACATCTCCCTGAGAATAATGTCACACAATAACATGGCAACCACTGTGCTGTGGAAGCCTGCAAGGCTGGTCACACTGTACCCATGGTCAGGAAGTGGAGGGATGTCACACAGTAACATAAAAACTACTAGCCTGTGGAAGCCTGCAAGACTGGACACATTGTATTTACTGTCAGGAAGTGGGGTGGGTGGGGGTGTCACACAGTACGGTGATAATCACTAGTCCTGTAGCCACACTGTATCCACGGTCAGGAAGTGGGGTGGGGTGTCACACAATAACGTGATAACCACTAGCCTGTGGAAGCCTGCAAGGCTGGCCACACTGTATCCACCGTCACTCAAGTGGGGAGAGGTGAATGCTTGCTGCTGCTCCACTACTTTGCCCCATTCACACGGTCCAGGACCCCAGTCAGGGAACGATGTCTTTCCATCTCAGTTAAAGCCACCAGGACAACCCCTCACAGACATGCCCAGGTGACTCTAGATTCTATTAAGTGGCGATTAGAGCCAAACACAATCACATACAAATGAAATCTTCATGAAGTTATTTTCAAATGTTTGAGATGCTAAATACCCCCGCTTGCCTGTGTGGTCTGTGTGCCTCAAGGCTGGCAGAGTCCACTAATGTAATGCCTCCTTCTTTCTTTCATAGATGAGAAGGCTGAGGCTGGGAAAGCTTCCTGACTAGACACGGGCTAACGAGGACAGAGTAGGTGCCTATCCAGATTCCTATGCCTGGAACCTGCAGGCCTGCCTACCCCACCTAGGCCAAGCTAAGAGGATACCAGCCTTGGTCTCCCATGGGCTTGAGATTTTAAAAGCCTCGTGGCTGGGTCTGGAGGAGGAGGGCATGGGCTGTTTTAATTCTCCTGAGTCTGTGTGGGCAGCAGGAGGACACACATAGCTTGAGTATCCCGTTTCACCAGGATCAGGTACAACCACACTGCCTGTCACTTTCTGCCCTACCTGAGGCAGCAATGCCCCTCCCTTGCCCATCACTGGGCCTGGGCTCTCTCCGCCCTCTACCAGAACAGCTTGCTTCTGCCCTGCCTGCCTGCTTGGCTCTGTCAGAACCTTTCTGAGAATTCTGGGGGTTGGGAGTGGGGGTTGCCCTGTATCTCCCACTGTAAATACAGATGTGTGTACTACAATTGAGTTTAATATTTAATATAATCGGGTTAATGCACATTCCAAACACCATAAATAATCATTAGCTGAGGGTTCTAATTGTGCTGGTGGGATCTGGCCTCATGACTAATTTAAAGATCAGAAGACGTTCCCATTCACGGCTCCCTGAAACATTGTAAATCAGCCCATGGCCCCATCTCAGCATCGCAGCTGCAGGTTCTGCAAACCAAGAGCCCCACCAACCCTGGGCCTTTACCATCAGCACGGCTAGCTGATGGAGCCAAGACTCACATGCCACGGGGGCTTGAAGACACCATGGGGTCAAGGGTCAAGGGCAGCCACTGAGGGTGGTGCACGAAGATGACTCTCTATGGGTAAGGGGTGTTGGCATCATATGAAGGTCACAAGTCACGTGCTGTTTTCTTGGTGTCCCCAGGGCTGTCCCACTGTGGACTGGATACTTAATAGGAGAGGAGGGCTCTTCAGCAGAGCTGTGGGAACACAGCCCTGAGGGACCTGAGTTTCTCAGGCAGGCAGTGGGGAGCAGTGCTCTCAATTTGAAGTTAGTGCACACAGCTTGCCAGGTGTTATGGGTGAGCAGGAATCCCACAAACCACAGCTTAGGCTGTGTCTGTACCTGGTACCCAAGCTCCCGTAGGGTAATAGAGTGCTATACAGAGAACCCCAGGCTCCCATGGGGTGAAGAGATGCCCATCTGGAATGGGGTCTTTTGTTAAAAACCTAGGAACTGGATTTGCTGTAGCCAGGAACTTCCTGTTCTCACCTTGGAACATCAAGACTCCACATTTTTGTTCCCAAGACCCAATGTGCTTCCCAAGATCTAATGTATTCTCAGGCCTTGACATGCTCCCCCAAATCTGACAAGATCCCTGGGTTCTGATGTGGTCCCCAAAACCTGACCCCTTCCTTCTAAGCCAATACATTTCTTCAAAACTGATGTGCACCCCGGCGCAGCATTAGGCCCTCTCAGGGGGACTGTGAAGCGTCTAAGGCTCAGGAAGTTGTGACTGTGGCTGCCCACCCCCAACTGGTACACCTGCGGTACAGAAGAGGGGGTGGGAAGACTGCAAGACCCAGAGGACCAGGACATCAGCTGCAAGACAGTGCCAGGGAAACTGTACCTGGAAACTCTCAACATTATGCTTGAGCAAGACTGGCATAGTGTCAACACCGGCAGACATGACATTGTGGACAGAGGGAACTCTACGTGGTTCCATCCCTAGGTGGAGAGCTACACGGGGCCAATGACTGTTGAGAGAGGGAGAATTAGTCTCCTCCAGGTTAGATTCCCATATAGGTTGGCTAATGCCAAGTGGCCATGGCTGGACACATATACAAATGAGCAAAGCCGAACGGACTCAGTAGGTTTTATATATGCATGCATGTGCGTATACCAGTGATAAAGGAGATATGAGTGCATTGCATATGTTCATATACATATGATTAAAGATGCAGTCATGAATTTGGGAAGGAGCCTTGTGAGTTGGAGGGGAGGAGTTACTGCTCATGTATGAAGTCCTCAGAAATAAGTCTTAAATTAAAAGATGAGGGCGGTGCAGAAAAGTTATAGACTCTATGTTCCCCGCTCCAGTCACAAGCAATAGCAGCTGCGGGGGTGGGGTTGGGGCTCTTCCAGGAAAGCTGACTGCAAAGCATGCAGGAATCTTAAGGCTGCGGCTTCCTGCATTGGTCTTTTGGGTGACTGTGCTGCCTTTGAGTCACCCATGCTCCTGTAAGTGACCCTAATAGACTCATCAATTCCCACAGCCAAGTGGGAGTAGTCATTTTTTTTAGGCGTGTCTCTAGTTTCTGTGTAGGGTGAATAGGAAAGTCACACAACATCCCAAAGACCTGCTTGTGGGCTGGGGAGATGGCTCAGTGGCTAAAGTACTTGCTGCCTATAAGGGCCTGGGCTCGGATCCTCAGAACCAATGTAGAAGTGGGGCGGGGGGGGCTGTAACCCCAGAACTCCTACAGCAAGACAGGAGGACCAGATGGGAGATTCTGGAGGCACAAGAGCCAGCTAGCCTGGTGCGGGCAATGGAAAGACAACAGGGATGCTACCTCAGCGAGGGGGAAGGGGAAGAATAACACCCAAGGTTTTTCTCAGACCTCTGCAGGTGTGCCATGAAACATGCAGGCCTGCACACACCACACACACACACACACACACCACACCACGCACATACCACACATACACCACACAATACCACACACACACCACACACACAACCACACACCACACCACACACACCACACACACATCACACACACATTTTAGGATAATAAAGAAATCAGGTTCGTAGTTAGTCACCTGTAACAATCAAATCTGTAGTCATGTTAGGTATGTTTTCAAAGTCAAACAGAGGTATATTTGAGATAGACAGGAAGTCTTCAAACACTTCAGAGATCTACAGAATGTGGCATTTAAGACGTTTCAATAATGTAAGACTTTTTATGACACTGAGACACATCTGCTCCTGGAAGCACCAATCTACTTCATCAAAGGATGATGGGCACTGAAGAACCTCCATATGGAGTTTGTTTTCTTTGTGGCAAAAGCTAGTTATTTGGTCAAGAACTGCCCTTGCCTTGACTGCTGACAGTGTGCTGTCCAAACTGGACAGGCAGGACAGAAGAGACTGCTGAAATTTCCCAAGACAGGGCAGGATAGTTCTTCAAAAACTCCTATCAGATATTTTAGGCCTGTAGGCTGAAGATGGGTGCCCCAATGTTACAGAGAGATTTTGGGGTGACTATCCAAGCAGCTAGATGTTTCTATCATTTCTTAGCTTGGAAGTTGCCTTCTCTGTACTTCCTCTTTATTCAAGTCATATTCTATCCTTCTTGGGTCTCTGATGGGGCTGAAGACTAGATAGTTACAGTTTTACAGTCTTTCTTGTTATCAAATTCAGAAAAGACACTTGTATAAAAGATAAAGTTTACAAGGTTAAGAAACATAAAAGCTTAGGTTGTTTATCTAAAAAGATGTTTTAAAGTATAAAAAGGTATTTCTTAGGATGGCAATACAAGTTATAATAAAAACGGTTTAAGTATAAAACTTTCAATTCATCAAGACAAGATAGATAATGGTATATTTTCTCCAAATATGCCAAATGTAGATGGACTGGATATTGTGAATGCAATCTTTACTTGATAATTGTTCTTATTGTATATAGTTCCATTTGTTACAGTTAATACCTTTCCTTTCTATTTAGAGAATACTTGATAATTGTTCTTATTGTTTATGGTTTTATTATCTTAGAGTTAAAACATTTCCTTTTTTTTTAGACAAAAGGGGGAAATGTAGTGGAATATTTCTTTACACTGTGTGAAGATATGTCACTGTGATTGGTTTAATAAAAAGCTAAAGAGTCAACAACTAGGCAGGATTTCCAGGCACAGAGGATACTGGGAATAAGAGGTGGGGAGACACCAGGGATGCAGAGCAAGCAGCATGGACATTGCAAAGTAAAGGTAACTATGCCGTGTAAAAGATTGTAGATTAAAAAATATGGGTTAATTTGAGTTTTAAGAGCTAGTTGGAAACAAGCCTAAGCTATCGGCCAAGCTTTCATAAGTAATAATAAGTCTCCAGGTCATGATTTTGGAGCAGGCTGGCAGGACAGAGAAAGACTCACTACACACAGAGAGAGACACACAGACACAGACATGCAGACACACAGAGACACACACAGACACACACACAGACACAGACACACACACACACTGCAGAAACAGGAAAGATAGGCTTCTGTCCCTATATTGCTCAGGAAAGCTGAGTCCCTGCTCTTGATATTCCAGTGTGGGGCCAAGGCACCTGATGCCAAACTGCTAGTCTTGTCCTATGTTCCGGGATGGCTCAGAAGTTCACCATGGGCCACCTATCCCTAGAAGGTAAATTTGAACCTAGAACTTCAGAGTCTTTCTTATGGCTGCTTCAGGCAGGTAACTCCACCCAGCCAGATTCTCTGGGTACGGGCTTGCCCAGGTAGGGGCACCAGAGAACCGATAGATACTATCCAGCTTGCGTGCTACTGGCCTTGGCTGTTTACTGATTCCATCTGGAGCTCTGCCCCCCCACCCCCTCAGCCCTCCGGGTTGGGTGTCAATGGCCTGGTGTGTGGACTCCAGCAGACCTTAGGACAGGGATGCTGACTCAGCCCTTTTGCTTCGCCCAGCCTGAAGGCTGTGGCCACTTGCCAGGATTGGCTCACCCTCTGCTCAGCTGGTGTGACCAGGGCAGACGATGACAGAACAGGAAGGGACCCAGTGGCCACTGGACCTCGGTGATAGATGAGAAAATATAATCTGGGAGAGAGGAGCAACCAGTCATACGTCCTGTGGGTATGTAGCCAGCACCTGCTCCCTCGCTGGGTCCTGGGGAAGCAGTGCTGACAGCCATCCCTGTCTGAGTACTTCCAGGGATGGCTGCATGTTCAGTCAGCAGGACCACCTATTTTTTGCTATGTGCCTGTCCTTGCTCCTTAATACACACGGCAAGCTCACAGGGAAGGCGGCTGAGGTTCACAGAGTGTGTGGTAGAACTGTGTCTGAAACCCCAGCTTGCTGCACTTGGCACCATGATAGGGGAATTGTGTAAAGCAGGGAGATGGGTTAAGGGTGGGACAGGGGGACACAGCCTGTGTCTTAGGAACCAGCAGGAGCAACAGATGGACTCAGGCAGGCAAGGCAGCTGCCCCTCCGTCTACAGACTGGCGTGTGAGGACATAATCCTAGCATGTAGTAGGCGCTCAGTAGTTACTGAGCCCCGTGGCATGTGGCTGCACATTCCATAACCTCACAGCCTTCCCGACTCACTGTGTCCTAAGACCTCTAAGCTGATGCTGCGGTCCACACAGGTGTCAAGAATTTCTTTGTCACCATAGTCATTGGGTAACAACTGGCCAAATGTAGGAGGTCGTCTACTATCCAATCCCAACAATCCATTTGCACCAGTTCTAGCCAGGTTTTCCCCACTACTCTCTCTTTTTAGTCAGTTCATATTCAGTAAATGCAGATTCACCACAGCCAATGCCTGGCACACTCTCTGCCGCCGGTGAGGTAAAAACGTCAGGCAGAGTACATTATCTGCCAGACTGAGTACGCGGGGTTGAACCTGGCCAGACATCAACCTTCTCCAGCAGGAGGACAGTCTCTCAGAAAAGAGAGGACAGGGCAGTCACTGTTGAGAAGTTAAGAAAATGCATCTGTGTCACACAGGGACTGCTTTAGAGAGGCTTTGCAACCCAGACATCAGTGACTCAGGATGCTGGCTCAAGAGTGCGTGTGTCTTTGTGTGTGTGTGTGTGTGTGTGTGTGTGTGTGTGTGTCTGCCTAGGGTGGCAGTGGACAGTCCAGAGGAATGAGCACCTGTAACCATGACAACCATCACCAGTCTGTATGGAAAGACAGAGACAACATCTACAGGTGTGCACACGCTCTAAGGAGCCCATCACTCCATATAAATGAAAACATGACCGTTCTGTTGGGGGTACCTGTGTGACTAGGTCAGATGACACCCAGGAGGAGGACACGGAGACTGCATGACCATGACACTTGTGTGAGGAGCACGACACCTTACTCTCAGGGGACATCTGGCTTGCTCCAGATGCCTCGCGAGTCATCCCTGTGTCCATCCCGGGGGGGATATCTTGCTCCTGCAGATTCCCTGAGCGGCAGAGTCTGTGGAGTGAGTGTGTCTTCCATGGCTACCTCAGGTGCGGCAGCCCTGGCTCAGGCAGGCGTTCGCTTAGAGGGCTGTCACATTTTGGTCATAGCTGTGTGAGAGCTTTCAGGAACATGGTGCAGGATGGGACCAGAGGCTGTGACGCCTATCTATTTCCTCTCCACAGAGCCGGCGGGGAAGACCAGAGTCCAGTTTATTTCCGTGTATTCTTGTGCTCCACAGGCCCCTGGCCCCCTCAGGGACTGCGCAGGAGGCTGAGTGGGAGGCCTGGGGGAAGGGTCTCCCACGTAGACTGCGGCACAGCTTTGTTCTTCCCAACATTTTACACAGAGCATTCTGGGCAGAACTTCCCATCATTCAGGACAGGAAGACCACCTGCTAATGAGCACACCCAGGAGAAGAAGTGCTGCCCTCTCTTAGACCACCCAAGTCACCACTGTGGGCAGGTGCCCATACCAGATTTTCTCAGACCTTCAGAGCCAGACAGACCTCATGCAGACCAGCCCTCATGCCCAGCCCTCATGCAGACCAGCACTGAGGTCGTGGGAGCTGCGAGTCCTCTTCAAGCCCAAACTTGTTTCTCTGTTCATAGCAAAACCTTGCAGGGAGGAGGGAAGGGCTCGGAGCCATGCCCCAGGAGCTACCAGGCACTGGGGAGCTCATGAGTGGTGGTCATCTTGGACTGGTCTCACTACCCTTGGGACACTTTGGAATGGTTAGTGTGCCCAGCTCAGCTTAAGAACTCATTTACTGATAAAAATTGGTGGATCCAGTTGGAATTTGTGCCCAACTATGTGGATGCTCACTGCCTTCCTCAAGGGCTTTTCACGCATCAAAAGGTGTTCAAATCAATACACAGCCTTGAGGCTGGTTGTGCTTTTAAGTAAATCTATGCACTTGGGCAAGCTTTCTGGGCGCCAGGCGGTACAGCGTTGGGTGCTCAGAGACCATAATGAAGGGGGCCGTCACCAGGGAGATAAACATGCTGCCAGGCTGCAAACAGATGTGTCAACACAGGCTCGGCCCATTAATTTGATCATCATTGAGCTGACCCACAGACTTTGCTGAGACAAATATATCTGGAGAGAAAATGCAGAGGGGAAGGGCCCCTGAGAGTTACAGCAGTCTGGTGGTTGCAGATGTGTCCGACAATGCTGACCATTGCAGGTGATTTCTGACCTCAGAAGCTCTAGAGGGGTGGAGAGAAGGGCCTGGGATTCAGGCAGGTGCAGTGACATGTTTAGGCTCCCATCTGTACCCGCCAAGAGGAAATCCAACCTTGTGGGCAGGGGGAGGCAGAGGAGAGGGCACCTCTCTGTGTTGGCTAGATGAAGTTCAAGGAAACTTCTGTGTCAAATGCTTCCCCCTCAGGGACCTGCCGATGCAGTTTCTTCTTAGGAAAGTGTTCTTTTTCTGCTCTCGGGAGCTTAATTTCATTCGGAATGAAAAATGCCGAGAGAGTGAATTGGACCTGCAGCCTGTACCCAGCCTGAACGGCTGGCTCGGTGAGCTGCGTTGATTTAGCTGAAAGCCGGGTGGGGACGTGGCTAGCTTCACCAAGGCGGAGGGAAGATACTCTGGGGTGGCCATGGAGAGCGGCTGCAGGACACAGTGGAGGCAAGGTGGGTTGCTGGCCTAAGGGGACCTGGAGAACAGGGCTGAACAGGTAAGGCCAGCATCCAAGAATATACAGAGCAGCTTGCTATCATTCTCAGAGCATCCCTAGAGACCTGGGTCCAACCTGGCATGGCGTCTCTCCCAAGCCTAGTGCGAGTGTCCAGGACTGGTTCAAAATGTAGCAGCAGCTGGTGGGCAGGCCAACATGGCCTCACAGTCCCCCAATTCTGCTGGGCATGAGCTCCCGCCTCTGAAGTGGTTCATGTCCCCAACCCATTAGGGGATTTTTCTGCACTTCAATTTGTGTGGCTATCAAGACCAACACAAAGCAAAGAAACAGTCTGCCCCCTGCGCCAAGAGCCAAAGTGGTTTTGTTTTTAACTGGGTAGATCTGATGAAATTTCATTTTCAGAAATAAAACAAGCCATAGTGAGGAGAAAACCTGCTAAGATCATTGGCCTTTTGTCCCACGTGACAGGTGCAGCCACTGTCGGTGGTGTGTGTCCTTCACAGCTCCCTGCTCCGTTTCCAGAGTGGAGAGAATATATAAACACTCCCTATGTTGAGATCTATCTGCCTCGCTGTTGGCTGGCATGTGGGTTTTGATGTTCAGAAAACTCAGGTGGGGTTTCTAGCAGGCACTAGTTACAAGTCTTTAGAGCCCTGGGCCCAGTGGATGTGGCAGGCGGTCCAGGACTATGCTTCTAAGCCTGCTGTCCTAAGACTCCCTCTCACCACCTGCCCATGCCCCAGCCGATGGGGCAGTGTGACTAGAAAGCAGCGGTTGCTGCAGGGATCTGGCTTCCTCTCATCTTGAGAGTTGTGTCCAACTGTTCGACTGGCCTGGCCACCCCCAAGTCCACATGATCTTCCTTGGTTCATGTAATGACATCATTTGCTTCTCAAACTCAACTGATTCTTTCTTGGGCCACATATTTGTGGCACTGATCAGAAGTGGACAATCTGTCAAACCCAGGGTTGCCATGGAGACTTGTTTGTAATATCTGTGTGCTGTTTGGGGTTTGGGAACTATTTTTGAAGAGAGAAAGAAAGCCCCGTGTTTATAGTATTTCATAACTTTCTTAAAATTATGCATTCTGAATTCATATTCTATGTCTTTATTTGGGAAATAGAAATAACAAAAAGGAAGCCATTAAAAATGGGTGTGGTGTGTCCAGTGATGGAATCAGGGCCCCTCGGAGGAGCTGAGGCTCTCAGTGGCCCCTGAGAGACAGCTGGAAGTAGGTGTGGAGATGGGGACTTGCCTCTCCTGTGATTGCTGTGCTCTTGGACTTTGGACTGGAGAGATGGCATGATTGGGTCCTTGATCCTCCTTCAGCCCTACCACCGAGAGGCAGGGAAGTCACCAGAAGTCCTGGAGCTTTGTGAAGCCCTACACACACACACACACACACACACACACACACACACACACACACACACAAATGTCTGATGCTGGACGTGAGGCACTACTTGCCATGCCTGGACTATTCATCTGTAGACCTACTTTGGAGTGACCTCCCTGCAGAGCTGGGGAGGAAGTTACCACCCTGCAGAACTAGGGGAGGGACCGACCTCCCTACAGAGATGGGGGAGGGTAGGGAAAGGGATGTTTAAGGAGCATCAGCTCTAAAGCTGGCCAAGAGCAGTCATGTCTTCCTCTGCCGCAGAGCCTAGCTCTTGTTCAGAGAAGTAGCCAGCACCGGTATGCAAAGTGAACGGATGCAGTGTCGTGAACAGGTCCCTAGAATCCCACTGCCCTGCCCTCTTTCCAGACCGGTCAGCAGTGAAACTGACACACTGGTGGGAAGCCCTATGCAGAGGGTGACAACAGCTCCGGACGCCGTCGTACATGTCCTCTAATTCCTATGACACTCTGTCTTCAGTTCTCACCATCCTCCATTAGCAGCATCTCCGCATATTCTGAAATACAATCTTTTCTGCCCTAAAGCCTCTCCATCAACTAGATAATTCTGTGTAAACAAATACTTCAATGCACCAGGGAAGCTGGGTTCTAAAAGCAGCCCTCTGGAAGTCTGTGCGATTTCTTGACGACCCATCAGTAACAACCAGTTGCACCCTGCATTTTGGGCACTGGGTTTTGTTTGAGTGGGCATGTCTGTCCTTCACAGAAAGCCAATAGGCATGAAAGCCGCTCGCAGCTGATCACTTCTCTGGAGCTGGGTGCCATAGGGAAGCAGCTCTCTCTTACCTCTATGAGCCTTAACATGACACAGGCGTTTGCTTCGATGGGCATTGTGGACTGGACTGGATCCTGTGTCCTAGTGGTTACCCAGAGTTAACAGGCGACTAGCAATTTCTTGCTTCTCAGCATTGAGGCTTAGATTCCCTGTGCCCTCTTACAGTCAGGCCCCCTACATCCATCCACTGTACTGTCCTAGCAGGACAGTAGAACTGAGGCTACCCTTCCACCCCTGTCACGCTGACACCTTAGCTCTACTCTCCTGCAGCAGGGGCTGCTGCCAAACACACGCCAGAGTCAATACCTGGCTTCCTGAAGGGACCACACCCTTGCACACTTGGTGTCAACTTCCCCCTGGGAGAATCCCGATTGCCGGCTCTTTCTCCCTTGGTATGAGAAAATAGAAGGGTAGGGTTGGAGGGATCAATCCGGGCTGTCGATGGAGTGGAAGAGGAAGATCCAGAACGGCTGACTGTGGCCTGAGAGGAACAGTAGCCAGCAGGGAGTGAGCAGCAGACATCCGGGTCCTCTTCAGACACTGGGCAGAGTCACCAACTGATTATACTAGCCCCACAACTGCCTCACCTTCTTCTAAGCAGTGTGAAAGGTGTGCGATGCTAGGAACAGCCACCAGGGGGCGCTTTCTTGACGCTAGGAGCCATAGGACCACTGGTGGCTCTGGGGTTAGAGGGGAAGTCACGCGGAAGAAATCTCCTGTTTGGTAGGCCAACAGCACCAGGGAAGAGCAGGCACACCCTCCATGGAGGCATGGTTGCCTCCCAGCCTCTCATTCCTACCTACACAAAGTTAGAGGGTCTCATGTCTTCATTTCTATTTTTGTGAGTTTCTTCTCCACCCCAAATTTGCCCACCACAGGACAAATGCCTATGAAGAGGAAAGGCAGTTGGGTCTCCATGGGTTCTTTTCTCTCTGGGTTTGCAGAGAGAAATGGGGGAGAGGAAGGGAGGAAGAGGGAGGAGAAGAGGAAGGAAAACCAGAAAGGATGCTGGAGATGCTTGGATTCCAACTTCCGGGCTCCGCAACAAGCCTAGTGAGCCCACAAGGGTGTGCAGAAGCCAGAACACAGGGCAGGCATGGTGGTGAGGTCTCCCAGGCCTCGCCTCTACCAGGAAGATCGGAAACTCTGAGGTAGGCAGTGAGAAATGGGGTTGGGGAGTGGGGCTAGTGGTCAACCTTGGCTCATGCTGACGGCTCAGCACTCACTGTTACCCAGAATAACTGGTTTTGGGGATGCACTCTCTGACCTGTTGACCTTTCTCAGAACTGTTACATTGCAATAATGGTGGCTCACCCATCAACCCCCACGGGACGTGGTCTGGGGCCAGGATTTAGCTTGCCCATTGAATCTGATCAGGTGAGGATGCTGATGTGCCCTAGGGCGGCATTTTTTTCTCGCTCCAAGAGGAACCAGGTAGTCACCAGGCCCCACCTGATCTGCCGCTGTGTCCTTGTTTCACCTTTGGGTCCCTCCTAATGTCACCATCACAGCAGACCCTCATGAGCTCTTGATTTAACCTTGAAGCCCATTCTCTCCCATCCTGCCCGACATCGGGCAGCTACTCTCCTGTTCACTGCCATCCCGTTTTGTACAGGCGCTCATGGAGCAGGGCTTGTGTCATTTTTAGACAGGTGCTCCCCGTTCACCAGGTGCCAGGGCCACCAGGAGAAGTGACACGTAAGGACATACTTGGGAAGGCAGCAGACCTGTCTATCTGTCTGTCTAAGGAAAGTCCTTCCTCTGCTCCAGCTGCCTTCTAGATCCTTCCATCTCCAGACTCATCGTCTTGCTGACATGACACCTAATCCTTTCCCATTCTCTCCCAGGCCCCAGGGGTTGTCTCAAATCCCTCCATTCTGGGCACTGCCATCCTGAGTTCCCAGCTCAGAGACTTGATGGGCAGCTTCAATCCCCACAGTCCCATCTCTTGCCTTTTACATGATGGCTGTTCCTTCCTTCCTGAAGTGTGGTACCTGGTTCCCTCTCCCCTAAAGCAGAAATGCCCTTGAGGGGTGCGTAGGATTTACCTCTTGCTCTGCACCTACCGGTGCTATTTTGGGACATGGAACCTATCTAGCAGAAGTCACTACAGAAGGCCCTTGGAGGTTTGCAGCTGCTGGCTCTGGCCTGTGCTCTCTGCTTTCTCCAGGAACTACACGAAGCAGTAGCTGCCCCCGTGCCTGTTGTGAACACCACCATGCCTTCCCCACCATGATGGGGTGGAGTCCCTACAAAATCATAAGCCAGGATACTTCCTCCACTAAGTAACTTCTGACAGTCTTTGTTCAGAACTGAGACGAGTAACACAGTCGAGGGTGTCATTGCTTCCTGCATGTGGGATTGAGGAGTAGAAGTAAGGAGGGTGAGCATCACAGGTGTTGGGGGGCTGGGGGACAGCACACGGGAGCACTGGGGGATAGCACACACAGGGGAGGGCTGGGGACAACACACAGGGGAGGGCTGGGGGACATCACATGGGGAGGGCTGGGGACATCACACAGGGGAGGGCTAGGGGATAGCCACACTCATCTTCCTAGGACTTTCCTACCTGAAAGATTACCACAAAATCTAGAACCAACTGCTGTCTGACATCATTCGCAACCCTCGCTTCTACAGGCAGAAAGGGCACCTGGCCTCCAGCGCACCCTGCCCAGCTCCTGCCTGCTCAGGAGTCTCACGAGTTGGTTGTGTTTGCATCCCTGGAGCGTTGTCCTGAGCCCCCTGGCCTCCCCTCAAGGCTATGGAACTGGGGTATGAGACTAGGGACACGTAGTGTATCCTAAACCAGACTTTGTTCCCCACCTGGAGGTCAGCGTGGAGAGCCAGGGCCACTTTTATGAGCAGCTGACCCTGGGACTGGTGGTTCTGTCAAACCTCAGCCTCAGTCAACAGTTGGCTCTGCACTTGGCCACCACGCGGAGGCCTTCAAGGAGCATTTGTGTGTCTTCTGTTCCATTCAGTTCCCCTGAATGCTCCATATCAGTACTGGGAGAGCCCCGGAGCCACCCCTTCCTAGGTGTGACGTCAGCCCCAGGGCAGCCTCCTGGTTTGCCCCCATCCCTCTCCAGAGTCCTCCTTAATGCTGCTTTGAGTGGTCAAAACCACCTCCAGCTCTTGGCCTCTGGTCCAGAACTTCCCTCAGAAAGTGCTGTATTTTATCTTTATGTGTCAAGATTTATATAAAAAGGGGGATAGTTCAACTCTCAGTGTAATGAGTTGGAAGAACAGCTCTCTGGAGGCTTCCTCGGCAATCACGGCATCAATAACATTGATTGCTAAAAATAACTAATGACCCCAGGCAAGGAACGGCCGCGGACCACTCCAGCCCTGCCTGTGACAGGGAGGCAGGTGCTGGACTCAATACACACCAGGCAGAGGGTGGATTCCCAGAGGAGCTCAGGCAGAAGGTGGAGCCAAGCCAAAGTATCCTCCACAGCGCTGATATAAGCAAAAGTGGCTCAGCGAGCCGTCGCAAACCAGTGTGTGGCCTGCAGCATGGCGGGTGGGGGTGAAAGGCCAGCAGGGAAGCCTTTTGAAGGCAGCACCTTGGGAGTGTCCCATGGGTGGTGACAGATGTGGGAAGGAGAATTCACCTTAGCCTTCAGAAGCCTTGGTCTCCCTCATCTGGGAAGTATGGGTTCTTGACTCACTGTGTATCTGGGGCCCTTGTGGGGAAGCAGGGTATGACCCATATGCAGTCCTGAGCCTCACAGCATGGGGATGGAGAGTTTAGCCAGCCACCCTTGCATCCCAGCGTGCATTCTCTGCAGTCAAGGCAAGCACTCCTCAGGCAACCAGTTAGCAAATGGACCTGGAGTCATACACAGAGGAGGCTGGCCAAGGACCTTCTGAGGTCAGGCCTGAGGGACATGAATATCATTTAGGATGAAGGCTTAGTAAAACTAGAGAAGCTATGGCTTTTGACAAGGCAGATGGACAGGCGTGGACCACAGGCATCTCACTGGGACTCCGACAGTTGCCTGTCTGCTCTGATGATGGTGGGTGGAGATGCAAAAAATTTCTTTCTCATGACCTTGGCACAGCCACTGCTCCCTGGGTGGTGGCGGCTGTCTTCTCCTGGTAACACAACTGTATAGCTAGGGTTCTTCTCTGGCCAGCGGAGCTGAAGAGCTGCAAGACAGCTCAGCTCACTTGCCTTCCTAGAAAGAGTCTCTCATAGTCTCTCTCAGTCCTTCCCATGCCTCCTCTGGAATTTCTGCAAAGGGGCAGCAGGCTGGGGAGGGGAGGACCTCGAAAGAGCATGTTCAGCTGGACAGTCGGGAGTCCAGGGGCGACAGCTGAGTCCATGAGTGCTAGACCTCAGTCTACTCCCAGAAGCCGTGTGAAACAGCTGTGTGATGGGGCAAACACATGTAAATTCTAGTGCTGGAGACACCAAGACAAAGGGGTTTCTGGGGTTCGCTAGCCAGCCAGTCTAGCCTACTTGGCTGTCTGACTCCAGGCTAGTGAGAGAGACCCTGCCTCAAAAAATAAAATACACCAGACAAAGTAAATAGAGCCTGGGCCTTCATAAGCATGTGTGCACACCTGCACATACCTGCACATTGGCATACATGCACACACAGGTACACACACTCAAGTCCAAGTGCATGGAGGAGAAACAGCATGCTTCCCAATTGACTGTACATGCCAGCTTCAAAGGCCAGACGGTGACACACAGTGGCTAAAGCCTGCCTTGTGAAGTCAGTTTTCTCTCTCCCATGTGCCCCAGGGATGCGGGAGGTCCACACTTATCAGCAGGGTGAAGCATGGGAGATCAGAAAACTTCTGTGGCGGTAAGCCAGCTGCCTGGGTGGATTTCTAATTAAATTGAGCAGGTATTATGTGGCGCTCAGCTTCTGGTGTGGGACTTTATGGAAGCACCTTGCACTGGCTGGCTCCTGGCTGGCCATGCTGTTCTACAGGCAAGCAGAATGGGGCTGATGACACTCTTGTAGCCCTGTGCCCTGTTTACTCCCTGAGCCACATCGTCTCTCCTACGCCGTCCTTCACAGGGTCCATAGAGTGGGAAGCCTTCCCTGGGGACACAGGACCAAACGAAGGCGATCTCTGAAGTCCCTCTTATTGTTCGTGGGGGCTGGAATCTGCACAGGAGAGTTATTGTGTTCACAGAACACAGTCCATGCAACTTTCTAGGCGGCTTCATGGACTTCTCTACGCTCGGGAGAAAGAAGGAGGACTCTGCCGGCTGGATATGAGAAACTGGGCCACCATGTGACTTGGCCAATTCCGACACAAAGTTGAACCTTGAATTGCACAATGCCTGGAGTGCAGATGTGCCCAGCCTCTACTACCTAATGGGATGCTGTAGCTAAGGCTGCTGGGCCAGCCCCTGGAGCTCCATCTTCAATTCCCCTGCTTCCTCTTCCTAAGGCTTTCACTGGTGTTCGATATGTGAGGGTTGCTCTAAGCTCCTGTGTGTCTTCCAATAACTATATATAGCCAGGGTAATTAATACCGGGCTTGCTGAGCTCCGGTGACTACGGGATGGGGAGTAGAGACTGCCACCCATCCCTAGCACGGCCCCAGCACACAGAAAGTGCTCCATACTCATGGCCTGAAAGCAGAAGCAACGGCGTTGGCTTGTAAGGCGCCAGCCGCCATGCCATGCCTCCCCACCCTGCACTGCCCCTGGAAGTGTCCAATGCTGCAGAGAACGCTGGCTGCTCCCTCCACATAATGAGAGAACAGCAGGATGCCAGGCGCTCAGAGAGATTCTCTGCTCCGTTCTGCCACTAGAGACCTCTGCCTGTCGTATTCTGATTCCACCAACTCAGAACCACATTTGGGGGGAAATCACCCGCTTCCTTTATGTCGGGAAAAGTAAGACACAAGCAGACTTCATTTGGGAGTGTGGCCTTCCTTTGGGGAGTTGGTATTGAATACCAGTCCTCCCTGGAGGCTGTGCCTCGGCTTTTCATACACCCTCTGCCCTCATGAAAAGATTCTTCCTTGGCAGGAACACTAAGGATGGGGGTATGGGAAGCATCTCTTCATTTAGAATGTCACACTGCCGATAGCCCATTCCTGTGTTATATTTCACAGTCTTCCAAAGCCACCTAAAATTACCTCTTCTGATCAGACATCTGATTTATCAGATGGTTTTATCATCTGAACTGATCTGGGGAAGAGACTGAGGATTCAGAAGATAAAATCAAGTTTATGGCATGGGGGCCAAGTTCCTTTTCTGGGGCTCACATCAACTCATTTTTTCTTTAAGTTAATTTATTACTTTGGGGGTGTTACAGACGAGGGCATTGCTACCCCATAGCAATAGAATGTTACAGGTCATTAAAGAACCAGAGGTGGAAACAGCCAGAAAGTTCTAGCTTGGGTCTCAGCCCAGTTCTGACTGCATGGGGAGACTTTGGCTGGCATGGGACCCACTGAGACTTGAGAGGCAAGGACAGAGGCTCACATGGCCATTTGTTTGACTTCCACATGAGGAGCACATGTACACTGCACACGATGGGCCCCTCCATCTGTCCCTCTGCGAGCATGTGGATGCTGTCTGCGGTCAGAAGAGCCAGGCTGATGTACCCTGCTTTCTACTCCTTTCCAGTGAATGACGGCATTTTCCTCAACTTACCTACACTTGAAACATTCAGAGGAACATGGGACCAGGGCCAGTTTATCAGGCTAAACTGGGTATTACCATCATCCAGTTGTGGCACCGCGTTGTTGCCAGGAGACACCTGGCTTCTGAGGGAAGCAGGGGCAGCATGGGAGGGACAAGGGTTCAGGACTCCAGAGCCACACATCCTCTGCCCATTCCTGTGGGCATACACCATCAGCATTTCACCTCCCAAATCAGTGAATGACTGTGAAGGCTCACGATGCTGCTGCTGGCTTCATTTAGTCTCAAACCTGACTGTTCCTCGTTCGAATTCTTTGCCGTCCTCTCAAGAACTTCCTTAATTAAGTCTGTCTGCCATGGAATGTGCTTAGATTTGGGGACCTTCCCCAGAGGCTGTGGCTTTATCTGGTGGCAGTAGCCAGAGCCCACGAACCATGCAATATGCAGCTGAATCCTGACACGCATGTCCTCGCTCAATCCACCACACTGAAAATGCATTTGGAGGCCATCCCGCCTGCCCACAGCAGATTTTCCAGATCCTGGCAATTGGAGCATGTTAAGGACCAGATATAGCTGTCAGGTCTGATTTCTTAAATCAAGATTTGTTTGGTGGGGCTGTCAGGAGGTAAATGGGAATGCATGGCCTGGAGGGGAGAGGGATGGAAGACACCAGGGCCCTGGTCTCTCTGTACATGCTGGGCAAGAGCCAGTTCCCACTGAGTCCAGCCCAGGGGAGGGAGGGCCTTTTGGGTAGGCGGCTGGGGAGGGGTAGCACCGGGCAGCAAACTGCACTCTGCAGGGTCTGTACGAGCAAAGTCAGGTGTTGACTCACTTAGAATGCGTTGCTGCAATTTCATTTCATTTCCCCCGAGTGTTCAGATGCTCCAGCCGCATCACATATAGTTCCTCTCCTACTGAGTCTCCACCTCCCGGGCATAGTCTATCCTACAGAGATACGGGGCGAGTTTCTGATCGGACACAGTCCTGGGAACACCTGGTACCTCTTTGTAGCGTGCTGCATTTCAGGCCAGTCCTAGTGCCCATGCATGGCAGGTGACATATTCCGTGACAGTTTTAAGGAGTGGGAGTAAGTGTTGGTGCAGTATAGAAGAGAGGCTGTTTGTAGATAATACATCATTAATGAGACCTTCTTCATAGATTGCCACGGAGTCCTTAGCTGTGCATCCTTCTACTTTCAATCACACTTGGCGGGGGAAGAGACGGGGGACCCTGAGCAGGGGCTGAAGAAGGGCAGAGGGCAGAAGCAGAATCAAGGGAAATTAGAGATTTTTGTTGCATTTAATATCAATTCACTCCACAGACTGCTGATACGACACATTTCACAGTGGGAAATGCATGGTGCTCTCAGGCCCACAGACTCAGAAAAGAAATCACAAACAAACTTTCTAGAAAAATAGCCTGCCATCAGCAACATTAAAATTTGAACAGCCGTACTGCCCCCACCCCCAGAGAGAGGGGGGGGGGTTTCTGACGTCAGTATTCTCATCTGGTCTGGGGACAGTATCATTATGTAATAGTCACACCGAGTGCCACATCACAACACATTTAGAGACTTTACGTGGTACGTACATGTAAAAGTGGCCTGCATGAGCATACCAGGAAAGTGCAGGGGTCCACTGACTTCACAGGAGTCGTCTTCAGTCTCCTGCACCCCTTTCCCACAAGCTCGGGCTAAACTCCCAGGAAAGAGTCCAATGGAAGATTCCAGCCCCAGACAGGACATGCTCATGCGCCCTTTCCCTCCCTCTCTCCTCCTTTCCTTCCTCCTCTCCTTCCTCCTCCTCCTTCTCTGCTCCCTCTGCCTCCCCTTCTCCCTCTTCTCTTTTCTTTTTATCCTCCCTCTCCTTCCTCCCCAACAGTTGTTTCTGTTTTCCTCCTGATCCTGTTCAGGGTCGTGTTCTGTTTGTGATGTCCTTAACATTCCCGTATCCAAAACCTTCCTCTGCAGCAGCCCAGAGTAGAGGGATGGAGTTCCAAACGGGGATGATCTCTGAGGGGAGGTCTCTCCTTGGTAACATGAGCCCCCAGAACCATCTCCATAGCATCACTGAGTCCCTTTCTCATCACCCCAGAAATCCCAGGACTCTAGAGCCAGGCTGGGAGCCGTCACAGAGTAGGGTAGCCACAGGGCAAGATGGAAATTATCCACTGTGGGATATGAAGCCAACTCTGAGTCCCTTTTCACTTACAATCAAACAACCAGTCACGCAGACCTGCCCACGGAACCTTGGGGACTGCCTAGAAGCCAAGCCACTGTAGGAACAAACGGGGTGACCCAGAGTCCCACATAACTCCAGCTGTTCTTTAGAGATTGGTTTGAACTTGGCAGTGGTGGTGCACATCTTTAATCCCCGTAC
Organism: Myodes glareolus; assembly: GCF_982192425.1. Taxonomy (NCBI): domain Eukaryota; kingdom Metazoa; phylum Chordata; class Mammalia; order Rodentia; family Cricetidae; genus Myodes; species Myodes glareolus. Next base: position 3,794,747 of record NC_142034.1, on the reverse strand, counting down.
TTGGGAGGCAGAAGCAGGTAGAACTCTGAGTTCAAGGCCAGCCTGGTCTACAGAGAAAGGTCCAAGACAGCCAGGAATACACAGAGAAACCCTGTCTTCAAAACAAAACAAAACAAAATTGGTCTGGACCAGAAAAGCCTGCTGTCTTCTATCCAAACGGGCAAAGCAGAAAGCCGCAGCCAGTCTCTGAACCAGGAAATGAAGCACGTGTCTGGGAAAGTGGGACAACGGCAGCACTTATTCTCGAGGCTCCCGGGGGCGGGGTGCCATCAGGTAGTTACACAGCACGCTAGGGTCTGGTGAGAGACTTCCCAGTGTACTGATGCACACACAGTGAAAAGCCAACACAAGTGGCCCATACTCCCACGGTGCAATTCCAAGAACAATGAAACTGACTCCAGAAGCCAGGGAAGGTCCCTGGGGGCCACTATCTCTGCCACCACCTTGGTTGGAAGCCATTGGACAACGCCCTTGAGGAAGGAGCCGCCTCCACACAAAGGGGACATGCTGTGGGCATTTGTAAGGAATGATTTGCCTCCGTGTATTCATTTGGGAGCTGGGTGGCAGGCCCCCAGAGCCAAAGAATAAGAAAACCAGCAACAGGGCAGAATACTGGGGACCAGCAGTAGGCAAAGATGCATTTGAGTCAAGCTCAACCTCAAATTGCAGATTCAGCAGGGAGACAGGTCAGGAGTGCACATGGCTAGTGTGTGCCCAGGCAGAGGAGCAGGAGGTGAGATTTGTCGGCCGTCCCCTGGGGTGGTGACTTGGGGTTTACATGTCTGTGGGTGGAACACTTCTTGCTGACAAGGGCCTTGCAGGTTAAGACCTAGAGCAGACAGAACTCAGTGACCAAATCCAGCATTTCCCTTGGCATGTGGAAGCTCTGCTGTCACCCGGGGTTGTCATGTCAACCCCTCCCCCACTCCCAGAACGAGGTGCATTCATGGAGCAGAGCCACGCTGCCCTCCCAGGTCCTGTTGAAGAAGCCATCTCAGGTCTAACCTAACAGAAGTCCAAGCTATCAGAAGTCACCACTCAGAGTCCAGGGTGCTCATTGTTGAGACTCTGTCCCCGGCTTCTCTCGAAGCCGTCACTTGGTGCGCTCAGCACTCAGGGTTAGCTATCCAGGCCATTGTTCCACGACACCGCCACACTCAAGTACCCGGAGGTGGAGGGAGTGCTGGGGGGCAGTGAGCGGTTTTCCTCAAAGTGGGAGCACACCTGCTAACCCAGCACCACTGTCATGTGGACTCAGGAGCAGGGACGGACAGAAGTAAGCATGTCGTCCCCACACCGGTGTCCCCATCTATAGGGCAGGCTTCTTGCCTGAGCTTCAGGCGGACTAGGTGCTCAGGGGTGAGGTAGAGGCAGACACTTGTAACCTGAGACCTTCATTTGGATGCAGATACCTTCATTTGGATCCAAACCCTAGGGTAACAGAGGAAGCTGAACTCAGGGACGCAGGACTGGGATGAGAGGGGAGCCTAGAAATCAAAAGCAGTACGTGGTGCAGGAACCGTTGTCCAGGGTAGACCTCAAGGAGGCCCGGCTCTGTGTGCACAGACGGACAGAGGTGTCACAGCCATGGGCCAGCCCTAACCCCAGGGCCTCAGAGAAGGACTGCCTTTGGAGAAGAAACTCTTTAAGTAGGTGACTGAGTTAAAATGAGGTCAGGTAGAGAAGGCCTGACCCACTGCCATGAGAAGCTATCAAAGCCTAGACACACACGGATGGCCAGTCACGTGAGCACACAGGGAGCCGGCAAGAAGGGAGACTGCTGCTCGCCCGCTCTCAATATCTACTCAGCAGCCACTTCAAGACTGCACACAGGTTTTTATTTATCCAGCCTCGGAGGGAGCCAGCCCTGCTGACACCTCCTCCATCCTGAGCTTCGAGCCTGCAAAACGGGGAAAATAAATGCCCTTCGCTTGAGCCACCCAGGCCGGAGCACTCCGTTAAGATATGGATAGAGTCCCCAGTTGGCTCGATATGGCTCTGGGGGGGGGGCTCTGAGAGTCCAGTGGAGCTGGAAAGAATAAGGAAGGAAAACACGCTCGGAGGAGAGAACATAAGTCACTCTGCTGATCCGCAGGCCCGGTTGCTAACAAATGTGTCTTTTCTTTCTTCATAGCAATGAGATAAACGCAGACATGCGGGAGGATGGAGAGTCCCTGTGTGCATGATAGACTGAAGACGTGGGCGGGGGGAGGGGGGGAGAGCGAGCAGAGCCAGCCCTGGAGGTAGAGGACAGTGTGTGTGAGTAGCTGGCTCTGCCTAAACTGATGGTCTCCGGGACACTGTTTCTAGGCTCTGGGGAAAAACACCAAGACTGAGAGCAACCAAGATCTCCATAAACAGGCTGATGCTTAGAGGGACCCCACAAGACTGTCGATCATGGACATCCACAGACTGGTTGACAGGGACCGGCTTGACCAAGAGGAGGGAAAACAGCCATGTACCCCCATGGAGAACACGTTTCAAGAACAGCTGTTTTCAGAGAGCCCAGATGGAAGAGAGAAACACGGCTTATATGCCTAGTGGCCATTCCCTTCACAGTCATGGGGTGGGGGATGGGGGTAGGGCTGGAGATGGGGGGGCTAGGAGGTGGGGGTCTGAGGGACTGGGGTGAGGGGGCTAGGGGTAGGGGTGAAGGGGCTGGGGGCTATATCCATCAGCAGGTGAAGACACAAAGCAGAGTGTCCAACCTATCGCCTATGGATTGATTGCGAGAGCACACATGTTTATTTTGTGTGCCAGTGCCATGTGATGTCATCTATAAAGTTTATACTAAATGCTGGGGGGATGTGCTGGCCTAGCTGTCATTTAGTTTCTTGGAAGACAGAGTTAGGAAAACCTCTGGAGCAATCTGGCTAGTTTAATTAGCCTTCTCGGTAAGCTCTGGGTTCAGGGAGAGACTCTGCCTAAAAGAGAGAAGTGTGATCAGGGAAGACTCCTGTTCACATACACATGTGCACTTGCACCCACATATACATGCTACTATATACATACGCTTAAAAATCTCAGTGCTTTCATTCACACAGACATACATACATACATACATACTACACAAATGTGCTAAAAGATGTCAATGTTTTAAGTAAACTAATAATGTTGTATTGGGCCACATTGATAGCTACCTTGTACCCTGAGCCGCATGTGACTGACAGGCTCCAAGTTGCCTCCACCATTCCAGTAGGGTACTATCTGCCATTAAAAGGAAAACACTCTGCTCTCACTAGCTGATTTCACTCTAGAAGATTATGGAGAAGCTGGACTCTCAGAGGCAAAATCATCAAGCCAGGTGATTGCCAAGGCTGGAAAAACAAAGGTTTCAGAGGTGGACAGAGGAGGGGGCACCATGACAGTATGAGAGTGTTGTGCTGAAGTCAAGAGTCCAGCTAGCTATGTGGAGTTGGCCACAGGCTAAAAATAAAAATCAAATAGCTCGTCTAGGCACTGTGTTCCCCAGGATAAGGCAACAGACAGCAGCCTTCCAGAACGGTGCCAGCATTCAGTGTTACAGATGAGTAACCAAGGCCAGGTGACTAGGGAAGCTGCTCTTCGGTCAGCGTGGAGTCAGGAGTTTGCCTTTGGTGGTCCCAGCATCCCCTCAGGGACTGGTTATGAAGGAAGGAGGAAATGCTGCCTGCCAGATCCTGAGCTTCCTGGGCTACGGAGGTCACCCTGACTTGCAAAGTGCACCGTAGGAGAGAGGAAAGGGCTGATGACAGTGAGGGCCACTTTTAAAACAAGGAGGCACTAAAGATCAATTTGTAATTCACCCGAACTCGGGGGCCCGGTGGTATAAATGTGTCAGATGCACTGACCTTCGTGGAATGGAAGGTTGGCATCTGTGCTGTATGAATTTCAATTCAGCAAATTATGCTTAAAAAACATATGCCCCCCACTGAATGTAAACACACCAGAAACCTGGCTGCTGGCGCCTGCAGGGAGTATGGTTACACAAGCCTGCACTGAGGCTTCACTCTGGGCAGCAGACTGGGTTTCTGGTCTTCCCTTTGTTTCTCCCCGCAGGGCTTTCGGCTGGCTGAGGGGTGGTAGATGCTCTCATTGGGAGTGATGATGTCACTCTCTATATGGTAACAGCTATGCACCAGCAGAACACAAAGCTTGCAGATGCTAAGCTTCCAGTGTGAGGTTGGATGTTCAGTCAATGATCTCTTCTGAGGGTTTTCTGTTTTTCTCATTAAATAATAAGTCACATGGGCTGGGGTCACTGACCAGCCCAGCGACCTCATCAACATCTATTTCCTTTTATCAGTGAGAAAGAAATGACTGTTCATTCCCTGGGAATGGTTGCTAGGAGCAGAATGTCTGATACACAGATGTGATTAAGAAAGAATTCAATTAACATCACCTTTCAGCTGACGATGGGAACATGTTGCTAAACACAGGATGTGAGTGCCGGTATGCGCATAGGCATGCCTGTGTTTGCATGTATTCAGTTGTATGTGACTGTGTCCATAGACCTATGTGTAAGCACATGTGTATCTGAGAGTATAAGCATGTGGGCAACTGTTGTGCATGTGTACCTATATGTGAACTGATGTTTGCATACGTATGCATGCCTGATCATATGTGTGCATGTTAGTGTATATGAACATATCCCACATCAGCATCAGCATGTGTACTGAGAAAAGACCTCCATGGAGGAAGGGGAAGGCTCTGGAGGTGGACAAATGGGAACGAGAGTAGAGAATTCATATATCTTTTGAGCACTAACTAATACCTTGGGGGAGGCTACTTTTCAAAAAATTTTAAATGTATCTGAAAACTGCTTCTAAAGTAAACTACCATCTCCTACTTCTTGTTTGGAAAAATGCTTCTTCTTGTCTTCTTAAATGTGGTATAGAATTTGGAGACAGGGTCAGTGCCTGAGGCCTGCCTGTGTACTTCAAAACAGGCCTGGAAGGATTGGCTACAAGATGGCACTTCCGTGCAACAAAGTAACAGAAGCGGTTATCAAGGAGCGGTAAAGCAAAGCAAAGACAGCACGCGTCGGGAAGCTGCTTTCTTGAGATGTCTCAAGAGCCAGGGAGGGGAGAAAATGTCTGGGCCACCACAGTGGCTGTGACAGCTTGCTTCATGCGTCTGCGTTTTCCAAGAAGCACCTTGGTTACTTTTCTTCTTGTGTTGCGATGAAGACATGTGAAGGGTTAACTTTGCTTTAAAGAGAGTAATCCTCAGAGTTAAAGAGATGGCTCAGTAGTTAAGAGCATGTCCTGCTCTTGCAGAAACCCGGGGTTTGGGTCCCATTAACCATGGAGCCTCATGACCACCTGTAACTCCTGCTCCGGGGAATCTGACACTTCTGGTCTCTGCAGGCACATGTATCCATGTGCATACTAACTACACACAGATTCATAGACACACACAGATGCACATGTACTTGTATTAATAAACATGTAATAATAAACACAAATATTTGTAGTGATATTTTGTTTATGATCTAACAAATAAAGCTTGTCTGAAGATCAGAGTGGGGAGCTAAACACACTAGTTAGCCACAGAGACCAGGTAGTAGAGGCACACACCCTTAATCCCAGCACTTGGGAGACAGAGGCAGATGGATCTCTGTGAGTTCAAGGCCACCCTGGGCTACACGAGAATCACTCTAAAAGAGAAACAGAACCAAGCAGTGGTAGCTCACACCTTTACTTCCAAAACTTGGGAGTCACACACCTTTAATCCCAGCACCATGGAGGTAGAGTCAGGAGTGATATGGCTGGGCAGAGAGAGGAACAGAAAGCAGGAGGAGACGGGAGCTCAGAATTCAGTCTGAAGTTCACAGAGATGGCATTCAGTCTGAGGACTGGTAGAGACAGGGTACCCCATGCAGTTTCAGTATTTCGTAGAGGTAAGAACTAGTGGCTGGCTGCTCTGCTTCTCTGGTTCATTCACTTTCACCCCCTGATACCTGACTCTGGATTTTTATTAATTGGAAAAATTAAAATTTGTGCTACAAATCTTAAGAATTAAAAATAGAGGCGTAGTCATGATGCCTCTAAACCTCACCCTCAGGAGGCTGAGGCAGGCATAAATAACAGAAAAATGATGATTAGAAAAAAAGATAGCAATCCTGTCAGCGGTCTCTGGATCTCTGGGCTCCAGGGAGGCTGGTTTAAGATCATCGGGAGAGAACGAGGGATACACACTGAAGGTCCCATCATTCTCAGCTACACTCTACAGTTCTTGGAGCTCCAGTAACACCCGATGACAACCAGAAAAGTCATCTACAGTGAAACCATGTTCTGGAACAAGAACACCGCTATTGATGTCTGTATGAGAATTCAACTCCTTCCCCTGCCCGCGGTTGGGGCATCTAGCATCTCTGGCACACTGTTCAGAGTCCTTGGTCTTAGGACTCTGAGGACAGATCAGCACAGCTCCGCTCTCAGACCCTGTCTGGGGGAAAGCAGTGGCTCCTCCAGGACAGGAAACATCACTCTAACTGCTTGTCATCAGTGAGTTATCACCCCCTTCCTAATGTTGGTCCTGGTGACTCAGATGTATGAGGCAGGAGCTGATGTAGGGCTCTTGTCAGTGTGTTGGGGAGGGGATAGTGAGACCTGGGGAAGCCAGTCATCCTGGCTATCATGAGGAGTGGCACCCAAGCATCAGTTTGAACCATTCTTTCTTTTCTTTTCTTTTCTTTTCTTTTCTTTTCTTTTCTTTTCTTTTCTTTTCTTCTCTTTCTTTCTCTTGCCATCCATACAGCTCCACAAAACAGAGACAGATAGAAAATGCTAAGAGTATTTGTAATGAAATGAGAAAAGTCAGTAATTCGGTGCTGCCCCGAGGGACTTGGATAGGATTTCAGGAAGCTGAACTCTGCTGCTGCTCTCTAAGGAATGGCTGGGGTCTCACACCTCCCAAGAGGTTTGATCCAGACAGCTATGGTAGGCTTGGTAACCAGACAGCATGATCCTTACAATAGGAAGAGGTAGTCAAAAGCCTCCCGTGAACTCTTTCTCCTCTCCCTGGTCCTGGCACCTTCCCACTTGGTCTGTGTGGGCTAGGTAAGACCCAGGGCAGACGGCAAAGCTCTGAGCTAAACAAACTCTTAAAAGGGCAGGGAGCCTCCAATGAGCCATTTTTCAGGCTTTAATTCTACCGAGAGGAACTTAAAAGGCCTCTCCATTAGCTCGGCTTGCATTCCCTCTGCCCAGGGCAAACAGCCTCCCTCCAAGGAGTCAAGAACAATCAGCAGAGAGCGCACAACCCAACTCACCATCCAGTGCCAATCGGCTGCAGAAACCAGGGTTCGTTCAGCCCTGCACAGTGGCTGTGTAGCCCAGCAACTGGAAGACATCTGGATTTGACCACTAAGAAAACACCCTCAGAGAACTCAGCCGGGGCCCCATCTGATCGGAGCAATAGCATCCACAGCCTGACTTCATTTCTGGGAGCAAAATCTAGAAAGGATCCGAGCAACACAGCGTCATGCTCTACAGAGCATTCCCTGACATGGGGCCTGCATGATAGGGGCTTTGTGCCCAGGGAACTCAGGTGTGAGCACTGCTCTGTCAATCACGAGCTGGGCAACCATGATCTTGCTGAGCGCAGGGAGAACATCTGGGCACAAGAGCATCAACAAGACAGAGACACAAGACTACATTCCCTTGGCCAGACCATGGGCATGAAGAGATAACACCTAGGTGGAGCACCCTCTGTTCTCCACATCGCACCTTCAGTAGGCACACATTCCCAGCTCTTGACACTGGGCCTGTCGTAAGAATGGATGCAATCAGGGCAGCCCTGTGCATGCCCGAGTTCAGAGAGTGTTTCCCTGGCCCGTGCTCAGCCCCTGGCCCTCTGTTCCCACCGCATTAGTGTTTCAATCCAAGTTACCCTGACTACAGGAGGAGGATAGGACCAGAGGAAGCCTTGCTAGGGACACCCAGGTCCTCTCAATGCATTTTCCTTCATGCCGATGGGGAGACATCAACACTGATGAACAACCAAGACGGAAAGAGTACATGAGAAAGATTTCCAAGGAAAGACGTCCCTCCTCATGGTACTGTCATTTGAGGAAGGCCCCACTGAGCCAGTCTCCCTCTAGCACCTCTCTGACGCTCAGCTCCATGGGAACCAGGCACACATTTGCCACCACGGTTCCCAACACCCACTAACCTAGGCCGGGGTATCTGGGGAGGAGGAGGAGGAGGAGTGGCCTGGTTTCCCACCAGCCACACTTCTGGGATAGCCTGGGAGAGTCTGGCCCTGATCTTCTGTAGGAGTTTTACTTTGTGTTTAGTAACCTGCTTTCTCTCCTGGCATTCAGAGCACCAAGGAAACCTCAGCCAGGGCTATTCATAGGCCAAGGGCATCCCTGGGGAGAAGAACGAATTCATAGCCACAGCACAGGTGCCAAGTGTAACCAAGGTTCCCAGTTGGCCCAAGCCACACTGGGGAGTAAGGGCTGGAGCTCCCGGGCTACACTGAGCCCATGTTCCCTCCCGCTGTCTAACCTGGTCACTTGGGCAAAGCTTTCTCCCTCCTTGGGACCCTGACCCTGCTAGAAGCAGAGCCTGTGGTCACACAGTGGGATGCCATCCTAGGTCAGACCTGGAGGGAACCGGGGAGGAGGAAGGGAGGAGAGTTTGGCACAGTGACACGGAATATAAATGACTCTTGTAAACAGAGTTTAATAAAACGGCAGTGAGGGAATTTATGAGCAACCCAAGGATAATTAAAATTATTTATCTACTTACCTCCCTTGCTGGCTGATCAGTCTATTAATTATCTATTATGTACATACTGATTTGCATTTTAGTGAGGGGAGGGGTAAGGGCAGGTGAACAACACAGGGGCGAGGGGGCGAGGGATTCACATGGTGGGAACAGTATGAACACTCCTTTGGGCAGAGCCTGGCTCCCCTCTATTGACCCCTGTTCTCATAGCACTTGACCCCCCTCCCCCTGCCCACGTGGGCCATCCTTGGCCACTGAGAACCAGCCACGGCAGAGTAGAAAGCACACACCTGTTTGCAGAATGGGCCACTCCTAGGACAGGTTCCCGCCGAAGAGGCCTGTGGGCCAGCTCCGGGGAAGGCTGGCCGGTTCCCCTTGGTCCTTCTGACTTCGCCCTGCATTTGAAAAGGAAAACAAGAGAATGAAATCATTTTCAATCTCCTCTTAAGTCTGGGAGACATCAGACGCATATCGTCCTGTGTTCTTGATTAGAAATATCACAGGATATAGTGCAGTGTCTTTTGAACACTGTGAAGAAGGAAATATTGCAGAGTGTGTGGCAGGGGGGGATAACCAGGTGCTCGCTGGCTAGTCATGGCTCTGAAAGGGGAAGGTGACAATGGCAAGGTGAGAAGATGTCGTGGATTAGAGGGAGGTTGTCGGTGGGGGACGAGGTGACAAAGGAGGACCACTGATGGATGGCCCCTCTGATCGGTCTCCCGCAAGGGGCCCGTTCTCCTTTCCAGCCAGCACAGCCCTTATGTGGCTGTGTCCTTAATGTCACCTCCACTGCCAGCCTCTCAATCACTGGGCTCAACCTCAGTGGCAATGTCCTACCCCAAGGGACTGCCAGGCTTATAATGATGCCTTGGAGCCCAGTTAGGCTACCCTTCCATCCAAACCTGCCAGAGTTCCTCCAAGCTAGCCACAGGCACCCCTTCTTTACCCTGAGCTGTCTCTCACAGCATACAACATGGTGCGTCTCACAGTGGCTCTCAGCCCGACGTGAGAGTGTGTTGCCAAGTCCAGGGAGCCCTAGGTCCTGCATCTCTGCTGGACCATGTCAGCAATGGGTAGATCCAGGGTCTTCTCTGGTCTGCACTTGCTAGGGTCCCCACCAAACCACGTGATAAATTCCCAACACCCAACTTGGGAACATTCAGAGAGGGGCCTGAGACATGATTAGCTGTGAGGACGGCCCATTCGTACGGGGTTCGGTCCCTTGTGAGCAGCTTCTCCTCTCCTGCATGTTGTGATAAGGTTGATATGAGGTTTGCCCGCATCTTGACCTTGGGTTTCCAGTCTCTCTTACTCTGAGAAGGGAATGTATGGCATGGCACGTGCCCATAGCCGCTCAGCAGGGCAGTCCGCATCCACCTTCCATAAAGCAGCTGCTTATGGGTTAGACACTTGCGATTGGGAAGGGATTCTGCACAGCAAGCAACCTCACCCAAATTAAGGACTCTTTCTTACTTCACCTGACCTGCACTGCCTCACTTGACTCACTCTACATCCTCCTCCTTCCTGACCTCTGCCCTCCTCTCTGAGAACTCTTCCAACAAGTCGACCTGACCTCAGGGCTAGATACTCTTCCCTGAGACCTCCAAATGTGGGGCAGTGTCCCCTCAGACAGGCCTCTCTGACTTTGCACCCTGAAGTTTTCCTCTGTCCTTTTCCGCCCTATCCTCTCGTGGTCACATGACCATGGCAGGTTAGCATCATCTGTGGAGTCACTGGCATGGACCCCGACAGCTTCCTGACAGCACACCAGGCGACCCCAGGTATGTAGCACCCAGACCAACACCCACATGTGGCAGCACTCAACACGTGGTGAACACATGTGTTCATTCATAAATAAACAGCACGACTGTCCTCGGGCTCCCGTCACAGCTCCCACCTGTGATCTCTCGTGTGTCACGCATGTTCCAGTTCACTTCTTTCAAAAAGCAAAAGTTGGGGGCTGAGGAGATGCCTTAGTGGATAAAGGGCTGGCCACACGAGCATGAGGCCATGAGTGTGGTTCCCCACCACCAACATAAAAAGCTGGGTGCTGTAGCACATGCCTGTAATCCCAGCACTGAGGAGACAGAGATAGGAAGAGACCCTGGGCTGACTGGCTAGTCAGTCTAGACCAATCTGGTGAGCCCAGGGGCCCCGTGAGAGACTGCCTCAAAAAGTCAGACTCAGGAAGATCATGAATGTAGACCTTTGGCCTCCACACGCGTTTGCACACATGTGCATATGCACACACACAAATGTATCATACACATACACAAAAGAGGGACGAGTTTCTAGATATCTTGGTGACGTTTTTAAGGCTTTCAAATTAAGTCCACATTCCCCAGGAGCTAGGCTCTTCACAGTCAGCCATGCCTCTTTCCTTCAGGACTCCCAGCTTCCCAACTTCTCCACACCTGGGTCCTTGCAAGCTTCCATAGCCTGGTGCTGGTTAGCCTGCATGGAACCCCGGCTGTGCTCCTGGAGTGGGATGCTACCATCTCAAGGCGTCTGCCAGCCATCCCCCATCTATACCCTAGGGATGGTTCCTGCATTCCTGTCCCTTCTGTATTTCCGGCATTCCCGTGGGAACAGCTCACCAGTGGCTGCCCTTTCCCACCTGTTGAGGTCCACACAACATAGGACTGGGGCGCTGAATGAGTTCTGACCTAAAAGCCCCTCCCCAACCTCCCACATTCCTTGTGGCTTCTGCCCAGGCCTGCAGCTCTGGCTGAGAGAATGTGCTCTGCTGTCCTAGGGAGAGTGATACTCCACCCTCATGCTGCCCCGGCTTCTACAACCTCACAAGAGCTAGCGGCCTGTATCTAAAACACACAAGCACGGTGGAGTTCTGTTGCAGGAGTTCACTGCCTGGCCCATCTGGCCAGATTACAGGGCTATGGAACTTTTGATGGTCAGCTTTTGTGTCTACCTGGAAAGGTCCCAGCCATGCATCCCAACATAATCTAGGTTTTCTTTGACTGATTTGACATCTACGATCTGTCCCCTCATGGGAGATGAGTCTCAGGGTGTGGGTGGGCCTGATTCAATCATCCTAAAATGAAGAGTGAGGTGGGCTTGACTTGAGGCTGGGCTGGCAACTCCCAACGTAGTCAGCCTGCCCTGTAGACGCTGGACAGGTCACTCTCTCCTGAGAGCCATGAGATCAGTCATGAATGTATCTGGCCATCTGGCCAGCCTGCTCCCATTGGTTCTGTTCACTGGGCCTGTGGAGCTCTCTTCTAGATTGGACTCCCGGGGAGGCTGTTTCTGTCAAGAGACTACAAGAGCCCCCCACATCCCTGAAGGAGTTGGGGGTACGCCTCAGCAGTGGAAAAGGACATGAAAAGGCCACCACAGGGAGAAGAACTTAGTCATAAGTCTGGAACCTGCTGGCAGTCTTGACTCTGTAAAGTTGGGCAAGGCTATAGTGAGGACGCCCAGCCTGAACGTCAGCCCCAACCCCAAGACCATGGCTTTTGCACCAGGCTCCCTAGCAGTGTCTCCCTAACCCTCTTCTGGCCCCAGCACTCTTCCCCACTTCCTGACTATCGCTTCTCAATTCTTACGATGCGCCAACAGCTGCAATGCAGGGATGCCACACTGAGCACTGTGTACTAAGGCCAACTGTGTTCAGAATCAATTCTCAGGGCTGTGGGTACCAAGGTGAGGTGGAGCCGCTGAGAATGAGGCATACCAGGGAAGATCCAAGAGCGAAAGAGGAGGGCTGGGGTGAAAAGGGGCTGGAAAGGTTTTCCAAAAAGAAATAAAAAAGAGACAGCCAAAAGAACAAACAGTGTGTGTAATTGTCTGTCCTGTCTCTTTAAGAGACAAGCCTGCCCCCTTACCTCCCCACCCTCCCACCCCAGTCCACCACTGAGGCAGGCAGGTCTTTCTTCTGCTTGCAGTCCTATCTTTTTCATCTCCTTCCCAAAGAGGCAGCTTCTGCCTCTCTCCCTTCCCCCCTCCCGTCTTTTCTCTCTGCTCTTCTCCTTTCTCCCCTTCTCTCTTTCCCTTTCCCCTCCATAACCCACTAAATAAATATCCAACTTCACTTTGCATGGTGTGTGCCTATCCATGTCTCTGTTTCTCATCCACCACGTGGCTCCCTCCTGGGACCCAGCTGCCTTCGTGGCCCGCCATGACCTCATGTCCACTGCCTACTGCAGCCACTTGGGGACCTGGGGCATTTTATTTTTACCATAACAGTGTGACCCCTCTTCATGGCAGGAGTATGAGTAGGTGGTACATGACTAGATCATGCAAGGAAGAGGAATAAGTCTCTCTGTGTGTCAGGCTCACAGAACAGTGTCTCAAGGTGGGCACAGATAGTACAACTAGCTCTCAGGTGACAGGTGTCTTCCGAGGCTGGGGACACTGGGATGGTAGAACAAAAGATCTCAGGCTGGGAAATCCTTGACCCCTATAGGAAGTAAACAAATCCCAGGGGTCTCTGAAACTTGTGTACTTGAGATTTTATTAGCTCAATAAACTGCCCAGGCTCCCTTGAGTCTTCTCTGGGTAGAGCTTAGGTGAAGACAGGGGAAAGTGGGGGGGGGGACTTCTCTGTGACCTCTGCAGCCTCCACAGTGTGATGTGGTAGCCATCACAATGGTCCTAGGGGGCAACCTCAGCAGAATGGTGGGAGGCTCACCCCCAAAACACACAATCTGCGCTTTGGTAGCAATCGAGAGTCCAGAATGGATGACCCCGCCACCCTGCTCTTGCTGGCGCTGGCCAGTTTGCTACAGCCGACTCCCCATGGTTCCTTCTCCCACTTCTGAAACCTGCTGGTCTGGCTCTTACATGGTCACACTGGCTGTCAGCGGTGGGGCAGCAGGGTGACAGAGGCTTCTGCTGACTGCAAGGGCTTGCTTACTGTAGTACCAGGCCAGGGGTATTCAGAAAGAGAACCTCCCAGGCACAGGCCTGGCCACAGAGCACTAAAGTTGAGTGTGCAGGGTTCCATGTAGCATGGCTTTCCTCGGTCATTCATCACTCGGTCACCCCACCCTGCAGGCCCCAGGTGGAGTTATCCCTAGGCTGTGATCAGAGCTGTCTTGTCTGGATGTAGGGGAATAGAGGGGGAGCCTCTACAGTTCCCAAAGGGTCTGGGGACAGCCTTGAGGAAGAGGGGGAGGGGCAGGGCAGGTGCGGTACTGTCTCTGCCTGCTGTATAAGGACTTGGATTGCGAACTACCGTGAACCACAGGAGGTCAGATCTGCAGTTCTGCTGTTCCAGAACCCTGACTCCTACCCACCGTGAGCTGCAAAGGGATTGGCGGTCTTAGGCTCCCAACAAAGCTACCTGGAGAGCAGGGCTTGCTCTCAAGTTTCCAAGCACACCAGAAGCCTTTGGCAATAAACCCTGCCCCTCCTCCCACAGCCACAGGCAAAGCCAGGTGTCCTGGTCCCTTGGGAGGCACTGACTCCAGGATCTCCATGGATATCAGAATCCAAAGATGCTCAAAAGTCTAAGACATAGTGGTGTAATATTTGCATAAAACCTATGCAAATACCCCATATATGCATATATGTCAATTTTCACTGCACTTTATTTATTATATGTGGATGTGACTATGGATGTGTGCGCCACGGCATGCCTGTGGAAGTCAGAGGGGAACTTGTGGGGGTCGGGTCTCTCCTTCCACAATGAGGGCTTGGGAAATGGACTCAAGTCATGGGGCTTGGTGATGCTTGGTGACAAACCCCTTAATCTTGCTCTCCCTCTCTCAAATACTTATCTACTTAAACTGTTTCATTCATTCATTTATTTATTTGGTGTGTGTGGAGGTACGCGTGTGTGTAGTATATGTGAATTCGCTTTCCAAAGCCTGCCCATGCAGAGATAGAGACAGAGATACTTCCATGCAGGAAGTATCCCCTTTAGTTTTTGATATGGGGTCTCTTACTGAACTTGGAGCTTTTCTGCCTTTGGCTAGATGGACAGAACAGTGAACCCGTGGGCTTCCGTTTGCCTCTTCTAGTCCTGGGTTTACAGGCATGTACCTCACATTCAGTTTTTTACATGGGTGCCAGAGATCTGAATTCAGGTCCTTATGCTCCATTGCCAGTGTTTTTCCGCTGAACCATCTCCCCAGCCCCGCAACAGGCTATGAACCCTTGCCAGGGTACTCAAGAAGCTGGTCCAGGGTCACACTTGCAATTGGCTGAGCTCTGCCTTGTTAGGGACCGGGGACGAGGAAGAAAGAAGTCTTGGCACACTCAGGGCAGGGGCAATGATTTTTCCTGATATTTCTATCTGTGGTTGGTTGAACTCACAGGGGTGGAGGCCACAGATAGTGAAGCCCAGCTCCTCTCCGTGGATTATTCCCGACAAACTGAGCTGAGGGCTCAGGTGGTCAGGCCATCTTGGAGGACAGTGAGAGGTCACAGCTGGTGCGGGAGAATTGTGTGTATTCTGTCAATCATATTTTAATAAAACGCTGATTGGCCAGGCAGGCAGTATAGGTGGGAAAGCCAGACAGGAAGTAGGGGTGGAGAAAAGAGACTGGGAGTATTCTGGAAGCAGAAGCTCTCTCTCAGCCACTCCTGCGCAGATCACTGAAGAGACAGCATGTAACCTGCCCAGCTGAAAAAGGTACTGAGCTGTGTGACTAACATAGATAAGGATAATGGGGTAATATATGTTATAAGAGCTAATAAGTAGCCAGAGCTAAGGGCCAATCAGTTTATAACCTAATGTAGACTCCGTGTGATTTTCCTTGGGACTTGCTGGCTTGTTGGGGTACTGAGTGGGACAGAAACCCCAACAAGCTGGCCCCTCATGTTACATATGGCGCCCAGACGTGGATAACTGAATCCTCAGAAAGCCTGAGAAAGCTTGGGAAAGAATAGAGTAAAGCATGTTTTGTTGGTAGCAGCAATTTCTTGGGTCTACTTTGCTTGCTAGAGGCAAGCAAGCACTCTCATCTTAGAGAGGCTTCCTGACTCAGCTTTAGCTGCAAAACCTTGCAGCTCTTTAAAGAGGTCCTGCCGTGAAGCACTTAAACCGTGTTGATGAAAAGCTGAATGCATGCTTTTCGGTTTTCAGCCGTAGCAGGAAAAAAGCTGCGCTGTTTTACAATGCCGGCTTTCTGGGCTGTCCTGACAGGGTAATCTCTGACTCTTTCAGGCAGGCAGTCCGACTGAGTGTGGTCTGTGAGCAGAATGCTGCAGCTTGCTTGCTGGCAAGGACCTTGAAATGCCATAGAGTTGTGGCAGTGAACACAGCTCTGGCTGGTACCTCAGCCTTGAGGCTGAAAAGCTAAGGAATGAGCTGGATCTAGCCGTCAAAGTCACAGCTCTCCATATTGCTTAGTAAATTAAAGGCTCATGTAGTCAGAAAAAGAGAGATACAGTAAAGAGAGATTCAAAGAGGAAAAAAAACCTCTAAATGGTTTACTATGTGTTAAAAATACATGCTGGCTAAAGGTGAAAGTTATTAAAAATAAGAAAGAAAGGGAGAAATAGGGTATGGTGGTACACACCTTTAATCCCAATGCCTGGGAGGCAGAGGCATATTGACCTCTGTGACTTCAAGGGGCAGAGGTAGATTGACCTCTGTGACCTCAAGGTGTGGTAGTACACGCCTTTAATCCCAATGCCTGGGAGGCAGAGACAGATCTCTGTGAGTTCAAGGTGTGGTAGCATACACCTTTAATCCCAGCACTGGGGAGGCAGAGACAGGAGGATCTCTGTGAGTTCAAAGACAGCCTGGTCTACAGTGTTATTCCAGGACAAAGATATACAAAGATCCTGTCTCAAAAAGTAAAAGTAAAAATAAAAGAAATAGAGGTTAAAATAAAGCCACATAAAGATGGAAAATGCACAGAGAATCTTCATACTGTATGCTATTATGCTCTCTTTAAATTGTTTGATTGCTGAGGAAGGAGCAACAACTGCTAAAAGACTTTTGTTTATAAATGCTGCTGAACTAACCCAAGATAGGAATTTTGAAAATACCTTGGCTTCAAAACTGAAGTCAAAAGGTATGTTACTTTGGAGAAGAGATTTTGCTTTTGTTTCCACAGAAAACGAGAGACTCTGGATTTATTCAGAGTTAAGAATAATCACCTTTGACCAAGGGAGGCCACCTGAAAAATCTCCGATAGGAACAGATGGCCCAGATGTCTGAGTTCTACATCCAGAACAGATTCAAGACTACTGCTTGAGATGATCGAGACTCACAGGATACTCCTGTCATGACTTGATTATAACTCTAAATTTTCTTTAGGTCCCCTTAAGACTATCAGTGCCCCCAACCAGCAGGAAGTATCCTGAAATACTACGCCCACATTCCCAACAAATGGATTATGGGTATTTTCCTTTGTTTAAAAAAAAAAGAGGGAAATGGTGCGGGAGAATTGTGTGTATTCTGTCAATCATATTTTAATAAAACGCTGATTGGCCAGGCAGGCAGTATAGGTGGGAAAGCCAGACAGGAAGTAGGGGTGGAGAAAAGAGACTGGGAGTATTCTGGAAGCAGAAGCTCTCTCTCAGCCACTCCTGCGCAGATCACTGAAGAGACAGCATGTAACCTGCCCAGCTGAAAAAGGTACTGAGCTGTGTGACTAACATAGATAAGGATAATGGGGTAATATATGTTATAAGAGCTAATAAGTAGCCAGAGCTAAGGGCCAATCAGTTTATAACCTAATGTAGACTCCGTGTGATTTTCCTTGGGACTTGCTGGCTTGTTGGGGTACTGGGCGGGACAGAAACCCCAACAAGCTGGCCCCTCATGTTACACACAGCCCCTAAGTGGCCTCAGCCATAACCACAGAGACTTGCATGGGGGCCACAAGTAGCAAGGTTAACAAGAAATCCCCAGAGAGAATGCATGTGCATGCATGCATGTGTTTTAAGGCAGGATCTCTTGTGTCCCAGGCTAGCTTTGAACTTATGCAGCCAACAATGATTCTGAACTTCTGATCTCCTGCCCCCACCTGCCATGTGCTGGTATCAGTAAGATGATGTTATGCATTATCTTAAATGTTTTCTTAGAACAGGCTGCTATCAGGAGTGTCAGGAAGCAGGCAGGGTGACCAAGAGTCCCCAGGAGCAAGTGAGACTACTGAGCCTCCCCTCAACAGATGAACTAGCATAAGCCAGGTCATAGCCCCACTCAGCAGGTTGCCCTCCTTGCTCCTGAATGCACACATGTGGGCATGACTGACAGCAGCCCAGTGCCAGTGAAGGCAGAGCAAGGCAGAGATGCGCACTGCCTGGTCCTCAGTGTTGGAGGGTGGGGCGGGATCTGGTGCATCTGAGACCAACCGCTCACTACCTGGTGCACAGGAAGCCAAGCACCTAGTGCCTCATGGTCGGCGCTCTCCGAAAGAGTTCCCCAATACAAGAGCTGAAAGACAGGCGTTAGAGGAGTGGCCCTGAAAAGGACATAGCCAGGTCATCTATCACTCATGTAGGGGAAGGCTTTTCTCTGTGTGCATGTGCATGTGTGTGTGTATGTGTGTGTTACACTTATGTGCGCATATGTGTGTGGCCCCCTGCATGCATGTGTGGCAGTCAGTGGTCAACAAGAGTGCCTTCCTCTGTGGGTCCTCACCTTATTGCTTGAGTCAGGGTCTCTCACTGGACCTGGAGCTTGCTGACATCAAGGATAACTGCACAGTGGTCCCCAGGAATTGTCCTGTCTCCACCTCCTAGTTCTAGGATTATAGGCACATGCCCCTGCCCCATGCCCGTTTGTTTGTTTTATAAATGGGTTCTGGTGGTTCTAACTCAGGGTCTCACGTGTGCACTGCAAGCCCGTTAGCCCCTGAGCCACTTTTTCAGACCTAGGAAGGCTTTTCTTTCTTTTTCTGTTTTTCCTTTTTTTTTTTTTTCAAGGATAAAAAGCAAACAGTTACCAAATGAACACTCAGAGCTGTTCTTGGTTGTGGGGGACTGTGAAGCTGGATGTGTTCGGAGGGCACTGGGGTTTATCTGGGACTCTTCATTTCTTTGTTACAACTCAGCAAACTGACCGTGGTGGCCCGTTCCTGTGACGTCAGTATTTGGGATGCGGAGAAAGAGTTGAAAGGTAAAGGCCAGTCTGGGCTGTGTAGGAAAACCCTTACGTAACATCTCCCACCCTGCCCCTGCAGGAAAGGCAGCAGGGCTGGACAGCACCACATTAACCACCATGGGGAGCTCATGGAAGAAGATACACATGACTGAGGCTTGTCTTAGTTATCCAATCCCCCCCCCCCCCTACACACACACACTTTTTCTGGCTGTGTAGCTATACCACAAGCCTTTGGGGGAAGGTGTCGGGCTTGCTTATCTGAATGAGATGACAATGGCCAGAAGTATGAGGTTTTGTGCACCCAGAAGCACAGGGGAGGCCGGGGGTGGGGGGTGGATTGCAGCTCTAATCCTAGCGCTCAGGAGGCAGAGATCTCCGTAAGCTTGAGGCCAGTCTGGTCTATATATCAAGTTCTAGGCTAACCAGGGCTACACAGTGAGATTCTGCCATATAAACAAACAGGAAAACAAGCAAACAAACACATAGATAGATAGATAGATGATAGATAGATAGATGATAGATAGATAGATAGATGATAGATAGATAGATATAAATAGATGGATAGATAGATATAAATAGATAGATAGATAGATAGATAGATAGATAGATAGACAGAGGGATCGTAGATAGACGAATGGACAGACGGATAGATAGATAGATGATAGATATAAATAGATGGATAGATAGATAGATAGATAGATAGATAGATAGATAGATAGATAGATAGATAGATAGATAGAGGGATGGTAGATAGATAGACGATGGACAGACAGACAGACAGACAGATAGACAGATAGATAGATGGAGCTTAGGGTCTGGCTGGTGATTTAGTGGTCAAGCAACTGGAGAACAAATTTGACAGCAAGATTCCATGCGAAATCAGGTGATTTTACCCAAGAAGACCTACCTCTACCTGTTCCAAATGATGATCTCTAGACTAAGACCATTCCTGCTCCCAGGAGTCCAGGCCTCCCTGCTGTCTTCCTGATAGGAGAACTGGGCCTCAGTCCTCTGGGTAACCCCACCCCTCGCGAAGGCCACTAGAGAGGGCTGGGTTCCTGGCCACTTTTCCTTGTCAAGCAGAGGTCCTCTGTTGTCAAGCAATACCAGTGCTCTTACAAAGTGACTCCTTCTCCACCACATGAAGATGGGTGGGGGGCAGAGGCATCATGGGGTCCTCTGCAGAGTGACCTGTCCCAGAAGGCTCCCTGGTGAAGACTCTCCCTGGATCTCCCATCTTTCCTGGTGGACTGTCCTCACACCAGTAAGTCTAGGACAACAGGCAACTGTTGGAAACTCGCTCAGTAGCGCCCCCTCCTGGTTGTGTCTCGAACCAGCTAGGTCTTTTACAGCTAGGCTTGGCATGAGCCACAGCCTGCGACATGCGTGGCTTTGATCTCACACAGCTGTACATTCAATGTTACAAACTCACAAAAAGCCTCGTGATCAAATTCCAGGTCATTACTCAAGGAAAGGGACCCCTCTGTGGTCGGCAGCGGCAGTTTCAAACCAATTAAAATCAGCCCCGCGTTCCTGCAGGCCGCCGCTGTGCCGCCACCCTGGAGGTCTCCCAGGGCCCATGCTTGCAATGAGCAAGGCGCAGGAAATGTTAATGGAGATGCTTAAATGGCACGCCGAGGGGATTCTGGTAAATAAGGCCACTCTACGAGACTGGGGGAGACGTCTCCCGAGCTTACCCTGGAGGGAACTTCAATAAACACGAGATTGGATTGGAAACAATTCACGCCGCAAGGGGTGGGTCTACCGGCAGAACAGGGAGGGGTCTTCGGAGGAGAAAAGCTATTTCATTTCCTATTAGTTCCTCTTTGCAAGTGTCTTTGCCCCCTGCTGCTGGCTCCTGAACCTGCCAGGGCTTGACAGCACCCACTGAGCAGACAGGGAGGACCAGGGTGTAATTTGCCAAGTAAAAATGGAAGGGGGTAGGATGGGGCTGAAGAGATAAGGGAGGGGGCACTCTAGGGATAGCAGCGGCTGGGAAAGAACTGTGGTGGATCCTGGGGGCAGAGCAAGGCAGAAGGAACTTCTCTGAGGAGGGGTTGTGTCTGGGAGCATTGACTAGACACGCCGTGGGGTACTGTTTAAGGAAGATCTAATGTTTGCTTGTTTTTAAAAGCTTTTATTGCGTTTATCAAGTTTGGGGAGGGGGCTTCCATATGCCATGCTGAGTGTGGAGGTCAGAGGACAACCTGCAGGAGGCAGTTTTCTCCTTCTACCATGTAGGCCACATTGAACTCAGAAATTAGGCTTGTCAGCAGACGCCTTAACTTTCTGGCCTTAACTATCTATCTATCTATCTATCTATCTATCTATCTATCTATCTATATACATGGCTTACCACTGTGGCCCAAGAGTCCTGCTTCAGCTTCCTAAGAGTTGGTACCACAGGTGTGTGTCACCACACCTGGCTTGGGGAAGATCAAACATCACTTGGGAGTCAAAAAGACAGTGTTCTAGAGACCACAGCCCAGAGAGCAAATAGAGCCAGGGAGGAATTACCAGAATGGACCCCGAGTCAATGCTGTAGCTACTACCTTGGTTTCCAACCTGGGATCATGGCCAGGGTGTGGGCAGCTCAGTGGTCTGCTCCGTGCAACCACGGGGCTTTCCAACATTAGAAAGAAAGGAGATTTTAGTTATGAGGTCAAACCACGGCTTGGGGAACCCGGACTTTCTAAAGCTGGGCCAGCAAGCAGGGCCACCACAGCCCTCTGTGCACCTGCACTTGATTTAGCTCTAAAAGTGAAATGATAGGCCTTGGTGCAACAATTCAGCAGTAAAACTATCAGATATCCAGCTAAATGTGAAATTTCAGATAAACAAAAATGACAGTTTTAAGTCATGTACCACACAGCCTTTGGCATACACTTACAGTGATATATAAATACACCTACACATATACACACACATATATATTTGTGTATATGCACACACACATGCACACACACAGACATGAGCTCACACACCTTAAATAAAAGAGCTAACACTTTCCCCAGGAACTAGCTGGGGACCCAGCTCTTCCCCCAGGCTCCCTGAGCCTTCCTCCCAGCACATCATTCCCAGAACCACCGGCTCATCACTCAGACAGGAAGCCTGGCTACAAATTGCCACTTGTTCAAGGCCACACAGTCAGCATGTGGCCTAGCTTAAACTGCAGAGCCAGGTCGTTCGAATTCCAAAGTCTGCACACTCTCCCAACCAAACCCAATGCATCAAATGTTGAAGCATTTTGCAAACAGGGTGGCGAGGAAGTCTCTGTTGATTCAGTGTTCTGAGCACTGCCCTTGGCTCAAGCCCTTTGAACCTCGGAGTAAAGATTCCACCACCTCTGGTGGAAACTCTGTCATCAGGGTTGCTCCATGGCTGCACCAAGTCCCGAGCAACGATGACATCATGGTACAGAGAGGTAGCCCTTGCGCCTCCTTGCGTTCTGAGCACCCTTAACCTTCAGCTCCTAGGGAACCAGTCAGTGTTTGCCACACGGTTAGAATGGTGCTCTTTGATGAGGCTAGGCAAGTCCCCTGATCCCTGGGGCCAGCTCCTTGGTAGTCAGGAGCTGATAACAGCCTGCAGCAGCCCCTGCTGCGACAGCCGGCCAGTCCACAAGCGCATCACCGTCAGCTCCCTCACCTTCCACCATTAGCTCTGTGAAGATTTTTCTAGGAATACAAGTTAAGCTTAGCACTTTGCCTTTTTCTAGAAATGTTTTTTTTTTTAATCCCTCTTTCTAAAACAATCGTCGCGGGGATTGGGACAAAGCCTCCAGCAGATCGTTAGCCAGCCCATCTCTAGAGTTGCCTGCCTGCTGCTGTAAGCTTATGCCTTCTTCACGCTCCGTCTCTGCACTGTCAGCTGGAGCCCTTTCGGCAGCTAAGCCCGATTCGTGCCCTGAGTGGAGTAAACACACTCCAAGCGCAATGATCCGGAGGCTCCAGGTGCTATTTGCTTAACCAGCGTCCAGGAAGGAGCCTGGGACATGGCAATAAGAAGCAGGGCCAGCATGGATCATCAAAACTCCAACACAGAGGAGGCTGCTAATCAACTGTTAAAATCCAGGACACAGAACTGCTGAGGGCGTGCGCCGGGAACCCGCTAAACAAAAACAGCAAACACTCCATTCTAGGTTTGTAATCAGGGCCTCCGCGCTCAGCCTCCTCTCTCCATGAGGGTTGAGAGATGGCGTGCACCCCAATGTGGAATGTTTTCGTTGTTTGCCTAATGAGCTTTCACTGGGAGGTTTCACACGAAGAGTCGTATTTTGGAACCTGGCCCTGGAAAAAGGGAAGGGGTGGGGTGGGAGCATGGGAAAGAAGCCACCCACTGGATTTCGGCTCTTCCAGGGAGAACGCAGATTTAATTACAGGCAGGTTGTTGATTTCCAGGTGACCTACTTCCCACATGGCTTCCCCTGCTTTTCTTCTCTAACACAAAGTTTTGACATATATAAGCCAGAAAGGAAGAAAAGTCACACAATGTCACCAAAGAAGAAAGGGGCTCGGGCTCTGCCATCCTTGGCAGGAGGAGGGAGGAGAAGAAGGCATGGATAAAGAGGCAGAGGGAGCAGGAGAGGAGGGTTACGGAAAGATGGTGGCTGAGTGGGACCCTGCTCAGTGAGGTCCTCTTTGTCAGCCTAAGAAGGAATGGCCCAAGACACCCACATGCAAGCACACACATATACATGTGTAGACATAAGACATACACACACACACACACACACACATATATAAACATACCCCACACATACACACATAAACACACATGCATATAAATGTATACATGCACATATGTTATACAGACATGCAAACACACTTACACACACACATGAACATGAACACCTCCACACCTATACCTAACAAATACACATATGCATGCACACACATATACACACACATACATACATACACATGTATGTACACACACATACATACACATGTATACTCATGTACACACACAACTCTTGGACCTACTGCTTCTGCTTAGCCTGACAACCCCCTCAAACCTGAGTGGTCTGGGACAGCTGGTAATGTCCTGTGTCCTTCCAGACCATTTGAGAGCTTGTGACCCCTGAGAGGCAATGGACTTCCCAGAACACTGTGGTAGACCAGTTCCTGATCACCAGTTATGGGGCAGTGTCCCTTTTGAAGAAACTGGGAACTTCTTGGGACAGGAAAGGCCTACCTCTCCCTGGGCACTCAAGGGCAGAGGTCAGGACTTAGTAGGATCCCTGCTCTCCCTGCTCTCAAGATGGACAGAAGGTGCCGAACCTATGCTTTCTCCCGGTCTCTGGCTTCCAATAGGAGGGTTGGTGTTATTTTTAACACTTCCCAGAAGCGCCCCATGTTCTCCTTCCTTTGGCAAACCTTTCCCAAGTTTGAACAATCTTACTGCCAGGAAAAGTCCTTCCTGGGATCTCTCCAAAGTCCTTCTTGCTGTATATAGTTCCCACTCCACATCTTGCCCATGGGCTGGGGATCAGCTGCTTGCCAACCTCTCCGTGGTGGTCAGGAGAGCCCTGGACCTATGGTCACGCAACCTGCAGCTGTGCCCTCTGCTGCCTGTTGTCCCTGCCTCTGAACCCATCCCTCAAAGCCTCAGGAACAGAAGCCTACTTCTCCCAGCAAAGCTGGCCTCGGGGATCCAGCTGAGGTCTCACAAGCGTAGCCTAAGTCACACCATGACTGAGAAATGGACAACGTCTTCCATCTTCCAGGCGGCTGCCACCTCCACACAAGAGACTCAAGTACATTCCGCGAGAAGGCAAGGTGGATACTGCGGTAACCGTGCCCCAGTTGTGGGGAGATCGTGCACAGACGCTCGAGGGACAGGAGACCCCGAGCTGGCACTGCTCACTGCCACCAAATACTGTCCGAGAATTGATGCATAGTCTGTGAGCCAGAAAAGCAGGCCAGCTTCAAACTGTATAGTTCTCCAAAGACACAACAGAGCCTGAAGGCATGGGTGCCTTGGTCTTTGAATGTTGGGCTTCCGTCTACAATGTCAGGGGGCCTTGGAGCCTCTGGTCTTGTGTCTTCTTCCTAAGAGACACCAGCTTCATACTCTCGGGAGGAGGCGGCAAGTGAATTTGAGGGCATTCCCATGATCAGAAAGTCTTAGGGAAGTGCTCCGGCTTAGAGACTCTCCCTGTACCTCTGTCAGATCCTGCCCAGCCCATGCCCACTCTGAGGTCACCAGGGATAGACAAGCACTTCAAAGCATGAACATCTATGGCCAGTTCCTCTCCAGAGTACAGACATGATGGTTCCCTTCAAAGCCATAGGCCATGCATGATCATCACTGCACCCAGTGTGCTGGGGCAGGGAGATCTGGGGGGGAAGATAAGATGGCAGAGGGAAGGGGGTACAGAGGGGACAGAGAGAGAAGGGGGCAGAGAGGGGACAGAGAGTGAGAGGGGACAGAATAGAGTGGTCACTGCTGCTTGTATGTACAGGTTACAGGGATCACCAGATAGGTGACCGCGAGTTTCTGGTGGCGGGGGGCTGCCTGTTCTCTGAGCTGCTGTCAATGGCTCCTGCACCTGTAGGATAATAAAATCAAACCTGACAAGTTGCAGAGAAAAAATGGCAGAGCAAGAAACGAGAAGGCATAAATAGAAGGGGCCAGGAAGGCTCTGCTGGGTTAGAAACAGTGAGGTGAGGAAGATGGAGTGGTAGAGGGTACCCCATGAACAACGGAGAACAAGAGCAGCTGTGCAGAGATGGGGGTGTGGCGCCGGGTGGGGAGGCTGTGGTCACATGGAGACCAGGCTGTTGGTGGTGGGAGGGCACTGAGTCACAGGCACTGAGTCAGACGGTGCAAGCCCGGAGCACAGAGCTGTTCCCAGTAAGCCCTCAGTGGAGGTCGGGTCCCGTCTTTCCCATGCAGGATGTAGTAGTCTGAAATCTCAGGAATACTTGGTGCCCGGTTGGAGGCTGTTTGGAGAAGGAGGAGGAGGCGCAGCCTTGCTGGAGGAGGTGTGTCGTTCAGAATGGGCTTTGAGAGTTCGAGATTCCCACCATTCCAAGTGTGTTGTCTGCCTCCTGCTTGCCCTGAGATGTGTGCTCCTGTTACCGGGGTCCGCTCCACTCTTCATGGACTCTAACCTCTTAGAGCTGCAGGCCCAACTTTTTTTCACTGTCTTTTCTAAGTTGTCTTGGTCATAGTGTTTTATCACAGCAATAGTAACTAAGTTACTTAGAAAGGAACTAAGACACAGGCTGAGGCAGGCTCAGGGCAGCGACTTAAGAGCTGAGAATCTAGCTGGAGAAGCTTGTGTCCCCTATGCATGCCATACTGTGTCCTACTGTGAGAAGGACCCCCAAGGCTCAAATGAGGAAGAGACAAGGCCTGATACTCATCCACAAAGACAGGAATTCTCAAGGCAGGGGCTGAGGAGTTTGTGGGACAATCTGAGGTCCATTGAATTTGCAAATTATCAAGGCTTGTCTCTAGGAGAGGCTGAATCATTGTAGGACTTCTGTGGCTTTGGGATGTGGCCTGTGTAAGTGGAGGCAGAGGATGCTCACCTGTTCCCCCTCAAGATCCTCTGTCTGGGAGCTGAGGTCACATAGCAGGGCAGCTCTCTATGCTGCATCCTCTCTTTGCCAAGAGGGACCGCCCCTTCCCTCTCTCCTGGAGAGGGTGGAAGGAGGAGGAGGAAGCCACTCATTAGTCTGCAGAAAGCCTCAAAAGAGAAGCCTTGAGGGGCTTTGGTCATTGCAGAGAGTACATCCCTTCCTCTAGGCTCTCAGAAGAGCCCACCGTGTACCCGTGCCACCATGCGGCAGCTGGCACATGCCAAGTGAGTGCAAGAATTCAGCTGGGCTGCATTCATGTGTATATTGTGTGCTCTGCTCTGGGGTGTCCCAGAAAGATGCTGAGGTGAATTTTATTTCCAAGGGTTAGTGACGGGCCACAGTGGGTCCTGGACCTGTCCCTGGCAGTGTCCCTTCTAGGAGGGAGGGCACAGAGCTGGCTTTTGGCATCCTCCAGGCAGCCTCTCTGGTGTGTGCACATGTAGCTAGTGCTGACAGGCTTTCTTGCAGATGGATCTGCAGGTGTCTGGCCTGTGACCCCTCAGCCCTACTGATCAGCAAACACCCTCTCTCATCAGCCTAGAGCTCTGCTGTTTGGGGAGAGAAGGAGTGGAAGGAGGGAGAGCCGCAACCTCTCCCTGCAGTGCAGCTACTGGCACCACCTGGAACCTGTAGGAGGCAGATGCTCGCCCAGCACCCTCAGGGCAGAGCTTGGGGTTCAGAGCATCGTCACCACCCAGCGACTGTCCTCTGCCATTTAGTTATAGCTCTCTCTCATCCAAGAGCTGCAGGGTGCTTGACAACTGAGCCTCTTGGGGAGCCCAATCCCAGACAGAGCCACCTCTGCTCCCATTCCAAGTGCCAGCTCTGATGAGGGGGGCAGTGGGACGAACAGAAAGTATCTGCATGTGAGCTCTCCTCTTCCTGTGCCCGGCTTCTCCGGGAAGATAGCAAGATAGGAAACTATGGGTGGGGAGTCAGCAGTTCTGGGGATGAAACAGTGGACGAGGACAGGTAAGGTGGTGTGGGGTCTACTTATCTCCAAACATCAATAACAGGGAATCTACGTTTCCTGCTGCAAATGGCCCCTTGACCTCCATCCTCCTGGGGATGGCAGGAGAAGGTGCTTAGAGGGGGCTTCCTGAAAAAGTCACCCTGGGACCACACCACCTGTTCTCCCTCGAAATAAGTATATAAAAAGCAATCCACGATCTAAGTACACCGGAGCATCTCCTCCCTCTCCTCAGTACCGCGTCCTCCTACGCTGCCTGCTGGCTTTGAGCTCCAACCTCTTGGATATTTATTGGTCGTCCCCTCTTAAATCATTCCCGACGGCTGATCTGCTCACACTCCATTACAGGGAGAGGCTGCGTGGAGTCGCAGTTCCGTTTAGCTTGCAGAAAAAGATCCTCAGAGGAAAAACCCGCCCGGGAGCTGTCCGGTGCTGAACTCCACATGATGGACGATTATGGACCATCTGCACTTTCAGAGGGGGATAGATTTATGAGCAAGAGAGACAGCTAGGAGAGTGTCCGTTGCCATAACTCACTGCCCTCTTCAGAGATATTCCAATCAGGCACCTTCCCTACAACCCAAAAGCCTATGTTGGGAACTAGCATGAGGGGAAATCAATTATGTATTTCTAGGCTGTTGTTTCTTTTTTCTCTCCAGAACCTACTGCCTCTGGTGCTGAGGGGGAGGCTGGAGCGGGAGCAGTTGGTGGAGGAACCCTTGGCCTGACAAAGCAGATTCCCATCAGCCTTTCCTACTGTCTCTGCCTGTACTGTGACTCTTGATTTCTTGCAACTGGTGTTGAGAAAAATAAGAGGTGCCAGGATGCTGCAGGGATCTAGTTGAGATTTACCGACAGCCTGGAGTAAGGCAAAGAATGCGGTGACATCTGGGGCTCTCTGGCCACCTGTTCACTTTGATTTTTATGTGTGCAGCAGTGGGGAGGCAGCAAATCTAGTCATGAGCTGAGCTGGTGCTCCGTATGCTGCTCCTATGATATGGACCAGAGAACGAAAGCCCATGGAGGTGCAGGCCTGCAGCCAGGCCTGTCTGCACCACTCAGCCTAACCGTTTCCCATCAACCCAGCTAACCACGCAGAGACAGCAGTACCTGCTCCCCATGGCAGCACCCACTCCCCCACAAGCTCTTTAGCAGCCTGTCAGCACCTCATGATGTGTGTGTGTGTGTGTGTGCATGTATGTGTTTGTGCATACATGTGTGTGCATGCGTATGTCTGCTTACATGTAGAGGCCAGAGGTAAACATCAGTGTCTTCCTCACATTGATGCTCTTCATATATATATATATATATATATATATATATATATATATATATATATGAGTCAGAGTCTCTAATTGAACCTGGAACTCACTGAATGGCTGGGCTAACAGCTCAGTGAGCTCCAGGGCCTGCATCCTTGCCACTCCCTCCTCCCAGCTCCATCTGACTCTTTATGTGGGAGCTGGAGATCCAAACTCGGGACTTCTACTTACTGACTCTCCTCTCGGGGGCCCTCCTGATACTGCTTCTGGGTCCCCACTCTCAGACATGGCCATGGTGTGCAAATGTGACATGGGGATCCCCAGGTCCTATCCCCCAGGGCCCTGGTCTCCTAGGAAAGATCCCCAGAGACAAACCCACACAAGTGAACAGATCCTCCCATTTCTACAGCATGTTGAGTGCTCCAGGTGTTCAGCACTGGCCAGTCTGGACAGAGCACACCGCAATGAGTGAAGGGCGTTTCTACCTCCACTTCAGAGGTAAGGGCACCAAGACCTACAGAGGTCAAACTGGGGTCAAACCCATGTCTCCTGGCTCTGCACCCAGGGCCCTCCTAGCCTCAATGTTGGCTTATCATGGGTTATTGTAAACATTGTCACCCCAGTTCATTCCTCCCTGGGGACTAATCTATGTTTTCTATGCTCCCAGATTCCACTTCCTCCAAGCCCAATGAACAGACAACCTGCCTAGCCAGAGCAGAGATGTGAGCATTTAAGTCAAAGAAAACAGAGACCATTCTCTGAAGAGCTTCTTGCCTCTAAACTCCTGCATGGAAAGGAATCCATCCAGTTCCTTGCAGGACTTTGAATTTTTCTAGCTCAAGTTCCAAGACTCCAGTACAAAATCTTGATAGGAAACGTGGCCCCCACTCTGGTCTCCCACATGGGCCCGGACGTTCTCCAAGATGTTCAAAACATCAGGTGGGGACATGGTAGCAGGGACAGGGATTGCTGCTGAGAGTTTTAGAGCCCCGTCCTCCTCTGAGTGGGACAAGGCTGCCACTGGAAACAACCTTTTCTGGTTCAGTTTGCTTACGTAGTCATCCATTGCTGTGGGCGTTCATTTGTAACTTGCCACACCCCTCCACCCTAGTCATTCATTTATTCCATTTCTGATCCTTCTACACATATACACACCGCACATTAAGGATGCACCTGATCTGGGTAGTGGGAAAGACTGACCCTAAGAGGCCCAGCCCAATGGAGCAAACAAAGGATTGGAACGTGGGAAGGGTGTCAGGAAGAAGGAGGTGGGCGTGCCCAGCTTTGTGGAGTACAGCGAGCTATTCCATGTGCTAGGTTCAGAGCAGAGAGAAAGCTCTGCAGGGCTCACTCAGGGTGTTCCGATGACTGTGTCTGCAGCCTCTGGCTGTGGAACGGGATATCACTTGCCAGTACCCAGCCACAGGGGCATCCCTGGGCTGACTACCCACTGTTCATCACTGCATGGAGAGGCTGTGTCTTCCTCTCATGAGCACTCCCGATAGATGGTAGTACCAGCCTCCAACCCAAAATAGCCTCCCAGCTAAACCCACATGGATTCGGAGCACTGTATGCCTGAAGAGCAGAATTTACAATCATGTTCCCTGTTAGTTCACTGGCATGGAACTGGCTGCTCATGGATGCATTGGAACAGCACACTCTGGGTAGCGGCAGTCCTAGAAGCCTTGGGGTCTCATATCGCCTGACCCAATGCGCACTAGTGAGATGTGGGTCTTGACAGGACCCTGGGGCTCCGAGCTTGGAGACACAGGCAAGCTGTTGGCAGCAAGCAAGGGGAGGGGAGGAGAGCAGCTTTGTACCCTGAGATGCTTGGCTTCAGCTTGATGAATGGCCGGTTCTTGCACTTTAAGAAATTAAATCCTCCATGGCTGCCTAGGGATTGAGACTGGGCAGCCGAGGGCTTTAGCTTAGGTCCTGGCAGCTGCCTCCCTCCGGGAGGGGCAAGTGAACAGAAAACTGCATCCACAGGCTGCTGGAGCAGGCAAGGACTGGGCGGGGACTGGGAAGGTGAGAAGGGACAGGAAGGAAAGGTGCTGTCCAGTAGGAAGCAGGTGGCCAGGACACCCATTTCCCATCCTAACCTCCCTGCCTGTCCCTTGGGACATGGGAGGGTCTCCCTAGAGCAGCAGAATCCTCAGACTGTGAGTTATGACCCACTGGGGGTAGAATAACCCTTCACAGGGGTCGCCTATCAGATAGCCTGCATATCAGATATCTATATTGTAATTCATAGCAGTAGAAAAATTACAGTTATGAAGTATCAAAGAAAATAACTGTATGGGCAGGGGTTCCCCACAACATGAGGACCCATATTAAAGGGCTGCAGCGTTAGGAAGGTTGAGAACCCCTGCTCTAGAGAACCGTGCATCTGCTCTGACCTTTCCAGGAGCTTCTCTGGCTCGGACATGAGAGAATTTCAGATCTCTATTAATTCCAGGCCAACCCTGCTCTCTGCAGGCAAATTCCCCTCCCACCTTCTTAGTATTATTACCTTCATTAGCGTGTGATCTAATGTGGAGCCGTTATGGCCTTCCCAGGGCTCCCCAGCATTGCCCTCTACCACGGCTGGGCTCAGACCACGGGGGAGGGGGGAGGAAGGTGTATGCAAGTGTCTCACCTGGGGCCACTTTTCCTGTGGTGACAATTTCTGCTGACAATGTTTTATGGCCACACCATCAACTCTAATCACCTAGAACTTCCTTCAGCTCTATTAGCTGAGTCAGCAGTTATTCCAAACCCCGCCCCTCCTGCTTCCTCTGGAGGGGCGCTGCGGACCAGCCTATGCGTCACACCCTCTCACCCACCACATCTTTCCTGGACAGGTGCTGGCCTCTCAGTGAACCTTGTGCGCCATGGAATGGGAATGAATGCAGACTCCCAGGCTTGGATTACCCAGGACTGGACTCCCCATAGCTCTCCCCTTCGCCCATGCAAGTTCCCCTCTTAGAAGGTACTCACAGGCTCCTGCAGGACTCCAGCTCCTTCTGAGATCCTTCCAGACCCTGCAGCCTGACCCCTCCTGCCTACCTCACCCGTGTTCACACCCTGAACCGGAGACAAACAACAACAACAACAATAACAACAACAACAACAACAACAAAGTCTACCTCAATCCACCAGGGTGAGTCTGTGTCTATCTGTCTGTCCTTTCTCCCTATACAGCTAAGTTGTCCCCCATACTGATAAGCGCTTGAACCCCAAAACTCTAGTATGTGTGAATGCACATGTGTGAATGTGACTGTGTGTGCATACATGTGTCTACATGTGCAGGTGTGAGCACGTGCTTGTGTGCACAGGTGTGGGCCTGTATACATATATGTTCCCATATACGCACGTGAATCTGTAAGAGGTCACCATGACACCCATCTGAGGCTGACCCCACTTTAAGACAGGAATAACCCTTCTCTTCTTGCAAGACCCTAATTCACAATAGAGGCTCACATCTGACCCTCATTTAAGTAAGAGAACTTTGGGCAAGGGCTTCCTCCTGGGATTTCCCTAGGAGCTCCCAGAAGTTCCTGGGCTCTGCCTAGTTTCCTCATGTAGACCCCAGCTGTAGAACCCCATGTAGAATCCACCTGCATGGGTTCCTTTACACATCGAATAATCTCCCATGGCTTCATAGGTTCTGTGAAGGTTCATGTGGTCTGGGAAGGAACAGGTTTCATGTATTTCCCCATTCACCATGAGTGAAATCTTGGTGCGGATAGAGGATCTGAGAGCTGTCCCGCTCCAACCTGCCATTCTCCCCATTCTCACTGCTTCCTGATTCTGGACGGCCAGTCTTCCATAGCCTGCCCACCAGGGCCAGCTCTCAATGGTCTGCCTACTGTGGCCAACCTTAAATGGCCTGCCCACCATGGCCAAACCTCAATGGACTCCTGAATGTGGCCTACCTTCAGTGGCCTGAGTACCATTGCCAACCTTAAATGATCTGCTCCGGAGGAAAGTGGCCATCATACAGGCTGCAGAGCCACGAGGTCGTGTGTGAGGCATGCCTGTGGGGTCCTCTAAGGCCTGCAGGCCCTGCAGCCACTATCTGTGCTGGCCTCCACGGTCGGCATGCGCTTTTGCTCCAAGCTTGCCGCCTGACAGTCTGGGTCCATTAGCCACTCTCTCCTGCTTTGATTCTTGCTGTCCTGTGGGTCTCTTCACTGCTGCCCTTTAACCTCGATTTTTGTTTTCCCATGGGTATGTGTCATTATCTGACCTTCACGTCTATATCCACAAACACCCGCTTCTGCCTCCACCTGGGGTTCCAAACAGCCTGTCCAACTAACCCCTGACCGTGGTGATGTGGATGGGATTTCTGTCTGACATTCCCAGGTGACTCAGCTCACCTCAGGGGAGAAGCAAGAGCTGTGTTTAGGTGTCTGTTAGTGTGCCAAGCCCTGAGCTCCTGGATATAAGGTCTGTCTGTCACCATGATACCCCTCCAGAGTTCAGACAGGAAGTCATTTCCAAGCACCTCTGCCCTCTGCCTCCCTGTTTATCCCACCCTCTCCCTTGTAGACATTGGTTCCCTTGGGGCCTGCCCTGTCTTCCCTTGTCTCAGACTCCTCTCCTGATCCACTCTACCTACCATACCCACAACAAGCCATTTCCTGTTTCCAAGGTCTCTAGTGTGTATCACCCTCAAGGAGAACTTGAATCCATCTGGCCATGAACTCACAGACCTCCTGGGATTCCTGGAGCTTCTCCTTCCTGGAGTTCCCCATGCCAAGGCCTGTTCAAAATCACATGATACATATCTGCACATCAGGTCCTGGGCCCCCAAAGAGAGCAGAAGCTCCCAGAGGACAGGCACCATGCCAAAGTCTTGTCCTTACCATGTCCTCCCAGGGGCTGGCTATAACTAATGTGGGTAACTACTCTTTGAGCTATGTTTTTGCCATGTCCTACCTATCATGGCCAGCCTTCAGTGGCCTTTTCACCATGGCCAACCTACTGTAGGCAATCTTAGATGGCCTGCTCACTACTGCCAACCTCAGATGGCCTGCCCATCATGGCCAAACCTCAATGGACTGCTTACTGTGACCTACCTTCAATGACTTGCCTACAGTGGCCCTACCTTCAGTGGCCTGCCTACAGTGGCCCTATCTTCAGTGGCCTGCCTACAGTGGCCCTACCTTCAGAGGCCTGCCTACAGTGGCCCTACCTTCAGTGGTCTGCTTACAGTGGCCTGCCTACAGTGGCCTACCTTCGGTGGCCTGCTTACAGTGGCCTGCCTACAGTGGCCTACCTTCAGTGGCCTGCTTACAGTGGCCCTACCGTCAGTGGCCTGTCAGCCACACATACATCTTGTCATCGCATGGGAAATCAGAGACCCCCCCCCCATCTCAGCTGAGGTCCCTGGCAGATGCTTCAGGGAACAGTGTGGGTTTCAACTTACTTGGACCAGCTTTTCTGACGCTCATGAAACCACAGGGTCGACTTTAAACTCATCAGAGAGCTCACTGCAAATGGATGACCAATCTCCTCTACCCTGTATTGCTGTCTTCCAGCTCCATCTCAAGCCCAGACAGGGTTCTGGGAGACTATCTGATGCCTCCACTCCTAGCCAGTTACCACCCACAGTCACCTGAAGGCCACCCTCCCAGTGGCTAGTCCTCACCCTCATCTACTGTCCTCCAGGCATAACTCTGACGCGGAGAGGAGGCTCTCCTGGCTCCGAGGCCTGGACAGCAGCTGGGGGTGGGGTCAAGGAGCCATGTGCTACTCTCTTCTTTTCTTTCTGCTGCTGAGCAAAGCAGAGAGCAAGCTGAGCACAGCTGGCAGGGAGGTGTTCCGTGATAAATCAATACACTGCCCAGGGTGGGAGACTGACGGGCTAGAGAGGGAGCCCTGAGGTACCGGCAAGATGGCAGATATGGAACCCACATGAGCTCCTGAGTCAATAAGGCAGAATGGGAAGGGGGTGGGGAGACACACGTGGTGGGAGTGGAAGGAGGGAGGGGAAGAAGAAGGGAGGGTGGAAGGGGGACTGGGCTGTGAACTTTCTCTAGAGAAGGCATGACCCTCGAAACCTGAATTAATACAAAGAGTACCCCATGGCCTCAGTACGGGCTGCACCCATCAAAGAGTTTGGGAGATGTTTTCTCCTACAGCATTTTCATCAAAGAACGGGAGGCTGCCCGCACTGGCTCTGCCGCTGCAGCCTCCCGGGCATCGTGCATGGTGATCGCTTCACTTTCTTTTGTTCCAGAGACACAGAACTGTTTAATTCTCATCCTTAAATCAATACCTGGTGTCATGTCATCTGAAGCCATTATCTTCACTCCAGAAAAGAGAGAGAGAGAGAGAGAGAGAGAGAGAGAGAGAGAGAGAGAGGCCAAGGATGGTCTAAAGAAGAGAGATGCTGCAGAAATCCTCACTTAGGAGGCTGCAAGCAAACCTCTCGCTCTGTTCAGAGCCCTCGACCCCAGCTGGCAGTGTGCCACCAGCTCAGTAGGTCCCTGCATCTACAAAAAGGCTTTGAGGTGAACTCGGTGAAGAGGGGGAAGGTCTCCAGGGAAGGATATGCCATAACTCCAGAGGGTTGATCTGACAGTAAACATTTTCCCTAAGCCATACAGCACAGCCCCATTGGTGAGCAGCTTCAAGGACCCCGGCCTTGGCCCACTCTCTGGAGCCTTTCTTGTCCCCAACCCCTGGTACTCTCTTTCTCTCCAGTACTTCATGATCAGCCTCTGCAACACTCCCCTGTCCCCTCCAGAGGCCAAAGCACCCTTTCCTACGAATCAGAGTCCATCTCTCACTGGCTGTCCCTGTCCTGATCACCAGAGGCTCCCCATGGACCCCCCAACCTGCTGCCCTTTCCTGTTGCTTCCTGCTTACAGAGATGGCTTTTCCCACCACATCTTCCTGTTTCCTCCAGTGCTCCTCTTCTGGGATTCCTTTACACACAACACGACTACTTCTGAAATTGTAGTCTAGGTAGCTCAGCCTTCTCTGTCCAGCTGCGGTTTCTACACTAGACTCCCCAGCAGGTGCACAGAGAATGGTCAGGTGGTCACATCGTGCCCAATGCTGCTCCTGCTCGACCGTACCCACCCATTATGGCACTACCAGACTCCTGGCATTAACACACCCATGAGTCCCTTTAGCTGGGTTTTGAGGCTCGCTGTATCTCCCCCTCACTTCCCTCTGCCTCTTGAAGTCCCCTGTGCTGTGTCTGCTGTGCCTGGAGTTCTGGATTATTGTCCTTACTGCTCAGCTCTGTGCCTGCTGTTCAAGAATCTTCCACCTCTTACCTTTGAGAGACCCTAAAAAGCTCTGCCCCCAGAGGCACAGTTGTGCACACATGTTGCGTTTTGCAACCATCCCATAAGGCTCCTGGACAGACAGGAGGTCATCTGTGAAGCCCAGGTCCTCAGGGCACAGGGTAGGAAATTCTGCTCTCCAGAGCACCCAGGCCACTCTTTGACCCCCTTCTCCTCCAAGCCTCTGTTCCTTCTATAAAGTGGGAGCAGGAAGAGGCCATCTCAAAGGTGTGTGTCGGCTTAGCGATGGGTGAGTCATCCCTGGCCTGGCACACAGCAAACACATCTCCTTCCCTACAGGTCCACTCCACATAGATGCACATAGTGGACTCTTTTGCCCAACACCAGGCCTTGAGCAGTCCATCTTGTCCATTGAGAATGCTCTCTGTGGTGGCCTTTGCTTGTCCTTCTAAACTCTCTGATGCCAGCTCCTCATCTACACAATGCTGGCCTACAAGGTTCTTGCCCCATCCCTCTCTGGACTTCTGGAATCATCGATATCACCACGTCTGCCCTACTTCGAGCCTCTCCCTGAGTGGGGAGGCTACTGGAGGACAGGACAGGTGGCCACAGCACCACAGCCCTGAAAGTCAGGGACTGCACACAGTGAGTGCTATCTGTGGGTGACCAAGGGCATGTCTAATAGGGAGCCATGGACACTGCATGTGAATTCTTTTGCAGTGATGCAGGGGATTGGTAAAAAATTATCTTTTGTGCTGATAAAAGCATGTTTTTTCAGACATGTGAACATATGTCTGTATATTATCAGGAATATGGGCATGCACCTGCATGCTTTGGAGTATGTATACTTTCAAATACGCATAAACATGTCTACATGTTTTGAATACGTGTGTGTTCAATTGTGTATTTTTGAGTGTGCATGCATATGCTCACATGTTTAAATTATGTATACACACGCTCATATGTTTCAGAGTATGTGTGCATATTTCCATGTGTTTTGGGGTATGCATAATCATGTGTGCATATGTTTGCATATGTGTGCATGTATCCACATGTTTTCAGGTGTGTCCATATGTCTTCAGGTGTGTGAATGTGTCTATTTGTCTTTGTATGTGTTTGGAAGTCATTTATTTCATGTGTGTACCTATGTCCGTGTGTTTTCAGGCGTGTCTATATATTCATATGTGTATCTATGTCCATGTGTTTTCAGGTGTGTCTGCATATTCATATGTGTATCTGTATCCATGTGTTTTCAGGTGTGTCCACATGCTTTTAGATCTGTGACCTGCTGCTCTTATCTAGTTCTCCAGTGACCCTGACCTCAGCCCACTCTTGTGTTACTGTTTCTGTTCTCACTCATCTCACAATGGAAGGACAGAGCTCCCGGGGCACCAAGACCTGATGGTGTGATCTCACAGTCAGGACTTCTGGGGCACTAAGACCTGATGATGTGATCTCACAGTCAGGACTCCTGGGCACCAAGACCTGATGGTGTAATCTCACAGATAGGACTCCGGGAGCACCAAGGCCTGATGGTGTGATCTCACAGATAGGACTCCGGGAGCACCAAGGCCTGATGGTGTGATCTCACAGTCAGTACTCCTGGGCACCAAGACCTGATGGTGTGATCTCACAGTCAGGACTCCCAGGGCACCAAGACCTGATGGTGTGATCTCACAGATAGAACTCCGGGAGCACCAAGACCTGATGGTGTGATCTCACAGTCAGGACTCCTGGGCACCAAGACCTGATGGTGTGATCTCACAGTCAGTACTCCTGGGCACCAAGACCTGGTGCGGGAGAATTATCTGTATTTTGTCAATCATGTATTTTAATAAATTGCTGATTGGCCAGGCAGGAAGTATAGGCAGGTCAACCAGACAGGAAGTAGAGGCGGGGCGATGAGAACAGGAGTATTCCAGGAAGGAGGAAGTCCCTCAGTCACTCCTGGGCAGACCACCGAAGAGGCAACATGTAAGCTGACAGCTGAAAAAGGTACCAAGCCACGTGGCTAACATAGATCAGAATAATGGGGTAACATAAGTTATAAGAGCTAATAAGTAGCCTGACCTAATGGGCCAATCAGTTTTATAACTTATAGAGATCTCTGTGTGGTTGATTTTCCTTGGGACTTGCCAGCTTGTTGGGGTACTGGGCGGGAACAGATACCCCAAAAAGCTAGCCCCACATGTTACATGTTACAAAGACCTGAGGGTGTGATCTCACAGTCAGGACTCTGGGAGCACCAAGACCTGATGGTGTGACCTCACAGAGAGGACTCCCTCCTGAGTTCCAGGCCCTGCAGACGCGGGAGTGCACTGTCCTCCAGGTGCTTCCACCCCTGCTGGAAGGTTCCATGCTGTGCCTCAGCCTTGCCTCCTGTGACCACCTTCCCTGTGCTCACAGGTCTGAGTCCCCTGCTCCTGAGATATCCTGTCTTCCTTCAGGTGGCAGGCCCCAAGAGCCACCCCTGAGCCCATAGCCTGTGGCTCATTTCTGCAACTGAGATGTTTCCATCCCCCACTGGGTTCCCATAATTCCCTCAGCTTCTCATCCTTATCCTGATCTTACAAATACAGGAACTGTCTGCTTCCCACAACCGTGACTCTCCCTGCCTGGTGTTCTGAGGACACCTCCACTCCATCAGTCTCTCCCATTGAGCCAGGATGCTTTGCCCACAATGCTTTGTAATAACTCCACTTTTCAGAACCCAGAATGGGACCACGGGATACGAGACCAAGCAGGGTGGAATCTCCACGTGACCCCAGGCCCTGTGTCTTTCCAGTGCCACCTAGGGCTCTCCCCCTTTGCACTCGGATAATCCTTTGCCCCCTAGCTCCCCCACCAGAGCCAGGACAAGGGGTGCCTTTGAAGGAGTAGACACACACAGTGAATAACAATGGGGACTCTCCTGAGCTCAGGGGCTTTTATTGGTGGCTGACAGCCTTCAGGAGTCAATTAAAAGGTGCAGTAAAAAAGTGAAGTGCTCGTATTTCAAGCAGCTCACACCTCAGGCCTGAGCTGCACCCTCCTGCGTCTCCCCAGACCTGCTCCGGGCTAGGACTTTTCCAAGGAAAACTGCTTACTTGACGGAGAAATGAGCAACAGCCGGCGTGGTCAAGTCCCCTGGAGCTTCCTGCACACGTGTGGCTCCAGCTCGTCCCCAGAACCCTGGTCGCTCTCCACATGGAGCCAACACGTTTTTGCGCTCTCAGGAGTTCACAACGGAGTGCAGATTTTGTGCACCTTTGTGTGTGTTCAAGGACACTGTGCCCAGAGAAGACAACCAAGATTATGTACAAAGCCTCCTTCCACAGTTACACACACACTCCTCACTCAGAGCCCGTCTTTCAGAGAGAAAAACCGAAAACCAAAACATCAACCCAGCCAGTATATGTCTCCCTCCCACTC
This sequence comes from Myodes glareolus, assembly GCF_982192425.1. Classification (NCBI taxonomy): domain Eukaryota; kingdom Metazoa; phylum Chordata; class Mammalia; order Rodentia; family Cricetidae; genus Myodes; species Myodes glareolus. The sequence goes on along the minus strand of NC_142034.1, from coordinate 3,755,524 downwards.
TTGTTTCTGTCTGTTTCCGTTTACCCCACGGACACCTTCCAGTGACTGGAAGAGGTGATATGTGGTGAGGGTTTTTTTCTGATGTCCTAGTTACAGCCTACAGTGGTGGGACAAGGGACAGAGTCCGGCCGTGTGTGTGGCTGCTGTCCGTGGTTCTACAGTCCACAGAGGCTCTCTTACATAGAGAGACAACCAAGACACTTCTCTATTCCCAGAGTCGGGGAGGCTCCTCCACACAGAGGAGTTCCCCAGAGACTGTGCTGTGCCTCTCTCTGCCCAGTTACTCGCTGGAGACCCTGGCCTCCATGTGGCCACCTGAGAATTTAATCTATGGGAGACTCTCTCGCTCCCTCTGCCCTGGCTTTGCCCAGACTCTGCTCCCCTGGGGATGTGACCTCTATCACCTAGAGGAGAACTGAGGGGCACTCTACTATCCACCATTGTCTCAGAGTATCTGCATAAATCGGAGAGGAGAAAGACTTATTCTGAGCTGGGGAGAGGAGTTCCCCGAGGCTGTCACTCTTCTCCTCTGCCCTGAGGAGGAATATGGAGCCAGCAAGAGCTGGCTTCCCACTGTAGCTCTTGGGCTAGTCTAGCTTTTGGTGGTACCATTTGAATTGGCAGCAAAATTGCTGGTTAAGAGGAAACCAGGGTCCAGCCCCTGAGTTCGCCAACTCCGAGTTTCTGGAGAGGAATAATCTATTTTACACCAAGTTTGAAGAATCCGTTTGCATGAAAGCTTGCAAAGGTGCTGGCCTGGAGTCGCAGTTCTCAGTGAGCACCAACTGCAGCTGGAGCACAGAGGGCTCAGCACCAACCGATTGCTGGGGGAAGAGTTCATGCTTGACCCAAGCCCCTGTGGGAGTTCTGGGAGACCCCTTAAAGAACAGCCTCTGGGCAGTACCTGGAGCTGCGACTCTTAGGCCTGGGGTTGGGAGTGGGGGAATTGTTTTTGAAGAAGTTTCCAGGTGTCTCTTGTGGAGGCTCCACCCACTTCAGCAATCCCTTCCCGAGTTTCCCAGTGCTGAGGATGGACCCAAGGCTTCTTGCTTGCTAGGCGAGCGTTCCATCTCTGGTCTGTGCCCACACAGCCCTCTTGTGGGAGCCTAAATAAGTAACCCAAGCCCCTTCTCTTCCTTGACTCATGCCGACTGCATCTATAATAAGATTGGTTTGAACAAGCACGGGGGGGGGGGGCTCTCCCAGCAGCTGCTTCCTCTGGGTCCAGTGGGGTTGAAAAGAGGGAAACCTGTCACACCAGGACAGGCAGCCAGCAGGGAGCAGAGCCCTGCCGGCAGCCCTGGCTACTCCTGCTACTAAACTTGTTAGCATGCTGGAATATTCTAGGGAGCTGGGCAGCCAGTGTCTTCCATAAGCCCCTTTTTCTGGAGCCAATCTTACACTTGCTTCCTTCTAGGTGGGGGCTCACTGAAGGGCAGCCTGGACCTCCCCAGGGCCATGACCTTCAGCATCTGTGCGAAGCTGGAATGAGTAACCTCAGCTCCACTCCCTCCATTGGAAAAAAATGACTCCAATGCGTGCACCTTCATGTGTGGGGGAAATAGCAGGTGCAGGGCGACTGAAAGCAAACTCAGTTTTGATGCAGACATGGCTAGCTAGCTACTGTTTCCTGACACAGGCCTGGCACCCAATGTCCCTGAGATACAAGCTCTTGCAGTTTTTTGTGACAGCCTGACTTGATTTGATGAATGGAACGCCCCCCCCGCCCCCCAAAAGGAAAAAGATGAAAACATCTGTAAGGAACATCTGGATTCTGCTGTGAATCCCAACAGCCAATCCCTCAGAGTCAGCAGTCTACGAAGGGCTGGGCAAGGGGGATTCATAACCTAACCGACTGCAGAATTCAAACGGGAAGATGCCCCTGGCACCTCTGCCTCCTGCAACAGAGGCATTCAGAACGGTGAAGACTTAACTTCCCAGGAAGGCTGAGCAGCAGGGGACAGCTTCACCAGAGTAACTACACCTTCTGGACTTTGTCCAGTGGTTCCCGAAAAAGTCACTTAGAGAAAGTGGTCAATATAGCCAAGCATCTATGGGGGTGCGGCATACCCACAGAAACATAGCTACAGCTGCACAGACAGCAACATGTACACACCCATGCTGTTTGTGCAACCTGGACCCTCACACAGGGGTGTGGATGCATGTTCACAGTCATGCATGTCTGTGGAGGCATGATACACAGACACAAAGGCCTCACACATGCACACACACATACAGTCATAGGCTTACATGTGTGCAAACATTCTCACACGCACACACATACAGCCAGGGGCTCACATGTATATACATTCATGGAAACATTGGCGCAGAAATCCCTAGATCTGCAGCCTTCTTTCCATCAACTTTCTTTTCTCCTTCCTTGGCCTGTGAAACACTGAGTACTCTATACCATCACTGAGTGCTCCACACCATCACAGAGTGAGTGCTCCACACCATCACAGAGTGAGTGCTCCACACCATCACTGAGGGAGTGCTCCACACCATCACTGAGGGAGTGCTCCACACCATCACTGAGGGAGTGCTCCACACCATCACTGAGGGAGTGCTCCACACCATCACTGAGGGAGTGCTCCACACCATCATAGAGTGAGTACTCCATACCATCACTGAGTGCTCCACATCATCACAGAGTGAGTGCTCCACACCATCACTGGGTGCTCCACACTATCACCAAGTGAGTGCTCCACATCATCACAGAGTGAGTGCTCCACACCTTCACTCTATTAACAAACCATCCCACTTCTGTTTGTTCTGTGTATACTCAGTGATTGGGGGAGGGGTGCTAGGTATCAGTTTATAAGGAAAAGGTAGTGGGTTGTGCTGTAAGGAACTTAATTTGGGTGGTGCAACTTTCCAAAGGCTCAGCTGGCTATCTCATACCTCGGATTAGTTGTGTCCCCCATTAGACCCATCTCTATACCCAAGAAAGCCTAGAAACATCACTGCCATAGGTTTGTGCCAGGTGTAGAGCCCAGGGTGCCTCTCGCTCCATCCCCTCCTAGTTCTGGCTTCTTTGCACAGCCATTTTAGTAGCTTGTGGAGGCAAGGTCTGTCTGTGCTCACAATGACATCCCTAAGATTGTACCCCCAGGGCATAACCCCCAGGCTGCACCCCCAAGTCATAACTCCCTGAGACTGTACTCCCAGGGCATGACTCCAGACTGCATCCCCAGGTCATTACCCCAGATGGCACACCCAGGTCATAAGCCCCAGACTTCACCCCCAGGTCATGACCCCAGACAGCACTCCCAGGTCATAAACCCCAGACTGCACCCCCAGGTCATGACCTCAGATGGCACCACTGGGGCACAGGAAAACTGCTCCCTTCCGGATGCTCCCCGCACATGTAGCATCTCTACCTCCGACCCAGGTGACATCTTTTTCAATCATTTCATTTTATTAGTTTGTTATGTGCTCACAGTATCTTTCTCTCTCTCTCTCCAGCAGGAAAATTAAAAATAAAACATACAAGGAAAATAATAAATCAGGTGTCTTCCCAGCTTCAGGTCATCTACCAAATTATTGTTTTGGGGATCCCATGAAAAGGAGTCAGCGACCCCTCACATTGACTAATTTTGGCTAGTGTGTGGCGGATTGTATGTCTGGGCTGGGCAGGGATGGGAGGGTGAGCGGTGATGTGACGGATAAAGACGCTGAAGTCCGCAGGCCATTTGGCTGCTCCCCACACCTCTTCTCCCAGGTTGTCCTCCAGGAAGTGGGGCTAGGAGACTCTGAGGACGGACGCTTGCCCCTCCCCCTCCAGGAGAAAGGACTTGAGACCTCAGGGTAGGAGAACTATCCCGCCCAGCCTTCCTGGTGGGCAAGACCCCACCCCTCTCTGCGGCACCCACCAAGGCGGTCAGCCACCATCAAGGACTACCAGGAACATCCACTTCCCTAACCTCATTGTGCAGTCCGTGTTTAGGGCCCTTGCTTTATCAGTTTTTATTTTGTATAATATTCATCACACTGGTTTATTTATGGGGCCCTCGTCGGGAAGGTATTTTTCAGGCCTGGTGAATAAAACATTAGACTTTGCGTCTTGACAGGGTGAGTGTGGGGCTCCTGATGTCAGCCTGACAAACCACCTTTTTCTTTTTCCCAACGACTGCATTTTTAGAGAAATTTATTTGTATTTTGTTGGGCATTTATTGTTGTTTCCTCCCCCCTCTCCCTCCCTCCCTGTCTTCCTCCCTCCCCGTCTCCCTCCCTCCTTTGGCTGGAAGGTGATGGTCATAGTAGAATTGTTTCTGTCTGAATGTGGAGCTGCTGCTGGCTGAGAAGGGAGACAGAGCACTGGGGTCCTGGAACCCAGGAGAGGAGCTGAGAGCCCCAGAGTGAGCAACATGGATCTCGCTCTCAGGTCTGGGATCTGACAGGTGGGCACTCACTTGCCAGAGAGTAAGGCCCTCCCATCCCATGAGCAAATGAAGTTACCTGAACTGGAAGGCAAAGGTGCTGATGGCTCAGTGGGCAAAGGTGGTGGGGGCAGGTGTGCAGCCTCAGTAAGACGGTACAGTGGATAAATGAGAGAGAGAAAGAGAGAGAGAGAGAGAGAGAGAGAGAGAGAGAGAGAGAGAGAGAGAGAGCAAAGTAAAATAAAGAACACAGGTATTGGCTTCAAGCCAGCTCCACAGGATCAGAAAACCTACATTCACCGTCTGGAAGAGGAGAGCCAAGTGCCTCAGTTTACACAGACAACTTTGTCCCAGTCATCCTGGGCGTAGCTGAGTGTGGAGTCCTTTATGTGAACTTAAAAGTTTTATTACAGGGCTGGAGAGATGGCTCAGAGGTTAAGAGCACTGTCTGTTCTTCCAGAGGAACCTGGGTTCAATTCCCAGCACCCACATGGCAGCTCACAACTGTCTGTAACTCCAAGATCAGACAAACATGCAGACAAAACACCAATGCACATAAAATAAAAATAAATTTGTTTTTAAAAATTTTTATTATGTAAAAGGAAGAAATGGAGAGAGAGAAATGGACCAGAGAAAGGAGGAAGGGGAGGAAGGGAGGACAAAAGAGGGGACGGGAAGAGGGACATCATTCCTACCACAGGGTATATATACAATAGTCACTGGACGAGCGTGCTGAGTGAGACAGCAGCACCCCAATCCCATTGCAGCTAAGATGTGGAACCCACCAAGATGTCCTTCAACTAAAGAGTAGATAAACATCAACTAAGATAGCATGCTTGCACAACAGCGTACTAGTCAGCCATGGGAAAGAACTGGGTCCTATCATTTTCTGCAACATGGGTGGACAGAATTTGAGGCCATTATGTCTGCTGAGATAATTCAGTACCAGGATGATAAAACCGTGTGGTCTCACCCAAGCTCATCTCAAAGAAGCGAAGTTGAGAACAGGCTTGGGAAGGGTGTGGGAGAAAGGAAAAGATGGAGAGAGAGAGGGTGGTTAATGACGACAGCAGAGCCGGAGAGGGGAAGTAATGAATGTTTCCCACATAATGGTAACGAGGTGCCACACCAATTAGCTGTGCATTTCAAAATGGCCCAATAGAAGAATCTTGAACGTTTCCAACACAAAAAGATGCTAATGTCTCGGACATGCTGGCTTCCCAAATGATTGCTACACGCTATGGACAAGAGTCGAAATGTCACACTGTGCCCCCATGTCAACTAGAAGTAAAAATAAATAAATAAGTAGGCTAGAGAGAGGAAGAGAAGGGGAGGGGAGGGAGAGAGAAGGCATGGGGTGCTCACACTGACAAGTACTCAAACCTTGGGGCTGGGACATGGCTGTCGGGGTGAAAGAACTCGCCGTGCAAGCACAGGGGCCTGAGTCTGAATCCTCAGCACCCATATTTAAAATAAGAATCCCTATAACTCCAGCTTCTGGCTGAAGGAGGCAGAGACAGGATGATTGCTGGGGATTGCTGGGATTGCTGGCTGCCTGGCTAGCTGAGAACCTACAAGCTGCAGGTTCATTGAGAGACCTGTCTCAAGGGAATAAGGCAGAGATCAAGAGAGGCAAAAATGCAATGTCCTCCTCTGGCCTCCATACTTAAACTCACGGGCGTCTGCACTACATGTGTAGACATGTGAATGTAACACACATGCACTTAATCTTTTTATCTTTCTAGAAATTAAGGAATAAACTTTAAGAAACATTTTTCTTTTCAATAAGACTCCAGAGAGATAGCTCAGCAGTTAAGAGCACTGGCTGTTCCTGAGAGAAGCCAGGATGAGAGTTCCCAGTACCCTGCATGGAGGTTCCCGACTATTTGCAAGCCAGTTCTAGAAGATTCACTGCCCTCTTCCGACCTCTGAGAACACCAGGGATGCACACGATGTGGACATATAAATATACATACATAAAATATTTTAAAACGACTCTGTCCAGTGTGACCTGTGTGGTGACTCCCCATGCCTTATCCTTTGTCAAAGAGACTGAATGCAAAGCTCTGTGGGATTGCTTCCCGTGGGAGCACCCTCCCCACCCCATGGGGATCTTACCAGCAGCAGGAAAGCCCAGCACTCTCTCCAAAGTGAGAGGAAAATGTGTCACCTAGCTTTCTATGTATAATCATCATTTGTTCAAGAACTCCTGCCTCTATCCTTGGATTCTCCAGGAGACCCGGAGCCACTTGGGTTTGTCACACATCAGCAAGACTCCCCTGGGTCACTAGAGCAATAAAATAGTTCTTTACACGGAACTTGTCCTGAGCAGCAATCTCCTAACCCCTTCTTTTTGGAGTTCCTGCTTCTTCTGAGTACCACATCCAGGAGAAGGGCTCACCAGGCATCTGGCTGGCATTTGCTGGTGTGAAGATCACCCTCGCTTCATCCCTCCTGTGCCCAGTGCACAAGCAAAGCCAAGAGGTGCACCTTGGCTCCCTGTCATCATAGCACCCAGAGCCGGCATCCTCCACTCTGGTGACAACAGGCTTCCAGTCCTCCCTACCTCTAACACACTGCCACTGCCCAGCTGCTGTCTCCCCTGCAGTGCCGACCAATTCCCCACTTTGGCACTGTGGGCTAATGAAGTAAAGGAAGAAACAGGAACCAGCGGCCTATTGGCACTCTGCTTTCCGGTGGGCCATGAAGTGAACAACTGCCCACCACAGGTCCCACTGCCATGATGTTCTGTGCAAACATGTGAAGGCACGTGACCGTGGCCTGAAGAGCTCAGAAAACATCAGCCAAAAGAACTCTGTCCTTCCTTCAGATGTCCTGTGGGCATTTTTCCCAGAAGAGAGGAATCTAGCTGGTAGAGCAACAGACGTCACACAGGTCGGGTTTGGGCAGGGATCCGGTGACATGTAAACATGGTCACACTGTCATGTAGAGCAGGGATGCCAACCTGAACATCTAGTGTGCCACTTATCAAACACCCCTCCCACGATCCTGGTCACCACAGATCCCTGGGCTGTCTCTGCATCTCGGTCGTTCATATCGATGTGCTTCTGTCTTTAGAGCTGGTTGACAGATTCTCCTGAGTTTTTGGAGGCACCTCTCTGCTCCAGGGTGATGGGGGAAGGGCTCAGGAAGGGCTCAGAAGCATAGACAGCTAGGATGGTGCCTGGATGGTGCAGCTCATATTCCTGAGTCTGCCTTAGTCACATGGGTAGCCCCAAGACAGCTGCTATTCCCACTCTTCCCAGATGTGCAGCGGTCCCCCTCCCCACGATGGGGTTAATGTCTACATGTCACTGCTAATCATTAGTATAATTATTTTTAGCTCTGTGGACATGCCCCGTGTTTCTGCAAGGTATCCTTGATCCTCGGAAAGTAAAATTAAAGGATGTAATTATCTCATTTCAGAAAGAACTGGGCCTGGCTCATCATCACCTAATGGTCCTCTCCCCTCCCCTACAGCAGGATTATTAATGGGTGCTGTTGTTAATAGACCACCCCTTTAATAAGGGCTCTTCCTGTCCCACGTCACCCCTTGTGTCTCCAGATAGTAGGATCCTTTTGACTCAGGGATTCCACTGTCTCTGTCATCTGGAACATCTCCCATGATCCTCCTCTTCTTCTTCTTTCTTCTTCTTTTTTTAAGGGTAAATATACCAGTGATGGGCACAAGGTACCATGGGAAAGGTGATATGATGGCCAATCTTCTTAGTCAATTTGGTGGGATTTGGAATTACCATGGAAGCACACCAGCCTGTTTGTCTATGGGGGTGTTCCCTGAGAGGTTTGGCTGAGGAGAGAAGACCCATCACAAACATGGGCTGCATCCCACAGGCCAGTGTCCCGAAGAGAAGAAATGAAAAGTGAGCTGAGAGACATTTCAGGTAGAGAGTAAAAGAGGGCTGAGACATGCTCAGTTGGTAGTGCTTGTCTGGGATACACAAGGCCCTGGGAGCAGTTTCCAGTAAGGCAACAAAATGAACCCCAAATTACCCTGAATTCAGCAGTAGGATTATAACTGGAAAACCCAGTTTTCTTCCTGAAATGTTACAGAAGGTAAGATTATAATTAACAAACACACAGCGAGAGAACACGTTAGGAAGAGTAAAGACAGTTTCACAGCCCAGGCAAAAGCATTGGAGGGTCCTCCCTGCAGTCCCCACCCCGTCACTCCTGTCTGGGTGATGCCCCACTGCATCAGAAGGGAACCTTAGCTACTGGCCTGTTGTGTAAGAAGCTAGTGTCTAAAGTGTTCACTCAACATTTGTGGGGGAGACACGATGATGGAATCTGGGAAGGGGATGCCCACCCCATACCCGTGGTGCTTGCTCTCTGACCCAGTCACACACTGGTCCCAGGTACTCCACACCTGCTGCTTGCAAGTGTCCTGCACAGGTGATGTATCTGTTGCCTTACAAAATCCTTACAAAATGTATGCTCATATTTCCTAAAACTCAAAGACAAGCTGGCTCTCATGTTCTCCCAGTGTGTGTGTGTGTGTGTGTGTGTGTGTGTGTGTGAAGGTATGTGTATGTAGTAGGTGTGTATGTGTATGTATGTAGTAGGTGTGTATTACTATGTGTATATGTGTATGTGATATGTGTGTATATGTGTATAATGGTGTGTGTATGTGTGTGTGCACATGTGAAGGTGTATAGGCAACCCATGCTCACTGTTGTGAAAGGAGGACTGTGTGAAATTGCTCCAAATGTAGTAAAGCAAACATTAGGCAGGTGTTAAAGAAAAATTTGATCCTAGTGTTTAAATAACTAAAAGTATATTATTCTACAGGTGCAAAAGGACACGAGCTGAAAGGGGAAGGAACGAAAGAGGGCAGAGCCCATGGTGGTCGATCTTCAGTGCTAACCTGAAGGAATCCAGAATCCCCAGGAGTCACACGAATAGGTATGTGTCTGTATGAGAAATCTTAGATTGAAGACCCATCCTGAACGCAGGTAGCACCATCCCATGGGTGGGAGTCTCCAACAAGATGAGAATCAGAGTGCGGGCTGAGCACCAGCACTTCCGTCTCTCTGCTTCCTGAGTCAGACGCAATGTGCACAGCTCTAAAGGCTTTGGCGGCCATGATCCCCATCACGATGGGCTGTATTCTCGAACTGTGAGCCAAGGCAAACCTCCCCTTCTTTAGGTCACATTTGCCAAGCATTTAGTCACAACAGCAAAAAATACAACAACTTGCCAGCCATGGGGATGCACACCTTTAATCCCAGCACTTGGGAGGCAGAGGTAGCCTGGTCTACATAGTGAATTCCAGATCAGTCAATTCTACAGAGGGAGACCCCCATCTCAAAGGAGAGAAAGAGAAAAAAAATAATGAATAGAAAACGCTTGTTGTGTATTTTAAAACACATAAAGAGGAATACTTAACACAACAGGGTCTTAGGGTTTAATAACTGCTTTTTTAACTCTCAGATTTCCAGATCAATAAAAGTGTGATCAAGGAATTTTATTTTCAAATCGTTACGTTCCATTTCTCTATATATTTCTTTTCTTTGCAATGCCTATAGGCTATCTCTTAAGGAAGATAGAGTTTCAAGAGGATGGATGGTCAGGATTTGGGGAAGGGGTCTAAGATAGACAAGCTCACCCCTCCCAATGCCTCCCTAAACATTCGGCCAGTCCGCCTTTACCTTTTCCTCCCCTTCTCATAACCAGGGAATCCTTTTCCCCCCACACTCCTTCAGTCCTCCTGTTGCCTCTCTGTGCTCCAGCTCCAGGTACACTGTGTTCCCGCCACCCCTTTGTGTCCCTGTGTGCTACAGCTACACCATATTACTGCCATCCCTTTGACCATTCAGTTATACTTCGGGCTCTCTATTCTCATGTGACTCTACTGTACTATGCACCCTAAGCAAGGACAAGCTGGGGGCCAGGGGAAAAGATTGTCCTTGATTCTTGTCCTCACGTGTTCCCTGGGTCACCTTCCTCCAGCTCCAACACTATGTGCAGCTGGGTAGCTGCAGAATTTGGCAGCTCCCACAGGTGGCCTTGTTACTATTTTCTCAGTTGCTTCTCTTGTTGCAACAAAGTAACTTGTTGGTGGAGGCTACTAGTTCATTGCCCAACTGCCCTGACTCGAAATAATCACACAGAAATTATATTAATTGCGATTCTGTTTGGCTAATAACTTAAGTGTATTTCTGGCTAACTCTTATATATTAAACTAACCCATTTCTATTAGTCTGTGTATTGTCACATGGCTGTGGCTTACTGGCAAGGTTCCGGTCCATCTGTCTCTGCTACATGACTTCTCTCTGACTCTGCCTACTCTCTCTCTATATATATCTCTTCCAGTCTGGTTATATTTAAGCCATTGGCTGAAAGCAACTTTATTCATTAACCAATAAAAGCAACACATATACAGAAGAACTTCCCACACCATTTCCCCTTTTCTGTTTAAATAAAAGGGAAGGTTTTAACTTTCACATAGTAAAATTACAAATAACAAAATAGGTATCCAGCAATAATTACAGTTACAATATTTAAATCTACTCTATCTTTTATGATACCTAAGGAAAACTATAACTATCTATTCTTCAACTCCATCAAAGACCACAGAAGATATATTACCTAAGTAAACAGGAAGTGCATTGTAAGCAACTTCCAAAACTCTAGAATTGGCAGAGACATCTTGCTGCCTGGACAGTCACCCAAAGTTCCTTCTGTAACACTGGGGCATCCAATCTTCAGTCTCAGGCCCATAGTATCCATCAGACTTTTCCATGAAGCATGAAATTGTTCTGCCTTGTAATGGCAAAGTCCATCAGTTGTTTTCTTCTATGTCCAGAATGTCTGGTGGACTCTTTCATAAAACAGGAACCCCAAAGGACCATCTCACCTTTAGGCAAGTTCAGCAGTCATTTTTCTGTGGCTCCTGCAAGTCCAGGCAAAAGGAGTTTCTTGCTCATATGACTAACCAACTCCTTGAGGAGCCTCTTTGATGTCCAACATCCTCTGTAGTAGATTGGTGCTGCCAGAAGCAGATGTATCTTGCTGTCATTAAAAGTCTTAAGTTCTTAAAGCATTTTAAATGTTATATTCTGTTAGTCTTTGAGAGATTTGAAGAATAACTATCTGTCTGAAATATACAGAAGAAGTAAAGAAAATGAAGAACTTTGGGTGACTATTCAGGCAGTAAGATGTCTCTGTCAATTCTAGAGTTTTGTAAGTTGCTTACAGTGCACTTCCTGTTAACTTAGGTAATATTATATCATTATGGAGTCTTTGATGGAGTTGAAGATCATCTACCTAACTGAAATATATCTCTATATATCTAGAAAACCTAACTAACATGACTATAAGCTTGACTATTATAGATGACTCTCTTAACCTATGTTCCTTAATTATACATTACATTTTTAAATGAGCTGTACAAACACATTCCCTTAATCAAGAGCAGAAATATGCATATAACAAAATTGACCTTAAGTTTGTATCAATAGACCAAGATCCATACCAACGCAAAGTATTCATCTCTATAGCAGTCACTGATCAAGGTGGATGAAGGAAGAAAGGGTTTATTAAGGCTCACAGCTGGAGGGTACATTCCCTCCCTGTAAGATCAAGGTGGCAGACCCATGAGACAGTTGGTCATGCCTCATTCAGTCAGGAAACAGAGCAATGTGAACCGCAGCGTTCAGCTCCCTTCTCCCCTTGCATTCACTCTAGGACCTCAGCCCGTGGAATGGTGACACTCACATTTCAGGTGGCTCTTCTCAATTAACGTAATCTAGATAGTCTTTCAGAGGCACAGCTAGAGGCTTATCTCCTGGGTGACAATATTAACCATCTCAGGCCATTGCTGGGTGCCAATATTAACCACCTTAGGTGGGCTCTGTCCATCCACATATCTTTTGACCCCTTTTAACATCTTTGTTTCTGGGGTTGGGGTGAGGGAAGTGAGAGGCACATGGGTCAGGTGGATTTAAGCTTGTACAGTTTTACTTCACAGGGATCCCCGGAGGCTGGGGCAGGGGAGGAAAGTGACTTGGCTAAATGCCCAAGGCAACCCTGCTCACCTGGAGGCTGCCACCCTGAATTCGTAAATAAAAGTACAAGAAGTTGAGTTAAATTTTAATTTGTAATATAAACAATTCAGTTCTAGTATATTCTGTAGGGGGCATACTTAAACTAAAAACTACCGGTGGCTTGCTGGGTGGTGGTGGCACAGGCCACCTTTAATTCTAGCACTCCAGAGGCAGAGGCAGGTGGATCTCTCTGAGTTTGAGGTCAGTCTGGCCTATAAGAACTAGTTTCCAGGACAGGCTCCAAAGCTATAGAGAAACCCTGTCTCGAAAACCAAACCATAAAAACTCAAAAAGAAACCAACAACAGCAACGCCAAAACAAAACAAACAAACTACTGGTAGCTCATCTGAATGCCACGGTTATCAAGGTGTGTATATTTTATGAAGTAATATAGTCTCCTGGGGTCCCCCAAATTCCTAAGAACATGCTTGGTTTCAGGTCAAGAGCCAACCCTGAGGACAGAGATGGTGTGCATTGTGAGAATTTCTTCCCTGGAAATTTTATATATATATATAAACAATATCTACCCACATCTCCTAAGGTCCCAATGACAGACTGAAGTAGGATTCCACTGGAGTCCACTCTAGGGATGAAGCGTGTGTTATGCTTCTTTACTGAGCATGGGTGCCTCTTGCATTCACCTTCCCCAGCCGTGGGTCTGACCCTTCTTGAAATACTACAGCCATGTGCTGTTAGGGCAGAAATGTTACAAATAGCTGGGAGGGGTGGTTGGAAACTCAGATGAGGGTCCAGTGGTCCTCCCCACCCCTTCTTCTATGATAAATGTCAACACTGTGGTGGTTAAAATGAGAACGGCCACCATAGGCGCCCATGTTTGACTGTGCTTAGTCACCAGGGAGTGGAACTGTTTTGGAAGGATTAGTAGCGTTGACCTTAATGGAAGAGCTGTGTCCCTGTGGTGGGTTAGGATGTAAAGCTCTCAGCTGCTTCTATAGCATTATGCCTACCAGCACGCCGACATGCTCACTGCCGTGATGGTCTTTGTCTAACCCTCTCAATTTGTAAGTCGGCTCCCAATTAAATGCTTTCTTCTGTAAGAGTTTCCTTGGCCGTGGCATCTCTTCACAGCAATAGAACAGGGACTAAGGTAACAGTCAACAAGCCCAGCAGTCAGTGACTTCTACATCTGATGACAACGGTGGCTATTTTAAAACAGTGTGTGGCCACATTCTGCCTAGCTGGCTTCAGTTACAATTGCACAGTGTGGCCAACACTTGATAGAGAAGGCACACCACAATCCCCAGCCTGGATCAAGGCAGGTCAAAGACAGGATCCCCACTCCAGCAGCTGGCACCGGATCCCCCTTGCTTGTTTTTGTCACATGTTTCTGTGACTGTGCTCTACCTTCCCTGCCTGTCTGTCCTCATGGAACCTTAGCTAATACGACGTTTCAAGCACACAGCACAGATGGAGTGGGATACCACGCTGGGTAAGATGGGTGCAAGGACTCAGCAGGTCTCAAGCTCTGAGGACATTCGGCTCCATTCTGTAGGATGCTGTGTTTACAAAAAACTGCCCATTCCTCCTGTGAACTTTCAATCAAGGCAGACACAATGTGAATCGTTGCTATTTGTGTGCTCTTTAGAGCAGAGCAAACGGACTCAGTTCATGCCTGTTTGGGTTTTTCTGATCATGTTTGGTTCACTCTGTGGATGTGGGAATCTGAGTGCAGAAGGCCCACTGTATTTAGGGGTACCGGGGAGTCCAGGGGTGCGCTTATACATGCTTTCATTTTCTAGTACATGAGGTCATGTCAGCTGTAAGTACAGTCCGACAAAAGCCAAGCGAGGGTCGATAGGAGCTCAGAGGTTGAGAGTTCCTGCCAGCCTTGGACAGGATGGAACCGGATGTCAGCTAGTGCGCTGGTCCTACCTACCATCTGTATCCCAGACTCTGGATGGTACCGGCTGCACGCTCGCTCTCAACGTAGGATCTAGGCAGAGACGGCTCAGCTAGCAAAGCGCTTGCTGTGAAAGCTTGCGGACCTGATTTTGATCTGTATACACATTAGAAATATCCAGACATTGGCTGGCACTTGTCATTCAAGTACTGAAGAAGTGGGGACAGATAGACCCTTAGGCTTACTGGCTGTTTAGCCTAGCATAAAGAACAAGCTTCAGGTCTCGGTTAGAAACGTGATGGATGGATCCTGAGGAACAACACCCAAAGTTGAACTCAAGTCTCTACACACACAGACACACAGAGACATACACCCAGGCACACACAGGCACACACAGGCACACGCACAGGTGCACGCACACACACACACACACACACACACACACACACACACACCACACCAGCTTAAGGTCAGAATCTGCAAAGGTGTTTGTACTGGGCAGGGACAGGGACATTGTTCTTGAATCTATGGCCTCCTTGGGTGGAAATCCACACGGCCGGTTTCAGGAACAGCAAGATGGGATAAGCTCTCAAGTTGCCGGTGGAGGAGCTCCTGGCTTGGACTCAAAGCTCCTATTATAAAATCAAACCATTAAAACATAGCAAGGAGGAAGCCAGGAGATCTCCCTGCACCATCTGTTAATTTATAGGGCCACTGGTGTCAGCCATTTAGGAAGAGTTCAATTATATGCCAGCCCCACTCAGAGCTCAGCCTCGGAAGCGCAGAAATGTAATCACAAATTTTAATTGAGAAAAATGGCCCTGGATCAGATTCCTTGATTTTTTTTTTTTACGAGGAAGCAGATTAAATCATGCGGGGGAAGGGGGTGGCGATATGAGTTTTAAATTAGTTGTAATAAAGCGGAGGTGTGATTGTAAACCGATTTGTGCATTGAGTACCGGGAGTCGTTCCTGGGAACGCGCGTGTGTTCGACGGGTCCCATGGAACATGGCTCTCACTGTGCATGGACAAAAGTCAGCTTGCTTCCCTCAAACAGAAGAGAGCTCCTCAAGTCAGCAAAGTGCACATCTGGGCTAGGATGTGGCTCGGTTGGCAGAGCACGCTGCTGGCCTTCACGAAGCCCTAAGTTCAGTGCCCAGCATGACGTAATACCAGGGGTAGTGGGACACCCCATCATCCCTGTGTTTGGAAGGCAGAGGCAGGAAAATCAGACACTTAGTCATCCTTGGCTACACAGAGAATCTGAGGCCAGCCTGGGCTACATGAGACCCTGTCTCAAAAACAAGTGAACAAAGAGAACTCCATCAGAACCCAAAGGTACGGAAGAGGGTGCCGGACATCTTTCCCCCTGCCCCGCCCCCTGCCCCCTCTCACTGATAACTCTCCAGTCCATTGGTCCTCAGCTTGCGACAGCCCCACCTGCCCTCTGCCCCCTCAGGTAACGAACGCTGCCTGTTGGTCTACACAAACCCTCGTGTCAGGTGGGCTGGGTTCAGTTAAGCATTATGTTTATCCACACATTGAGCTCTGTGTCCCTGACAGAGACGCACTTCCCCACCATATTCCCTGTGCCCCAGATGTCTTTTTGTGCCTTCACTGAGAGTGGAGGCACCGGTGGTGCTGCCAGCACCTCCCTTGGGCACCATTTTCTCCCCTAAGCACAGGAGGCTCCGGGTATCACTGTGCAGAAGATTCCTGCCTGCTTGCCAGCCGCAGCTGGCACTGTCCGTGGCATCTTTGGGGGACTTGTCAGTGGTCCATGGTGGCTCCGTCTCCCCTCAGTCTTGCTGTGTTCTGGAAACGCTCTTCACGTCTCCCTTCATCCCTTGTCCTCTGAGTTCACAGCACGTGTGTCCTTAGGCACAGTAGCCTACACTTTGTCATTTGGAAAAGCACGGAAGCTGAGGTGTTGCTGGTTCCTGCATTTCATCTTGATTTAGTCATTTTTATATGGCTCGCAAGGCGTATGCAGATTTCCCTGTTTCTTTATTTGTTCATTAAAACTTCAATAAAAGCGTTATAAAAATGTCTTATTTTGGTAGTTAATTGCCATCTCCATTTTAATATGCAAGTGGTGTGCCGGCCCTCCCTGAGCTGCTCCGAAGCTCCCTGTAAATAATCCGGCAGCTTTGGATGGATGTTCCTGCCTCCTCTGTGTGTCCTCAGCCAACCAAGCAAAGCACAGCAGGGAATCGGCATCCCTGCCAGAGGATGGGCTCCATCTTCCTCTGTACTGAGGTCCTCAGCCCGAGGCGAGCACCCAGAGAGCTTTCTCTGGCTCTTGGATATTTTCCTATGGCCTAGACAATGAGTGTGCCTCCCCCCACACACACCCAACGCACACTCTATGTGGTCAGCATTGTCTGCTCAATATCAATTGAAGATGGGACAGGTAGGACTTGGCTGGGATCCCCGCTCATGGTTGGATTAGTTTGGTGCATGGCCGAGGGCAGTGACTCCAGGAGCCAAACAGGGCCCTAGACTCCCAGGCATGGGAAGTGATGGCAGCCAGGATGTCAGGTCTAGGGAGGGGCAGGTGTGGGCGGCACCTGTGCTGGCCCTGAAGCTGGGCTTGGAGAGGCTGCCAGCTGGCTCGGCTGCTGTACGCAGCAGGCTGTGGAGCCTTTTACGACCTGCATGTAGCGACGTCCAGAGGCCTCTTGGCAAGGCTTGAAATACCTGGCACATGAGCGCAGACCCACTTGGCCACCACATCACATGACTGAAACATTCCCAGCAGGTCACCTTCCAGGTTCCGAGCAGCGCAACTCCGTGGCTCCCTGAAGTAACCGGTGCTGGGGTATCACTGATGTCCTAAGAGGAACGTGGAACCTCCAACAGAGCTGTGAGCCAGGAAGTGAGTTCCAGACTGTGAGATGCAGTAAAACAAGGCGTTCACTGCCTTGTTCCCTGCTAGACTCCAATAGAGGGGACAAGAGGTGGGCATCAGGGTGCCGCTGAAGCCAGAGTACCTGCTCCAGGCACAGAGTCACGTGTGAACAAAATCCCAGAGTGCAGCTGTGACAGACAGGGTCTCCAGGACCAGGGGACGCCGAGGGAGATGGCTGGAAGAGGAGCATCTGCTTCATAGTGAGTAACACAGCAAAGGCCACTCAGTCTCCTTCTGGGAGGCTCTGGGGTGATGAGAGGCTCCTCTGCGGTGGACATACACAAAAGGAACCAGGCCCCTGGCTAACATTTCAGGTGTGTATGCAGGAGACCCAAGGTTTTCCCAGAAGGGCAAATGTGCTGTGACCAGAGAAACCCGAGATGGTAGCTACTGCAGTATCTAGGGGTGGGCTGGCGTTTGCCAGACTTTTCTAGAAGACCCTGCCTCTGTGTATAAAAAGGGAGGCATGCCACCATCTCATTTCACCTGGGCCTGGCCTAACCCCTCTCCAGATGCCGTTCCAAGGCACCTCTTCTCCACTCCGCCCCCAGCTCAGACTCCACACTGGGGTTCGTCTGCCTAGTTACCTTTCTGGGTTTTTCCTAGAAACGCAATGGGTACAACATACCCAACTGAGACTCAGTCTCGCATGCACTTCCTGTTCCTGCTCTCCTTCTCCTTGGAGGGGGAGGAGCGTTGCAAACAATATCCCTTCACATAGACACTCAGCTGAAGATCTGGGAGTCACTAATCTCTTTCCCTTGTTACTAGCAACTCAAACGCCAATAGGACCCCTAGGTCTCCACAGCACCTCTGTAACGGAAACCACAGGGTAAGTTAAATAAAACCAACAGGTTTGGGCATACTGCGTAGGTTTGGGGGCTGTGGAGGCTTGTCTGTACATTCTGTGAAGGGTCCTCACCAACCTCCCCCTTCCTTCTTTGGACACATGCACACACATATCATTTCTGGAGGAATTTTAGCCCCCGGGTCTTTTTTAAACCCCTTCCAAAGCAATCACATTAGCTTGTGCTACTTTCCAGAGCTCCTGCAGAAGTTCAAGGCCACCATCGCTCCCGGGAAGCAGGGAGAATGTTATCCGCTTGGAAGGTAAGTAACAGGACAAACTCTGCACACAGATCTACCGGGAGGGAATGAAATAGAGAGCTGCCTGGGCATCAAGAATCGCAAAACGAAACCGTTAAAGAATAAAACTCATTAAATGCTTGTGATAACACTTTATTTTAATGGTACATTTAATTCATACTTAATTCCAGTGGCGCTCTAGCGCGGCCCCGGTGCTCCCACACGCACGCCAGATAAATGGATTATAGCAAGCCAGGAGACAATGAGTGCCCGCCGCAGCCAGCTCGGCAGCAGGTGAAAAACGTCTTAGCGGAATATATTTCCCATGTATGAACCAGTGGCACATTTGACAACACCTTCTGCAGAAATAAAACTAAAAGAACAGATCTTCCCAACCCCTGACAATGTGGATTAAACATTTTTACCCCACGCTCGGTGCTTGCGGCTTGGAACTGATTGAGAACTCCTTGGACTGTCTGGATGTAGGGGGCAGGAGCAATGGGTTGCAACCTGCCAAGGCAAACACAGAGAACTAGAGAGCTCTGTAGCCTCACCTCCAGAAGCCCCGTCACCATGGAGACAGGCACCCCTCCTGGCTACCACCCTCTTGCACCAGAGAGATCCTCAGAATCACTGAGTGCCACAGTTCTGCACGGCGCAACTCTGATCAGGACCAACGTGAGGACTGCAGCACTCAGGGCACCCCCATCTCTCAGTAACACCCCCAGGTGCTTGGCTGTTCTGCTCGGTTTGAAAAGGAGCCAGGCTGAACGAGAGCCCCTCTGCCAAATCGGCGTTGTGGAAAGCACTGCCACACACGTCTAGAGGCCCATGAGGTAGCAATGATAGACCACTAACCACACCAGCTAGACAGCTGATGGATGGGCAACCCTGCAACCAGTCTGCTGCCCAAGTAGTGATCAGGTGCAGCAGTAGTTGCCCAGTGGTTATGTCGGCCAGCTCGGGCCCTGTGTCACAAGTGACTGCATCACGAAGTGTACTGCCCGGCCAATGCCTCCCTGTGGAGAGCAGATCTTGGCTCTTCTTCTCCTAAGATCCCCTCCCGTACCTTTGAAGTGTTTATTTGATTTTAAAGGACTGGGTGGGCTCTGGCGGCTAGCACCGGCTCTGAAAGGGAGCTATTCTTGTGTGCTATATAGTGCCAACGTCACATCTCAATCTTTCCAAGTCAGGGTCCCCAGAGCCTGAGAAATCAAAGAAAGCATCACGGAGAGAGTCCCACTCTCCAGCTTCAGCCGTCTGTGGGGGCAGAGCCAGGCCCCAGCACACAAAGCTTTATCGATGTCTCCCTCACAAGCAGTCAATGCTGGCCTGCCGCACCACGGCCCTGGCATCTGCTCGATTCGAGAAGGATGGATTCAGGGACCCAGCACGACAGGGTAAAAATGCAAGGATCCGACAGCAGTGGGCTTGGGTCACCACCCCGGGGACAGTTTCGCTCTCGTGGACAGCATGGCTACCCTCCCAGACCCCTTCACGGAGAGCACTCCACTCCAGCAGTGGGGACCGGTGTTGGTCAGCATTTCTAGCTGAGTCCTTCCCTGGCCATTATGATGGCAAAAGGCCACTCACTTATAACTCTTGGGTGGCCGAATCCCATGAGAGTTGAGAGGATATACAAAGGCTGAACCCTCCTGTCTTCTGTCTCCAGAGCGCCCCACAAGCCAGCTGAGATGTCACATTTTGCAAAGATACCCCCCCCCCCGCCTTTCTTCTTGATTCTGCTGCCTGACAGGCATGGGCCCAGGCCACTTTTTGTGAAGCATGTGGTCATGGCCCTTTCTCAGAGCAGCTTCCCGTAGGAACCGAATCCACACACAACTCCTTCCCCCTCCTCTCCGTCATTCCTCTCCTCTCCCTGTTCCTCTCCCCTGGCCTGAGTTTCACCTCCTGCTTGACCCTGTCCTTGTTCTTGTTGACCAAATCCATGCACTTGTCAGCCAGTGTCTAAGAAGTCCCCCTAGGGTGCTAGGGGGCGGGGACACAAAGATTCATGCCACACAGAAGGCAGCCCTTTGCCTGGCTCAGGGCTTAGGCCCTGTTTGCCCAGCATGCAAATGCAGGTCGTCCACCTACCTGCCCTGAGATCCGAGAGAAACTGGGGTTTCTCACCTTCTTGTTCCACAGAGTGGGGTAGGATCGATGCCTATGTGGTCAGGTGGGCCAAGACACTCTCTCCAGGGGTCTCAGCAGCACCCTAGACTCTCGTGGGCAGCACACAGTGCGGGATTGGCTCACCGGGGCGGGGGGCACTCAGCTGTCAGCCATCCCCGTGAAATCAGGCCCCTGTGAGCTGCAAATGCACATCCACTGCAGGTGGCTTCCTGCTGCCCACTGCTGGCACTAAGGGACCTGGCTTCCATACAGGGGGAGGAAAAATTACCCACAGTCTCTCTCACGCAGCACAGGTGCGGGGATGCCTGGGATTCCTGCAGGAGAGTCTCAGCTCAGAGACTGGTGCCCATGCAATCTGCTCTCATTTCCTGTGAACGAGACTGAGAAGGGGGAGCAAAACCCTCCTCTCCGAGCTATGCTTGCAGCAGACTCTGCCTGTCCGCTGAGGATCAGCATGTCTGCTTTCATTTTATTATTATTTTTAACTTTTTCCTTTATTTTTTAAATTTGTATTAATGAAAAATTTGTGTTAATGAATGTTTTGCACAGATGCGTGTGAATGCCTGGAGGTCAGAAGATGGTGTCCGATCTCCTGGACCTAGAGTTACAGATAATTGTGATGTGCCCTGTGGGTGCGAGGTACCAAGCTAGAGTTCTCTTCAAGAGTGCTCTTAACCATTGAGCTATTTCTAGCACTCATGGCTACTGTGGTAGAATGCATGTGCTTGTGGATAGCATCCCTTTCCCATGCCTGTCTTGGCCTCCAGAACTTTTGGCTCTTATGTAATCAAGCAAAGCCACAAAGACTGAACGGGCCCAACAAAGAGAAGGATTCTTTCCCTTGCCTGGAGCTTCACAAAACATAGCCTGCCATCCAGGCTGAGGACCAGGAAGCAAGCAAACTTGGAGACACACCGCTCTGCTCTGGGCTTCTCTGAGCGGCTTCTCTGTGCCTTTGAACTTAGGGTTTCCTAGTCAAGCCCATGTTTACAGAAAGGAAGAAGAGGGCCCCATGTTTGAGTTTATGCATATGTGATGTCCGATTCTTGTAATCTGGCTCCATCACCCATGCAGGATGGTTCAGGAGCCTGCCCACAGGTTGCTTCGCATAGTGGAATGAATGGCACCATATTCATATCTAAGATACTGCTGGAACTGGTCCAGCTCAGCTGCAAGCAGCAGCCCACCACGAGTCCTCACTGGCCAGCTCAGATGCTGGTTTCTCAGCAACCCTCAGCTGCTCACCAGGTTAGGCATGCTAACCTCTAAAACCATAGGACAATAATAAAACCTCAGGGTCAGGCGTGTTCTCATCTACTCACTGTCATGTTAAACTTCAGCTAATATTTTAAAGGAGCACGGGGCTCACAGAAGTTGGGATACAGCAGCATCCTGGCCACAGTAGCAATAGTGAGGTATGTCTTCTTGGTGGTCCATCTGCACACAGCCGTGTTCACATGCTTTCCAGGAATACTCTTCACACTTACACATGCTCACACTGAAGTGCATGCACAGCCCCCCTCATGAATGCAGAAGCCACATGTTTGGAATTATGACCCACAGGATGGAGGGAGATAATGAAAGAGATGAAGCTATTCTGAAGAGACACGTGTCCCTCAATCTGCCTTCTGGCTGGTTTTATGTCAACTTGACACAGGCTAGAGCCATCAAAGAGTTGGGAATCTCAACTGAGAAAATGCCTCCATAAGACTGGGCTATAGGCAAGCGTGTAGGGAATTTTCTTCACTAGTTATTGACGGGGGAGGGCCCAGCACTTTGTGGATGCCGTCGCCCCTGGACTGGTGGTCCTGGTATCTATAGAAAGCGGGCTGAGAAAGTCATGAAGAGTAAGTCAGTATGTAGCACCCTCTATGGTCTCTGCATCAGTTCCTGCCTCCAAGTTCCTGCCCTGCTTGCGTTCCTGTCCTAGGTTCCTTTCACTGATGCACTAATATGTGGAAGTGTAAGCCAATGAAACCCTTTCCTCCCAAACTGCTTTTGGTTACAGCGTTTGTTTCATCACGGCAATAGAAACCCTGACTAGTACGGTCTATCAGGCTATTGAAACAACAGACTCAAAGGAAGTGGAATACCTCAGGAATCTCATGCTGGCTGAAGCATGGTGCCAGTCAGACGGGGAGTTTGCTTCCCTCGAAGAGATTTTGTTCACACGGTGTTGGCAATTTATCAACCACCTTGCAGAGAATTGCAGAGAACACTGGAGCCCAGACAATGAGGGGCCTTTGTCTGACGGGATCCCACCTTGACTGGGACACTTCTTGCCTGTTGTTTAAACCCTGCCCTCATGGTAGGACCCTGATGGTGGTTGAGGGGTGGCTGGTTGTCTTCACCCCTCTTTTCTATGTGGCCACATTAAACACATTTCATTTTCTGCTTTTTACTACTAATTTGGCTGTTTTTAACTGCTTCTTGAGGATGGGTGGCTGAGCTTGGCTTCATGGGGTGCAGACTGTGACCTCAAGTTAAGTAACAATGGGCCTCAAGTTATTGTTGTGAGAAAAAAAATACCTGGAATATGTGACTTAAAGGAAGATTTGTCCTGGGTCATGGTTTAAGGGGATACAATCCATCATGGCTTGCCTCCCTGGCAAAGGCACTGTGCCAATTGGAAAGATCATGTATCCAATAGGCTTAGATGCTTGAATAGCTGGTCCCCATTTGGTGGCCCTGATTGGGTAAGTTCAGGAGGCATGGCTTTCCTGGAGGAAGTATGTCACTGGGGGTGGACTTTTTCAAAAGCCTCATCCTGTTCCCAGTGTGTTTTCTGTTCCCTGTTTGCAGTTCAAGGTCTGGGTTCTCAGCTGCTCCTCCAGGCACCACGTCTTGCCTCCACCATCATGGATGCTATAGTCTAAATAAGCTCTTTCTTCTATACGTTGCCTTGTTTATGGCATTCTAGCACAGTAATGGCCCAGGAAGTGATGCAGGCCCAGTGGTACTCATGGCTACTGTGGTAGCAGGAGTGTGCAGTTGGTCACCTAAATCTCACCAGTGTAGGAAGCAGAGACATTGGGAGGGGGGAGCAGGGCAGGGTTATGAACCATAGAATCCACTTCCTCCAGCTAGGCCCCATGTCTCAAAGGTTCCACAATCTCCCAAGACAGTGCCACTGGCTGGGGACCAAGTGTCAAAACAACGCATTACACTCATGCCATAAGAGGCTCCCCTGGGGACCATGTGGTGAGTGACACACACACACACACACACACACACACACACACACACACACACACTCGTACCGTAGTTTTGAGAGTGTGGCTCTCTCAGCATTGTCTCAGTTAATAGTGGGAAAATGGTACCGTCAAAACCCCCAAGTCAGCCTGTGAAAGGCAAGATCGACCAAAGGCACAATGGACCATGAGGATGCACCTAGCACGTAGCACATGCTCCCTGCTTGCAACACACCATTGCTATTATATTAGTAGAGTAATTAGTATAATTGTATATATATAATTAGTAATATTACTAATATGACTATATTATAACACCTCTTTAGCCAGTGTACCTCCCTGAGTCATAAAAGGTAGTCCCACCACCTCCCCAGGTCTGATGGTTTCACTTTAATGCCTGTCCCTATATACAGAGGCTCTTCCCTATACGCCAAGCCCTCTGTCACCTGAAGCTAGTGGGATGAACATCCCATTCAGCATAGCCTTCCTGAGGAAGCTCCTGGTCTCCAGGTTGAGCCCCCCCCTTTTTGGAGACTTGCTCCAACTTACAGGGTCCGAGTGGGAAGTAAGTGACCAATGATAACAGCTCACTGCCCCAGAGAAAGGAAGCACTTGGGAGGCATCGGCCACTCTCACATGGGCATCAAAAGAACAGAGCAGCCCTGAGCCACCATGAGTCCCCAAAAAACCACGAGTGTGGGAGGTGTGTGGTGGATACAGACTGGAGTCTGTTCCTTGGTTGAACGTGTCTGGAATCAATAACACAGGTGCTGGGTGGGGATGGTTGGGGTACCAACTTGCAGACCTGGAAGTCAACAAGAGAAGATGAAGGGGTCAACTGGGCCGGAAGTCCCACAGGTCAGAGCCCGGGCTTGGTGGTAGACTGCTGCTGCCAATATGGCTTTTATTGCTGCAATGAAACAATTCTAGTTCCAGAACTTTCCATCTCTGGCCATGTGGCCCCATCAGTCATGGCAACAGGGGTGTGTGGAAGAGTACAGTTCTCAACACGGAGGACAGAAAGAGAATGGAGTCATAACAGGAAGGGACCGGGGATGAGATGCAGCCCCTAAGGATATATATACCCTTAGTGACCTTCTCCCTGCCATCAGGCCTTACCGTCTCCGGTTCCACTGGCACTCGACAGGCCCTGAAATCTGAACTCAGCAATGGATCCAACCATGGATTAGGTCAGAAAGTCCCTGATCTAATGGGCTTTGGAAACATGTCTCACCTCACGGGTCCACCTAGGGACGCATTTTGATAGTCTCCTGGGTGCCCCTCAATCCAGTCAAGCTGACAGTCAAGATGGATCACTGTAGTGGGCAGCCGGCTTGGAATTTGTTGCACGTTTGAAAGAAAACATGGCTGTGGAGTGTGGCTCACCAGATAGTCAGAGACCCAGCTTCCATGGCGGCAGATCCCAGCCACAAGAAGAAAGGATTTTGAGCTCACTTCTATGTGGGCCTGAAACCCCAATGTTCCTCTCTCACCTCCACGGCCTCACAACCTGGACACACCTTCCCACAGAGACCGAGTCAACCCTTCTCATAGACTTGTTCCATTACAGAGAAAAAGACAGAAAGACAAGAGGCTGCCAAAGGCCCAGCACCCCACCCAACCCACCATAGTCCCCAGAATATCCATGTAGGTGGCCACCGGCCCCAAACTTCAGAGTGAAGGCCAGGAATGTCGCTTGCATTCCTTGGCACCATCTCTCCTGATGGCTTCTTTAGTGTTATCAATGGGCCAGGCCAGAGGCTCTGAGGGGCCAGAGTCTGAAGTCACCAAGCCCTTTAACAAGGCTCCACGTGAGTCTTCTATAACCTGCCCCCCTGAATCTGTCTGGGGCCACTTAGACAAGGAAGTTCCCTACAGGGAACACTCCTGGCCAAGATTCCTGAAGGGAGCAGGCCTCTCCTGCTGAGCACCAGGAGGGGACGGCCGCGAGTGGCCACCCCTCTTCCCCCGGGCACCTCTTTCCTACCTTGCCAACTTCCTGGGTCTCTCTACGGATTTGTGTTTAAGGTGCGGTGGGGTTGCACGGTTTGAGTTGGGGATGCAGAATGCTCTATGTTTGGCCAGAACAATGTCAAGCCCCAGTCCTCTAGAAAGGACCAGCTCTCCCTGCAGAAGCAGGGGTTTCTACTAGCTGAGAATTAAGAAAAGTCATTAAGCTAATTACTTGCTGCTGAGGACATAGGCCAGCAAACACAACATGATTTTCATTTGACTGAACTGGAGCAAGGAGAAGCATGCCAGCGACTGCACCCAGGCGCTCAAGGCGAGGGCTCACGCAGCATGCATGCACACGGTGGCACACACACCTTACAGGATCGATTGTCACTGTTGACTGTTTTTCCCTGTTTCAGCGTGTGCTTCCTGGAGAAACTTCCATACACAAACAGAGGTGTCTGAGATGTTTACAGTGAGCAAAAGGCAGAGGATCTTCACAGACCCAGCCTCCCATGGCTTACTTGAAATAGGATTTGATTTAAAGAAGCTTTGTTTACATACGCCATCCTTCTGCCCTCCCACTTCCTCAGCCCACTGAGCTGCCATCAGGTCCCCTAGGGCCCTGCCTGGTACTGCTCCGACCTGCCAGCTCCTTCAGTCCATCCTGGGCCAGCCTCAGTGATTCCACTCACATCTCTTCAGCTGAAGTCACCCTCTGTCCTCACCAGCTCCCAGTGCCCCCAGGGCCAAATAGGGCCAGCGCACCATCTCTCTGCCACTGAGGAGCACCTCATAAACCTGTAACAAGGTGTTTGCGCTGAGCACTAGGGTACAGTCCTCTCGGTCCTGGGCATTTGGTCGTCTCCCCAGAACATCCTAGAGACAGTGGAGGAAGATTGTTCCCCGACAGTTGGTCAACAAGCATTGATTAGGGATTGACCCCCTGCAGGGGATAGTGGGAGGTTGTAGCAGGGAGGTGGGGCAGGGATGATCGCTGTGGCCCTCCCTAAGAGCAGCTCTGGGCCCAAGCAGAGCCTGGCACCCGTATAGCCCAGGAGCTAGCACAGAGGAACTCTCGTGTTGGGGCACAGAGTGCCTTGGGGGGTGTGGAGACAAACTGGGTATTTTCAGAGGGTGAGGTGCCAGGCTGTGGGCAGGGGCGACCTTAATCCATTACTACTGTCCACACTGTACCCAGAATGTAGCACCAGGCAGTGGAAGCCTCCAGCGGTCATTCCTATTTGTGCAAGTAGACGTGGAGACGGGGTGGGGGTGGCAGAGGCTGAGGGAAGCTGCAAGAATTACTGCAGACCCACAGGTGAGCTTACTTCTCAGGACACCCCTCCTTAGACCAAAGGGACACCCCTCCATCCTGTCTCATGACAACCTCTACACGCAGGCCTGGCTCTGTCTCCCCGGCTGTGTGATCTCAATCAAGTTGCTCAACCTCTCTATGTAGCCTCTCTCAGCTATACAGCATGTGATCTGTTCTCTTCTAGTAAAGGTCTGCACTTCCAATACCCAGATCGGGGTCCGGGCCTACCTCAGCAACCATCACACCATCAGCTATGATAGCTGAATGTGGTATCTGGAAGACACACAGCAGGGTGACTCAGTCTCTGCTCTCTCCTCCAGGACGGAAGAGGGCTGCTCACCTTCCTAAGGCCCTTCTCTGTCCCTAATCCTGAGGCGCTCCTTTGGGGGCCAGCCCATCACAGCACTTTGCTTTTTGTCCGTAGCTGCACATGGACAACAGGATTCCTCTTTACTTTCCTAGTGTAAGAAACAAAACAAAACAAAAACAAACAACAACAACAAAATGGTCCAGCTTCAAAACGCCGTGAGCCAGCCTAGGTTCAGTTACAAGAGAACAGAAAACACGGGACTCCTGCTAGTGCCCACTCGTCTGCCCATCCACCTCCAAACTGCCAGCCACCCCCACCCAAACTAGGGGTTTAGAGGAGAAAATTACTAACAGCCAAGCTTGCCTGTAGACGTGACGAGGTCACGAGCCTGATAAACTCTAAACAGACAGGATGAGCACAGCAATGAACCCACGCACCGTCCTTGTTAAGAAACAGACAGACACAAGCATCAGGGCCAAGACAAGACCTGGATGACGTATAAGACTGAACCCTCCTGATTCTCAGGCAATGGGAAGGGAGGAAGGACCTACATTCAGGGTTATAAACACTGCTCCATCAGCGAGTCTGCCATTCTGGGCTGACGCCCGACTTTCACTACTAAGTCTCCAGTGTTTGTTATTAAATGTGGGGCCACCATGGCATTAGGGACTCAGTTGAGAGATGGAAGAGGTTCCCGGGGACCCTAGCAGCACCCACCATTTATAGACTTGGGGAAACTGGAGCCACAAAGTGGACAGCAGCAGACCCCAGGTAGCAGGGCACAACATCACACACAGCCGAGGTCGGCTTGTGTCGCCTTGAGTTTCTCTAGGGACTCAGTAAACTCACATCAAGGGAGCAGCACCCTGGACACTGCCTGCTCCAGTCTCCTTGAAGGTGGGGAGGAGGAGGTTCTGGGGGACGGAGAACTCTCCTATCTCTCCACCGTGGGCCACTGAGGACTGAGTGAGGCTGCCACAGGCTCCTTTAACATCTGGGCATTCAATGGTGGGGATTTTCAGAGCCCCTAAATCCTCTTACTTAGAGCCCTCCTCTGACCTCCAGCCTGGGTTCTTTGCTACACCGTCCTGGCAGATGTGTGAGGCACAGGCCTCCCAGCGAGGTTGCAGACTGAGGCCAGGGCCTCATGAGGTCTGTCAGGCTAAGGAGGCTGCAGGCAGAGTCGTTGACAGGAAGAATTTTCTCCTCTCAGTGTGTGTCCCATGTTAGGCTCTTTCTGGGGCTCCTCTCGGGGGCCTAAACCACCCAGCTGGCTTTATGGATGTGTGTGCAGAGATGTGAATATACACACACGTGTGTGTACACAGATATGCCCACTTTCACCCAGACAGACATGAACACACAGAGACACATGTAGACCAAAACAGAACACACACAGTCACACGCGCACACAGAACCACATATGCACACGTGTGCTCCCACACGCACACACGTGCTCAGCAAACATTCTCTGCTCTCTGAAACCTTCCATGCTCTGATGCCCACGCCACAGACGAGACCGTGAGTCCCCATAGAAGACGGACTTAGGAAGCAGGCCGAGCTCAGCCGTAGGTGGGCCGACTTTGCACACCCAAGCAGGATGCTTCAGACTAGATGGTGATCTGGGCGAAGGGACTGCCAGTGGTCAGGGCTGGTACGACTGAAGGGGTGTAGGTCTGTGTGGTTGCTCTCCTGTTTCCCTTCTCCTCTTCCCACTGAACCCCTCAGGGGAAGCGCACCCTTCCTTGGGGTGCACACACATATGAACCTCCCTGTACAGGCATCTCCACCAGAGGTCAGCAGTCAGAACAAGGACTCCTTCCTAAGGCCATTTGGTGCCTTAGGTCACCACCTTGCACCAGGACAGGGATTCAAAAGTGTGGCTGTCTCTGCCACTGAGATCTCCAGCCTTCCCACAGGAGGGCAGGGCATATCTCCCCCGGGACCAGAGTCCATGAGAATCATTTGTGAACAGAGGAGAGAGTGTGTGCACGTGTCTGTGTGCACGTGTGCATGCGTGTTTGCTTATGTATGTGCACATGGAAGCCAGGGGGCAATAGCAGGGTCTTCCTCTTTGCTTTCCACTTAATTTTTGACACAAGATTTCTCACTGATTAACCAGGCTGGCTGGCCAGTGAGTCTCTGGAAGTCCCCTGTCTCCACTTCTCAGAGCCAGGCTACATGACACCACAGTTGATTTCTATGAAGGCGTCAGGGATCTGAACTCAGGTCCTCATGCCTTGGTAGTACACACCATGTTCACTGAGTCATCTCTCAGGCCTCACTTTTTTTTAAAGAGTAGAATAAGCTCATAAACTTCCAGATGGAGGAAAATGCACCGATGGATAATATTCAATTGTCTTTATGCAAGTGTCTGGTGGCACCAAGGCTTCTAACAAGGCCCTGATGCACATGACCAGAGTGTAGGGGGCTCATTAGAGCCCCTTCCCGGACTCCAAGAGCCCCAGAGCCTAGGAAGCACCTCCTCCCCTGAAAGTGTCTTTTCTCCACATGTAGGACTGCAGGTTCTCTCATTCCCAGCACCAGTCCAAGGTACTGTGAAGGCAATGGAGGGGCCACCCCCTTCTGAGTGTGGGAGGAAGAGGGAAGCCCTAAGGGATCCCTGGGGGGTGTCACTCTGTTAAGTCCGGGGATTCCCCAGACCTGTCCCTGCCCACAACCTCTCTCCTCAGAGCAAGCAGGAGCATTAGGAAGCGTGTTGGGGGACTCTCAGGGGACTGTGCCGACTCCCTCTCAGGCAGGCGAGGTGGGGCTGGGGGTGCACAAGGAGCTGTGGGAAGCTGCTCTCCTCTGCACCCTCTGTCACGGGCCCCTTGGGTCCAGGCTGGGCAGTGAAGCTAAAGCAGATACTTGCACAACGACCCTGGCTTCGAGGGTGCGTATAACAGAAAACATTTACTAATTACTAATTACAGAACATCAATCTCTGCCTTGTGGGCCATAACCCCTGCCCTGCTGAAGTGTTGGTGGTAATCTGGAATGCTCCTCACCCTAGTACAGCAGGTCCGTGAGGAGTAGGAAGGGGACCGGCAAGCCTGCGATGGGTTTCGGGGCACAGGGGACCTTCTCCAGGCTGCTCCAGCCCTGCTGAGTTACCTGCAAGGGTCAGCTTATTTTTTAACCTGAGGACAGCATCTCAACTTAACTGATGTCACCTCTCCAGCACAACGTGACCCACACAAGAATGACCTGCCTACTTTTGGAACTGACGGACGTCTCCCATTAGGAGTCAGCGGTGCCTCTCCTGCCCCTCCTGCCCCTCTGCTTTGCCGTTCTCTTGAGTCTTCGTGTGGTCCCATCTTCACCCTTGCCATGGTGCCCAGTGTTTCCATAGCAAATCCGTGAACTCAGTAGCCATCCCCACTCTCACGGGGTGTGACTAGCCTCAGACCGGCTCTCCTCAGCCAGACTGGCTCCCTACTACTTCTTGCCCTCCGTCCTTCAGATTCTGAGAGTTCCTTCAGCTCCCACAGCTCAGATTAACACAACGTGTTCCCGCCCCAGACCTGATCCAAGGGTATTTCACAATCCTAAAGAGCCACCGCTGTCACAAAACCAGGTGCCCCAGATTTTCCCTCTGGGAAACACAAGTCTTTAAGCCCACGTGAATCCGCATCCTTCTCAGGATTCCTGGGAGTGACCTCCCGCTTCCTGGAAAGGGTCTCTGCCCTGCCTTTCCT
Source organism: Myodes glareolus (assembly GCF_982192425.1). Lineage (NCBI taxonomy): Eukaryota > Metazoa > Chordata > Mammalia > Rodentia > Cricetidae > Myodes > Myodes glareolus. The sequence goes on along the minus strand of NC_142034.1, from coordinate 3,724,612 downwards.
CTGTCATTCGGCTTCTGTATTCAAATTCTGTCCAAGATGCTCTGCTTGCCCTCGCAACCCTGTGACAGCCCCTTCCTCTGCTGCCATGACCTCATAGGTCAACATTTCCATTGGCCCTCCAATCCCCACGCCATTCCCCTTCTCAGCCCCACCCCCACCTGACAGTCCTGAGCACCACGCCACGCCCCGGGCTTGGCAGCCCTTCTCCAGCGTGAGGGGTAGATCGTATAGCAGAAGGGTTTAATTGCATGTCAAAATTAAATCTCTTTTGATGAAGAACAATTCAACTACGGCTCTGCCTAATCAAATTAACAAAGTCTTTTTTGATTTTCAATTATCTTCTTCATAGGGACACTTTATCCGAGGCTCATGCGATGGCACCCAACAGGCCACGCATTCACAATGAGAACCTCCTCTGGATGCTGGATGCACGGACGAGGGCTCAAGCTGCCCGCCTTGGACCAGCCGAAGGTCTACATAGAGTCTCAGCCTCCCAAACCTGGAGGTGTCACTGCTCTGAGGAGGGGCAGCAAGGAGACCTGGGGGCTGCGAGAGGGGAATCTGTCCGTGGAGAGGTCAAGAGAACCGAGTGGGGCTGGGGGTCAGGAAGGGGTCGCAATACCTGAGTTAAACGTTGGGGAGCTGCAGACCCCGGTCCCCCATAGCTTTCCACAGAACCAAAATCCCTGCTCTGCTCGCGTGCTAGGACACCTCAGCATTCCCATCCCCGCCAAGTTCTAGCATCCGTATTGAACGTCCGCCTTTTACGTAGGTACCGTGGCTATCAGCAGGCACCTGTGCTTCGAGACCAGCAGCATCTAGGAGGAATACCATACAAGGGAGACATACAAGGCTGCATCCCCAGAAGCCACACTGGAAAGCCAAACAGAAGCTCAGCACTCAGGATGCTGAGGCAGAACGACCAAGAGTTCAAGCCTGGCCTACGGCGTGAGACCCTCTCAAAAATGACAGAGATGAGAACGAGGCAAATAAATGATTTCACTCAACACGATATGCACAATCGGTATAGACACTGAGTGAGGTCTCTGACAGGCTCTCTGTTGCGGGATATTTGATTGCCCTGTGAAACTTCGAAACTGTGTTAATAAATTAACCTTGGACTGAGGGGGCGGAGCCAGTGAGTGATTGACAGGAGTTAGCCACAGAGAGGAGGGAGGAGCCAGGAAGAAGTAGGGAGGGACTTAGAGATTTGTGATCCTTTTGCTTTGGGACCAGTGGAGAGACACATCTCTTGCTGGGTCTCCAGCCAAAAAGGAAGGTTGTTTCTCAGCTTCTCTGATCTAGCAGGCTTTCGCCTCCACCTCTGACTCCCAGGCTTAAGGAGTAAACAGAACTATAGAAACATTTGTTTGCAGCCGCCGAGCCAGTGCTGGTGGGACTGGAAATCCCAACAGGCCGCCCTCTGAGCTGCCAGGTGCTGACTTCGGGGCCATGGGACACGAATGACAGTTAAAATATCAGTAGATTCAGGTGTGGCCACTAAGTAGACAGAAAAACAACACCCTTCTCAGCAGAGTCTGGGAAGACAGTGTGGATTGCCTGTGCACAGGCCTCCTGCTGTGCGGGAGCCTCAGCCATCCCTGTGGGGCTTGTGGCTGCCACGGTGAGTGGAGCATTACAGGCTAAGAGTGTGCGCTGGAGGTAGAGAGGGCTGTCTGTGGCTCCCAGTTCCATCAGATGCCACAGGCTTGGGGTGCCTATGACGTGCGTAAACAGGGGGTGTTATGTGGATGTGGCCCAACACTAAATGATTGTCAGGGGGAGGTGTGGGGGACAGGACTGTCCCTAGAGAGTTGCTTCTCTTTGTGGGCTTCCAAACTCTTGGGTCTCCTGACAATCAGAAGTGTCTCCCAGGCGGGTCTCAATGACTTCCTGTCCAGATGTCTACTTCTCCTTTCCCAGACTTCTCAGCCTCCGGGAGGGGTGATTTGGGAAGCACCTGGGAGACAAAGAGACCCCAAGGAGGGCCCACGGGGGCCCCAAAGGAGGCAACAAACTCGGTTTTGCTGCCATCGCTAACCATACATAAAACATCTCTTCCTTTTTCTTTCCTTCCTTTTCGCAGTGCTGAGGTTGAACCCTGGGCACTGGGCATGAAGGGCAAGCACCCTACCTCTGAGCTTCATCCGCAGCTTAGCAGGTCCTTTCTTCTCTCTCTGTGTCCCGTCTGAACTCTGTCAAGCAGAATGTGAAGCAGTGGCCACTAACACATGCACTCAAAGAGACCCAGCATGGTTCCAGAAGGATTCCTCTCACATACAATTAAGGATCAACAAAGCCAGAGATCTATCTGGGGTTTTCAACACAGTTCTCTGGGTCATCTGTCCACACTTGGCTACATCTGGCCTCCCAGACTTGGTTCCTTTGAAGCTGGATGCTGCCAGAAGCTGGAGCCAATGCTAGACAAGAGCCCACAGATACCCACTGTCAACGTCCTGACAAACCTGGCCCCACTGCTTGAGGACTTGACAGAGTCCGTCACGCCCTGTGTCACGCCTGTGTGAGGCAAGCAGTGTCCTGTCTCTCTAAGAGGCGAAACTCGGCCCACTTCTTTCTCTTCTTCCTCTTCTCTCTTCTCTCTTCTCTCTTCTCTCTCTGTCTCTGTCTCTCTTCCCTCCCCCAGTCCCTTTATCTCAATAAACTCCCCACTTAAGCTCCGTCTGCATGGTGTATTTGTCTGTTCCTCACCTGCCCTGGGCTGTCACCTGCTGCCAAAGTCCCTCTTGTGCAGAATCATAACACGCACTGAAGATGGGAACTAGTCACCGGAACAATAAGCCTTGTCTTATGTCCTGGGGAGAGACACCTAGAGGACTTAGCCTGCCTGTGTGTATCAGCTAGAGTTCTGCTGCTGGGACAAAGCACCAAGACCAGGGCAGTTCACAAAAGGCAGGGTTTAACTGAGCCTAGAGCCTCAGAGGGCTAAAGTCTATGATGGGAAAGCAAAGGCATGGACGGCGGTGGGAACAGCCACAAACAGGGGACAGAAAGCACAATGGGAATGATTTGAGTCTATCAAAACCTGAAAGCCCACCCCCAGCGACACACCTCCTCCAACAAGGCCATACTTCCTAGTCCTTCCCAAACAGTTCCACCAACTGAGGACCAAATAGTCAAACGTGAGTGTAACATGAGGGGGCCGGCTTGTTGGGGTTTCCGTCCCACCCGGTACCCCACAACCGACATACCCCAAGGAAAATCACACACAAGACTCCATAAGATTATAAACTGATTGGCCCACTAGGGCAGACTACTTGTTAACTCTTGTTGCTTATATTAACCCATTATCATTATCTATGTTAGCCATATGGCTCAGTACCTTTCTCAGCTGGGCAGCTTACATCTTTCCTCTCCGGTGGTCTGGGCAGAACTGCAGAGGGAGCATCCTGCTTCCCAGAACACTCCCAGTCTCTTTGCTCCACCCCTACTTCCTGTCTGGCTTTCCCACCTATACTGCCTGCCTGGCCAATCAGCGTTTTATTAAAATATGATTGACACAATACAGACAATTCTCCAGCATCACATGAGATTCTCTGGAGGCCGTTCCCATTCACACTAACACACTGAGTCTCATTGCCTGATGATGTTGCTAAGAAACTTCATTTTTACACAACATTGGCAAGAGAATTGGTCTTTCCCAAGAGTCACACACACACAGGTCAGCTGCTCCACGGGTCTTCCTCTATCCCGCTTCCCACATGCCTGCAGCAGGAACCCGGGCTTGGCCAGCATGAGCGGACATTCCTGCTACAGCACCCTCACACTTCCTGGCAAACAACGGTGACAGCTGCTATCCTAGTGGTTTCTGACAGTGTCCCTACTTCCTGGGTCCCCCCAGACATCTGGAAACCCCATGTTGCTGGAACATTCCCTGGTGAACACTGAGCTGGGACCATCAGGAGCCCAGGAGAGAGTCATTCGCATGAAGGTGGCAGGGAAGGCCATGTTGGTGAAGAGAGGCTTCACCATCTGGGCTGTGGTGCATGTTTCTGAGTTGCTCAATTGTTTCTCATGTGCCCACAGGGTCCCACTTAGTGTAGATCCCAGGCTCCCCCATCTGCTTACTGTCGACTGTGTCTGCAGGTGTCTGACCGTGTTGGTGACACCGAGTCGTGGAGTCCCAAGTGGCCTATCTCCTTCCCCAACCATCTTCTCACCAAAGCCCTGGTTTCCCAGTTGAGAGAACCGATGTCCAGAGAGCCTAAGACAGCCACCCCGAAGGAAGGCAGAGGTACCACTCCCTGGCCCCTCAGCCACCGCAGCACACACACTGTCTGATCAAAGGTCGTGTCACCTTCTCCCGCTCCCAGCACCAACTCTCGGGCTTTCCTGACAAAGAATTAATTGCTGCTGACTCAGTTTCATTGGTGAGCGGGGTCAGTAGGTAAAGGCACCTGCCACCAAGCCCAGTGACCTGTATTTGATCCTCAGAGCGCACATGGTGGAAGAAGGGAACTGACTCCTGAAGGCTGTCCCTGACCACCACGTGTGTGTCACAGCATGTGCACCCACAAAAGGAACACATTTCCTTGGAGGGGGGCCCTCTGCAGGTGACTGGCTCCTTCCAAGTCCTGGAAGACATTCCTTGAGGGGCCTGGATCGACAACCTAGGGTTTATGGGGACTTTCCATGGGCATCCAACAGGAAAGCACAATTGTGTGGTTAGAATAAAAATCGTGAAGGTCATCAAGGGTGAGGGTCAGCCAGTCACCCATGGGTGCTATAGACCAGGGGTTCAGCCCTACCTGTGTCTCTCTCCTCAAGGGACACTCAGGCTGTTCCAGGCCTCTTTCTGAGTCCCAGAGGACAGAGACCAGCTTATGAGTCAACTGTGGATCTCCTAAGGTTTCACAGTTCACTGCTGTTCTAGGCCTGGCCCAGCCTTTCCTCTCAGAAGCCCAGTTCTCTCCCTTAAAAAAGGCTGAGTTCTTGTCTCTACCAACCCTGGAAGGTGACAGTACTGTTTGCCTACACCAGTGTTCAACAGTAACATGGCAGAGTCCGTGTTCTGACTCTGGAAACCAAGGACATCAGAGACAACAGGTGGGGAGGAGGAGGGGTGGCTGGGGGAAGGGTGGGCTGGAGGAAGAGTGTGCTGGAGGAGGGGTGGGTGGGGGAAGGGTGGGCTGGAGGAGGGGTGGCTGGGGGAAGGGTGGGTGGGGAAGGGTGGGCTGGAGGAAGGGTGGACTGGAGGGGGTGGACAGGCAGAAGAGTGGGTGGAATTAAAATTCCCATTTCACAAGCTTCTTTTTATTATTTCTTGAACTATTTTCTCCACTCCATTCACAGGCTGAGGCCTCTAGTCTGCCCAGGGTGAGGGAGGTAGGAAACAAGAGCTCAGAATTCCTTGTCTTCCAGGCCCCTCTTGAGATCTAGAAGATTCTATGCATACATAGACTCTGGTTACATCCATGTGAACACACAGCATTTGCACCGGACCATGTCAGGAATAAACTCTGTCCCTGTATAAACCTGAGCTGATCCGGCCTGCAAAAGCAACCCGTGTTAACTGTCAGACCCCTGCTCATTATGTTAACTGGCCATTGCCGGCATCCCATAGGCAGGAGTCGGAACACGGGGCAACAAGAACAACCCAGGTACATGCTGTGGGACCCCCAAACATGGATCTGCTGTCCATAGCCACCAGCCTTACCCACACCTACTCTGCCACTGACTCAGCTGGCCAGGGTCACTGTGTGTAGGCTTCAGGGAGGGGAAGGGCCCAGGCCTGGGCCTGGTTAGATCCAAGTGAGGGGTCACCAGTCTCCTCTTCCGTACGTGGGACATCTACCCATGTTCTATGCACTCAGAGTCAGGCACTGACCCAACCAGCCCAAGCTGACTTCTCTGCTAACAGAAAAAATGAAAATGTTGTCCCTAAAAACACTAACGGGGACCCAGGCCTGTTCCTTGTTAGCCTGTACCCCACTGATCCACATGAATACATGTGTAGGTGTGTGTAGCTCTATGTGTGTGCAAGGATGTGCTGTACCATGAGGCTGTGTATATACAATGTGTGTTTGTACACTCCACGTGTTTATGTTCTATACAGTTTGTACATGTATGTGCTTGGATGCACAGTGCAGCATATATATTGTAAGCACATACATTCTATTGCATCAGTACTCTATGCACGTTTGTACACATGTGTGCATATACATTCCTCCATGTGCATGTTCAACGCAGTGTGTACACATGTGTACATATATGCTCAATGTGTGATTTATGCAGTATTACACACATTTATACTTTTACACTCCATGTGTGTTCTATACACATGTGTGCATGTACACTTTACAGGATACAGTGTGTGGTGAGTATATGTCATACTCAAATACACATTGTGTGTGTGGGTATACACACTGTGTACATGGTACAATGTGTGCACACATGTTCATGCTGCATACACACCTGTTTATGAGTGTGTCTGCTTGTGTGTGTGTTAGCAGACATCCTGACCACAAAGGCCTTTCAGACAGAGGCTCCCATAGAGGCCATGACTAGGGACCCTGACATAGCCTGGACTTAGACGCCATTCTGACAGAATCCTTCCAGAATCCCCACAGTGTCCAGGCAGAGCCATGGCCAAGTTGGGCATGCCCTAGTGGCTCTTTGGAAAACAGTTGGCTCCCACTTCAGGGAGCCCGTGGTCCTGATTAACACCATACTGAACCGGTTTCAGCCAGATCCAGCTCTGCCTGCAGTCCTTCCTTAGCCACCAAAGCCAGACGCTTTTTAAAAGAGATTTATTTCAGATGCTCCTCCCTTCGGACCTGCAGGATTTGTGCTGATTGCAGGTGTCTCGCCCCTGCTGGCCCAGCAGAGAGGTCAGCGCCCTCATCCGCACTTACAGCTGTGTGGCCCTAGTGTGTCCACACTGAGACGGCCAGTGTCCTCAGACAAGCCTCAAGGCAAATACCCAGTAGCAGGCGACCAGCATTCATCTTTGGATGGTGTCTTCTGCCAGGTGCCCAGAGACTGCCCGGGCATGGCTTCCACAGAGGTTTCTGAAGGCCCCGCTCATAATTCCTCTCTCCTCTTATCTGTCTGCTGCTGTCATCTGACCCACCTTAATCTCCTTCTTCCAGGCCCCGGGGAGAGCCTTCTCCTCGCTCTTCCCAGCAGCCAGGCCCTCTAATCCTTTTAGTAGTGAACCTCACAGTCTTTTTTCTTGCTTCTTGCATTTCAAAGGAGCCCCGGCCTGGGCTGTGCTGCCCATGTGTGTCTGTGCATGGCCCCCATGTCCACACAGACCAGAGGAGACACAGCCCCCAGCATCCCCAGTCACCTCTCAAGCAGGCTGCCAGGAAGTTCTGACTTTGCAACTTTGCAAACAAGATGCTTCCCCAGGCAGGCGGTCTAGTGAACGGTTCCGCTCCAATCCAAGAGCGACCTCTCTCATGGCCAATCAGCCTTGGTCCTCCTCTGAGGACCTGTGGCCCTGAGGGAGAGGCTACTCTGCCTCCCTCTCCATTTCGTTCTCAGGGCCATAGTCACACCTCTGCCACCTCTGTCTGTCTGCACAGCACCTGCCCCTCCACAGGCTGACACCCCAACTCCTTCTGGCCTTCCTGAGAGAGGGGTACAGGGCTGGATTTCTAACCAAGCCTCAGGCTGGGGTTGAGGGAGGAGAGGAAGGATCAGGCTTCACAAAGATGGAGAACAACTCCCCCAACCCCACAGAGTAGGGTCAAGAGAGATGCAACAGAGTCAGAGCCACCACCCACGTGATTTCCACCTGCACTCAGGGCTTTCTGTGTCTTGCTGCCTGCATTCTGCCTGCCCCCTGACCCTGTGTGTCTCATCTCTTACCCACTGGCTCCACCAGCCACCAGTCACCAGCTGCCCCCTCCGAGTCAGGGATCTGCTTCCAGATTCAACTCAAGAATGGTATAGGTAGGGGCGGGAGAGATGGCTCAGAGGTTAAGAGCATTGCCCACTCTTCCAAAGGTCCTGAGTTCAATTCCCGGCAACCACATGGTGGCTCACAACCATCTGTAATGAGGTCGGGTGTCCTCTTCTGGTCTGCAGACAGAATACTGTATACATAATAAGTAAATAAAAATAAATATTTTTTTTAAAAAAAAGAATGGCATAGGTACCAACTCTCCTAGTCTAGAAGCTTCTCTGACCCTCACTTTGCATGGAGATCAAAAGGCTTCTGCCCACAGTGGAGAGAAGCAGTCACCCTAGCTCCTGCCGACAACGTATTCTTGTATTCTTTAGCCCGACCACACAGACACGGAAGGTGGCTGTGAACTCTGAGGCCCAGAGGACGATGTGAATGTGTGAAGTGTCTACTTGCCTCCTTTCTGTTCCAGGCCGGGTAATGACACGGTGACCCTCCCCTCCCCCAGCACCACTCAGCTCCTAGGGGGTCCAGTGAGAGTAGGCAGATCTGTAGCAATGGAGAAACTGGAGATGGGGAGACGGTGGTTTGGGGACCCTGGAGACGAGATGCCCACACTCACATAACCAAGGCTGGATTTTTTTCTAATATAACCCCTTGGTCCTGTAGGCTTCGGGCCCCCATTCTGCACTTGAGGCTTCCTTTGTCGGTTGTGTGAAGATACGGATCTACAGCCTATGGTCCTGGAGGGAGAAACCTACACCACGGGAATCGGTAGATAAACATGTCAGCGGATACACTCGGAGTGTTTCTCACCTTTGGAAGGGGCTGACATTAATACACATATGTCCTGATGCCCCTGCTTGACTCTGAGGCCTCTGTCCCCAGCGAGTTGCCATCCAAGCTGCTGGCCTCACACCCAGGGAGTCAATCTCACTGCTGTGCCAGAGACACACGGTTCACATCTCTCAGAGTTCCTTGGTAGGGCAATGCCAGGCTTGGGACCACTCTTGGGTGCCTTTCACCCACATCACACGAACTGGCTGGTTCAAGGATGGACGAGAAGAACTTCAAAGGGGGAAGAGGGGATGGGACAGGGGGCCAGCTTTGATCCCGAAGGGCTGGGAACTCATCTCTCCGTGTTTCCAGGACATAGCTGCTAGTAACGGAGGGGAAAGTGGTCTGTGACCGTTAGAGCCTGTGGTAGCTAGAGTTGAAGGCAGCAGGGTGGGCCTAGGGAGAGGAGGCACTCATCCAGAGGGTGATAGAGTCTATGGGCTTCGGGGTTCTGTGGCCAGAGGCCTCACCAGGCACATATCCCTCATCCCTGCAGCCTGTGGTCTATCCTTCAGTCCCTCAGCCTGTGGTCTATCCCTCAGCCCCTCAGCCCGTGGTCTATCCTTCAGTCCTGCAGCCTGTGGTCTATCCCTCAGTCCCACAGCCTGTGGTCTATCCCTCAGCCCCTCTGCCTGTGGTCTATCCCTCAGCCCCTTCACCTGTGATCTATCTCTCAGTCTCTCTACCTGTGGTCTGGTCCTTCAGGTAAACTCCAGCATCACATGGGGATTTTTTTTTAATTTAAAATTTTCTTTATTTATTATGATTTTTTGAGACAAGGTCTTACTATGTGTAGCCCTGGCTGGCCTGGAACATGCTTTGTAGACCAGCCTGACCTCAGACTCAGAGATCCACCTGTTTGTGCCTGCTGAATGCTGGGATTAAAGGTATGTACCCCACACCAGGCTCCATGTGAGATTCTTACAACACCCTCTTGCTTGGGCTGTGTGGTTGGATGTTCTTGCTGTTAATGCTATTCCATTGTCTGTAGCTATCTTCTCCCCCGCCCCACACACCTACTGGAGTGTCTCTGAGACTCCCCGGATCACTGACCTTCCGTGGTTCTACAGGACACACATCCCACTCACCCCAGCATTGGTCCTCTAACCTGCCAGGGGCTAACTCGGGGTGCGCCCAGACAGTGGGGAGCTCCTGGGGTATATGGAGTGTTAGACCTCTTCCCACTCAGATGCCAGGGGTGAGGTACTCCGTCTTCAGCTTGGGGGAGGGTGGAATCTTCGGATCTCAGAGGCTCCAACCAACTCCACGCCTCCCTCCTTCCCTCCCTCCCTGCCCTCCTCAGCAAGCTCTGGGCAGGTTCCTCCATAGCCTTTGCACCTGGTGGCCAGTGGGGAGTGGCCTGTGAATCATCCATCGGTTTCTGCCTTCTTTTTTTCAGACTGACCCTGGTTGGTTTTCCTGGAAGTCAATCTTCAAATCCCACCCCGCCTCAATCTCTCACACTGCCTCTCTCCTGACAACTACATTCCCCAGCACAGCCACTGGGTGGCGCCACAGCGAGCTCCCCCGGTTCCCGTACCTACTGACAAAGGTAACAAGGTGTCTGGAAGAAAAGCCTTGGAGGGGAAGAGATGACGCGATTCAGACTTAGCACACCTAGACTAGGGTTCCGGCTCCGTGAGAGGAAAATCTGGAAGGTGATCTAACTTCCTTGAGCCTCGGTTTCCTCTTATTAATAATGGTGTCATACATAGCCCCTTCGTATCGTGTTAAGCTTCAAGTTCACGACCAGACTGCCAAAAGACAGCCATGGTGCTGCTTTTAATCTGACTCAAATATGGGTGGGCTGATTTAGGAACCGAGGTCAAAACAGACACGGGAGGCTGTATACATGTCTGTATATCCGTGTGTGTGTGTGTGTGTGTGTGTGTGTGTGTGTGTGTGTGTGTGTGTTGGAGCGGGGGCACGTGGAGACACCAGGTCCCACGTGGCGATCATTATGCAAGTGTTTCAGGTGGCACATCGTGCTGTGCATCTCAGATTCGCCATCTGCAATAGGAGCGAGGCCTGACCAGCTCTAGTCCGTGAATTCTTGGATGCCCAGCTCGCTTGTGGTGGTTCGCAGAGGGTGTCTGCTGCCCCCTGGTGGAAGGAAATTCGCATAGCAATGCTCCGAACAAGACTGCTAGGGGGCAGGCTTCCTGCTTGCTCTCTCTGATTTCCATCTCTGCACTCCGACACAGCAACCCTTGTCAGGATGGAACGGGAGCCTGGGAGAGACAAACGGGCACATGGCAACTCCTGGCCCCGTCGTCTCTCCCACCCCTGTTGAAAGCAGCTGTTATCCAAACAGTTCACACTGGCAGTGGAGGCAGAGGTTTGTTGCCCCGACTCAGCATCCTAGCCTTGACCCTGAGCACCGCATTTAACCCTCAGAACGTCTCAGGACTCTGACCATTTGTAAGCTGACCCCTGCTCGAATTATTAAACCGAGTCCAGGACCCTGCCGCCGGCAGGTATGTGGACGCACGAATCAGCTGGTGTTTTGTGGTTAGTAGCCTTGCTAATCTTCCTGCCACTTCTGCTGGGACAAAGTAGGCTACCCTTCCCATCCATTTCAGGTCGGGCACTGTCATGTGACTCGCTTTGGCCAATGCCATGGCAGTGGGTGGGTTCTATTTCTGGCAGAAGTTTGTAGAACCAGCGTGTGGGGTAAACAGAGTTTCTTCTGTCAATCAACTGCCAGGCAGTTGCTTCATAAGTTTGGGTGCTGGAGTATGGTCACAGCGGGCCTGATCGAGTCCAGCAAGCCACAATGCCATGCGTCAGATATGAACTTATGAAACTTTGATTTGGGGTTGTTATTGAGCACCTCTGGGAACCTGCTGATGGATGCCCAGCTTCTCTGAGCAAAGCCCAATTCTTCCTCTCTTAACATATACGTGTTATATAATTTGAAACTTATCTCATGCGAGTTGGAAGTTCTTTCCTGAAACATTTAGAACCTTTAAGGAAATGGATTTGGGGTTCATAGTCACCTGGTGACAGCAATGGGTACGAGACGGGGGTCACTCTTCTTTCACTAATAATCCTCCCCACTCCTACTTCTGTCCAACTTGTATATTAGAAGGCAAGACCAGATGAGGCTTGTCAAGAAAGGAAGCTGAACCAGCTAGCACCTGCTGGGGTGCCCGCGGCTGACCGGTCCATGGCGCCACCTGGTGGTGCTAACTGGCACTGCTCGATGCCCTGGCCACGTGCTGGTGTCTGGCAGGGTCAGAGCAGAGATCACCACTCAGACTGACTCCTTAGCTGGGACCTGGACCCCAGAGGAGAGGACAGAAGGCATTGGGCGGAGAGTCAGCAAGGTTCCAGAGGTTAGCGTCACTCAGGACTGTGTGAGCAGCCCACACAAGCCAGTCTCGGCTCTCACTGTGACAGGAAGCCAGTGCCGAGGGTATCCTGGGACCAAGACTGATTCCATCATTGTGCGGTGGATCTCAAAGCACAAGAGGAAGTCACTGTTGGGAAATTAGGTCCACATTCCACTCCCACCACAGGTGGGCACCTCTTTGCTAGGCCGAGAAGGAAGGAAGCTGGGGCAGTCCTGTCTGTTTCTGTGTGCACTTCAGGCCTGTGAGGTAGCATACAGACCTCCCAGTGGGGCACTTAAATAAAGAAAAATACACTAAATATATGTTCACAGCACGGAGTGGCCCGACCCAAGAGGCCTGTTCAGAGTTTTGGACCACATTGCCGTAGTCATTCTCCAAGTCGCTTGGCACACAACAACCATGTGGCCTTTTACACTCTCCGCCAGCTACCCAAAGTGAGTCACACCCCCATTGCTGGGCTGTTCAGAGCACCAGGCTGCCACATGCTAAGGCAGTGAGCAGTTGAGGAAGAATAATTAAAAAAACAGAACACGGAGCCCAAAGCTTCATGCTGGTGATCAGATGAGAGCCTGGAAAGGAACGTGGAGATGGTATGGTCTATGCACGAGTTCGAGGGAGGAGTAAGATCTTCAGGAGTGCTACAGAGAGGAGACAGGGCTCCAGAGCTGAGGATAACTTTCTAGAACATCCTCAAGGATCAACAACCTATCCTAAGGAGCATCATGGCCACAGACTTGCACTGGGCCGACTGACGGGTCAGAGGTTCACAGCAGACTCATGTCTGAGCCTCTCACAGGCTCAGCTGAACCACAGCTTCGCAAAGACTGGAGGATGAAGTTGGCCTGTCTGATTTCTAACCTCAAGGGTTGTCACCAGATGTCATATGGTCCTTACTTCACAGGAGACAATTCCTGACCCTGTTCAGCGAGACAGGTCCAACATACCCGATGATGTCTGCCCACCTCGATGACACAGCAATCGCAAATTCCTTGGACAGCTCCAGAACCACATCGTGTGCCCATCCCTAGCTAATGATCGACAGGAACCAGCTCTGAGAAACCCTGGAGGTAAGCTGAGTCCTGAGTGAGCACTTTGCCTGAGTAAGCCCGGAACGGCCAGGCGTACCTTCCTGGACGGACATTACTTGGATTCTTATTCTTGGAGTGGCGGGAGTTGGTTATGCGTCTGCACATCTGGAAACCCTGTGCCTGTGCCAAGTGGGGGCAGCAGAGAGCTGTTGAGAACGGAGCTGGGGTGGGGGAGGGGAGGACAGGAGAAGGGAGGTATTCTGACTATTCTTTTTGTCAACTTGACACAGACTAGAGCCAACTGACAAGAGAAGAAAATCTCAACCAAGAAAATGCCCCACAGGCTGAGAAAATGCCTTCATCAGATTGGCATGTAGGGCATTTTCTACACTGATGCTTGACATGGGAGGGCCCAGCCCATTATGGGTGGGCTGCCCTTGGGCAGGCGGTCCTGGGGTGTCAGCCAGTAAGCAGCACACCCTGCTGATCTCTGCATCAGTTCCTGCCTTGAACTCCTGCCTGATCTTCCTTTATGATGGCCTGTAAGCCGCTGAAATAAGCCCCTCCCCCCCAGTTGCTTTGGGTCGTGGCCTTTGTCACAGTGATTACAAACAGGTAGGCCTGGAGGGAACAGTTGGAGAAGGAAGGGGAGGAAAGGGGATGCTGCCTCTCCTTTGCCCTGGCTCCCCTGGCACCAGTAGGGTGACAACATATGCAGAACCAAATGGCTAAAGGAGCCCAGATTCTGTAAGCGGAAGGTGTCCCCAAGTAGGTGCATTCTGCTTCCCCTAGGATGGGGTGTGGTGAGGGGTGTAGCTAGGGGACCTAGAGATCTGGTACACAGAGAGGATGAGACCTGAGAATACCTGGGGGTTCTGCCAGGAACGTGTTGAGGCTCTGGTTTGAGCAGATGTCTTGGTCCCCTGCCCTGGGGACCACACCTGAGGGACAGGACGCTTCATGTTGGAAGAAGCATCCCATGGCCACACCCTTCAGTGGCCACACCCCTTCAGTGGCCACACCCCTTCAGTGGCCACACCCCTTCAGTGCTTATAGGAGCTGTACTTTCTGGAAACCTGCGGTTCACTGGGTATCACCCAACCCGTCACGGCACATATGTGTTAACACGCGTGTAAGTGGCACTGTCCAGTAGTTTTGTGGAGGTGGAGATGGGTCCTGAGGATTGTGCTCCTGATCTGAGCTCAGTGTTCACCCCAGAGGCCAGGCATGTGGTAGAGGGCAAGTACCATTGTTTTCCCATGCCACAGAGGATGACTTAGAAGCACAGGATACAAGTACCTGTCCAGTGCCAAAGTAGAAGGCAGAGGAACTGGAAAATAAACACACAAAGACACTCAGGAGAACATGGACAAAACCCCTGATTTTCTGAAGGGAGGCTGGGGCATATGTTCAAGTTTGGAACTCAGGCCAAAACCCTCTGAGGAAGAGCTACACACAGCAGGCGGCCCCCATGTGCTCTTTTAGGATCATGGAAGTAAGTCAAGGGGGATCCTTTCTTAGGTGGAAGAGCGCCAACAGAAGGTCAGCACTTGGGTATTTTTTCTGTGCCTGGATGGTTCTGCCACACCCAACATTTTGGTACCCAGCCCTCACTCATTGGTTACTTGTGGGCTCCACCCAGTGGTGAGAAATGAGCACTACAACCTTCAAAGAGGCCAACTCCAGCCAGGAAAGGGTCAGCAAAAGAGCTAGTCACAAGCCACGGGCTCAATCATCAATCAATCAGTCAGGCAATCAATCAATCAGTCGGTCAAACAACCATTCAGTCAGCCAATAACACGACCTTGAAGAGGATCCTAAAATGCAAACACTTCATTCCACTTTCTGGTGTGTCCCATCATCCTGAGACAGTGTTTGGTTACACATGGGAGAGAAGCAAGAAAATGGGAGAAAAGATCTCAGTTCCATTGTTTTATTTAAAGGGGTGGATCACCCCAACAGACCCTACTTGTTCTAGGTCCCCATTCATCACAATCCCATGCTGAGCCTGCTCTAAGATAGGTCTGTAAGTCCCTCTGGGAACCCCACAACATTCTAGAGCATCCCCTCCCCACACCGCAACACCTGCCCCATGGCAGACAGCACTACATATGGACGGCCAGGCCCAGATGCTATGGCTTGACACAGCAGCCTCAGCCCACTGACCTTCCCACATTGCAATGGGGCACTCCAGAACACAAGGTAGATTGTGGGAGGGGGGTGCTGAATCTGAATGAGGGGCATTTGGAGAACACAGATCAAATGTAAAACCCCTCTGACGGGCTGCATTGCGCTAATGTAGAAACTATGGGCAGACCTTTCCTAGAAAGAGAATCTTCACAGATGTGTGGTCATTCCCTTATCCCGGGAGACACGACCCAGGATGCCCACCGGATGGGGTCACATCCAAGACCCCTGGTGGATGACTGAGATATGAGGTGGCACTGAGCCTTCTGCTCGTTCACTGGGTTTTTCCCACACGTATGTTCATCCCTGTGGGTTTCATCTACGAATTAAGTCCAGTGAGAGATAATAACCAACAATAAATAACGGTAATAAAATGGAGCCGTTCTGATGGTGCACCCTATAATAAGACTTATTGGAAAATTATAAACGGTTTGTTTCTGGAATTTTCCGCTTAATCATGTCAGAGTCACATTAACTGGACGTGTGGGAAGCAGAGGTTGTAAGGCGGGAACTGTTGCCGTGAAGCTAAAGCAAGGGTAGGGTTGGGATGTGGCGAGAGGGACAGAGAGAATGGAAGGAGGTTTGACCCAGGGACACATAGGACACATGGGAAGGAAGGCTGTGGGATGCCTGAGCCTTGTGCTGGAGCGATGTGTCTACGAGTCAAAGAACTCTGAAAGTTCTGGGAGTCACAGGTGTAGAAGCAGCCTGGTGATCCTCCCCTGGGCTGCAGCCAACCTTTTTCCCAGATTTCTGGTTCCAGGCTGTAAGAGATGTGGGGGAGAGCCACTGTATACCGGAGCTGTGGGGGAGAGCCACTGTATCTAGGAGCTGTGGGGGAGAGCCACTGTATCCCGGGCTGTGGGGGAGAGCCACTGTATCCTGGGCTGTGGGGGAGAGCCACTGTATCCCGGAGCTGTAGGGGAGAGCCACTGTATCCCGGAGCTCTGGGGGAGAGCCACTGTATCCCGGAGCTCTGGGGGAGAGCCACTGTATCCCGGAGCTCTGGGGGAGAGCCACTGTATCCCGGAGCTATGGGGGAGAGCCACTGTATCCCGGAGCTGTGGGGGAGAGCCACTGTATCCCAGAGCTGTGGAGGAAAGCCACTGTATCCCGGAGCTGTAGGGGAGAGCCACTGTATCCCGGAGCTCTGGGGGAGAGCCACTGTATCCCGGAGCTCTGGGGGAGAGCCACTGTATCCCGGAGCTCTGGGGGAGAGCCACTGTATCCCGGAGCTATGGGGGAGAGCCACTGTATACCGGAGCTGTGGGGGAGAGCCACTGTATGCCAGAGCTGAGGTCCCTGGTGGAGGCACCGTGGGATCCCACATCAGCTCCTTACAGGTCGCGCCTACTATGGTCTCCAGAAAGCACTTTGGGGAGCAGAAGCAGGTGACCTCTGTGCCTGCGCGCCGGGAACCAAAGTGAGATTTCAGGTCCTCGGAGCCCACTGCCCCCACCCACCCCCAGCCAAGAGAGGGAGGAGCTCCCCAGGGAGGGATGAAGGGATGAGGGACGTGGCAGTTGCTGGAACTGAGCTCACACCTTCTTTGCCAGTATGGAGGGATACAAATGACCTGCTACAAACGGAAAACACTGATTCATTACCCCTGATGTGTGATGATGGGGTAATTACTTTTCTAACCGAGGAGAGCCGCCTTTCGACAGCAGGTGGAAATGAATTCGCCACTGTTTTAAAGGCTGATTGGCCCAGGACAGGCGAAAAACTGGAAAACCTAATTAAATCGGGAGGCTCGTGAAATAAATGGAGCGGGGAGTTTGTTTGCTTGCTGCTGACGGGGATTAACGAGGGCTCAAGAAAGAAATGGGAGGGCTCCTGCGATGGGCGTGGCCCAGGGAGGTGGAGAAAGGAGGAGCCACCTGACGGAGGGCGGTCCCAACGAACACAAACTATGCGTGGAGGCGTGGGGGCTACTTAGTGGGCTTCAGGCTTCTTTAGGCTCCACTAAGTATCAGTTTGGCGTCTGTGAAGTGGGAGTCAGCACAATCAGTTGGCAGGTGCCGGCTCCCACAGGCTATGCGGTCTAGCCTTGGAACGCGTGGTTGAGTTAGCCACAGGATACCTTCTGGCGCTGCTCTGGTTGGTATGTGGTCTTTCTGAGCTTCAACTGTTCTTTCTGCAGCCTTTCTCCAACATGTCTGACCCTGTCCCATCCTCAGGAAGAGCAGTTCTCGCTGGACATGCACAGCAGAGAGAGGCTAAACGGGACCTTTGGACCTGGCTATGGCAAAGTCCTCTCGTGTGCTCTGCAGTCTAAAGGACTACCCCTTTACCCAGGATGTCCTCTTGTCTTTGTATCCAAGAGGAAGCTTATTGCTTGCTGGGAGAGATTGCAGCTGGTCCCTCTTTCTTTAGAACCTGATCCTATTCCTCCCTGGAGCCCGGCTTAGGCAGTTTATCTATCACCTCTCAGAGAGCCGAACCTCGGCCCGCTCTGCAGGCCCAGTTGCTGCTTGGACTGATGGCTGGCTCATAGCCTGCCAGACCATCCCAAGAGGCTCTCAGCGGGAAGGCTGCCTCCACCACCCGCACCTGCCCCTCCGTGTGGAGCTGTGCCTCCAGTGGGCTGCCATGGGTAATCAGACCTCCGTGCAAACTAGAGGGTGCCCCCAGTGAGGGGCCTATGCTGTGTTCCACCGCTTCTTCCCTGGTCCTGAAACTCAGCCTGGACTCCAGAAAGTCTGCTAGTGGAAGCTGTGGTTTTCCCCAACCCACAGAGAAGAGCACAAAGTAGCCGATTTGCACCACCCCTGCCTACCACACAGAGCATCCAGTCTTCCCGGAAGAGCCCACTGCATGCTTATTCTGTGACTGCTTTCTTAGTGGTGTTTTGTGGCAAACGTTTCCTATGGCACTGTGGATGCCACATCCCCAGGAGCTTCACTGGGCCACCCTTGCTCTGCTTGCTGTCCGTCTCCCCTCAGCACGTTTACACTGCGTTTATCACCTTTGATGCGTGTAAAGGTCAGCTACCCACTCAACGCTCTACACCAGCCTGCTGCTTAGTAGCCAGGACTCTACATTTATTGACAAACCCTTCATTTTCCTTCCAAGGGAGAAACTACATACCCAGACACATACAAAACTCCCTGCCCATACCCCCGTGCAGCCTGCACCCCACTGGATGCAGACCCTAGCCCCAGTCCAGAAGTCTCCTCGTTAGCTTCCCGGTCTATACATCAGACCCCCAGGGCAACTGTAGCTTCTGATCTCTCCACGGTTGATTAAGTTTCCTGTTCTGGAACCATCTAGAAGTGGAATCGTGTCCTCCCCACCTGGTTGTACGTGGAGGTTCAAGCCTCAACCCTCTCTCACACGTGTGCTCTTTGCCCCTTGGTCATTGCTGTGCACTTCTCCTTAGAAGACAATAATCCCATGACTTCCTTCCCCATGACCCTGCTGGACATTGGGTGGTTCCCCCTCTGGGCTCTGACTCGCCCAACCACACAAACATCTTTAGGTTTGGATCCATGTTAGAAACTATGTTCTTATGCCTTTGTGCCGTTCCTCTCAAGGACAGAACTGAGTGGAGAAAAGCAGGCTCCCACGCCTTCTCCGCAGCTGCCGCCTACGTCAGGAACGGAGACAGAATCAGCACAGGGTCTGAGCCCCCAGCTCCCGACTGCAGCTCTGACGGGGTGTCCCGATTCTGCCCAGGACAGCCAGCCCTCCGAAGTCTGCTACAGCTCCTGGACCTGTCCAGGACGCATCTACCTCCTGCTGGACCACGGAGATGCTGCCTCTTCTCATCCTGTTTTCATCCCCCCCCTCATGAAATCCCACCTTACATCCAGCCACTGGGAATGGGGACAAGCCAGGGCACAAAGACCATGAACAGTGGTGCCCAGGGCACCACCACACCTGCAAACTGTATTGCCTTCCCTTCCTATCTTTTTTAAAAAGTGTGACTTTCTCTCTCTCTCTCTCTCCATCCGTCCGTCCGTCCATCCATTCATCCATCCATCCATTCATCTATCTATTTATCTAATCTATCTACCTAATTTTTATGTTGAGAAAGAGAGAATGTGCATGTGTGCGTGTGTGTGTGTACACACGTGCACCACGGCATACATGTGGAGGTCAGAGGACCACCTGCCGGAATCAGTTTTATCCTTCCATCATGTCGGTTCCAGGAATTACACGTGGGTGGTCAAGACTTGGCAGCAGCTACCTTTTTATTCAGTTAGCTATCTTGCTATCTGCCACCTCTCCCCTGATGGCTACTGGACAAACTTCATGGACTGGTGCTTAGGTGATAAAATCCTACTTAACCAAGTTTAGAAGTCCTCTGTCTGCTTAAGGAGCTTGCCCTTGAGGGGAAAGGTTGATACCATGTAGCAGCCGTCATGACTGTATCCACGGCATAGAAGGATACAAAGAAACGTAAGATGCTGCATGCTCTATATTGGGTGTGAGGAGGGGATGTAGGTTCGTGTGAACTTCCAGGAAGGATGCTGAGGAGCCACTACCAAGGGGAAGTAGGGTACGGACTCACTTCCCTTGCCTGAGCCAGAGTGTATTTACGTTTTTTGTAAGAGCAGCAGCAAGCCACACAAAGACTGTGATTGAACAAACAATCCCTCCCCCCAATTGGACAGAGCCTGAGAGATTCGTCCCCATTGTTAAGCAAAGTCCTCACTGAAGGGTAGGGAGGGAAGATTGGGGCTTGTGCTGATGAACTCTGGGCGAGCCACTTGCTCCTCAAGTCAGTCTCACTTCCGCAGAAACAAGCAATCTGATTGGGGATCTAGAAAGGGACAACCCAGTCAAAACCCCACACTGGGTCCCCATTCACTATAAAGAAGAGGCTTGTTCAGCAGAGGGATCTCTCAGAACAGGGAATGCACACCCTGCGGGAATTCTTCAAAATTACAGAAAAGGGGGAAGGAAGCAAGGGATATGTACTCTCACAAGACAGGGACAGTGTTCATTCATTTATTTAGTAACATGAACCAGGCCTGGGCTAGAGTCAGTACCCAAAGACAAAGCCACACCTTTCCTCCCAGGCCCTTGGGGCTCAGGAGATGAGGTCCTGCCTAGGCTTGTCACCGTACGACACTGATGTTAGCCGGTTATGTGTCCCGTCCTGCCTCCACCCTTTGCCAGCTCGGAGTCCTCAGCAGAGTTGCTTCTGTCTGAGTCCCAGTCCCTCACATGAGAATTGAGGGTGCCACCTCCCAGGCCATACTAGGATTCATAGCAATGCCAGCTGAGATGGTGGCAGGCTACACCTGGTCCAGGTAAACACCCCATGACCTACAGTGAAGCTGTTACTACATAGTCTCTGAGCAGGAGGCATACCTTGACAGAGGACAGAGGGTGACCTCACTGCAAGATGGACATAGACTCCCATGTGGTTTTGAGCTACAGATAGGGAAGCTGGTCTGTGAAATGGGAGCAACAGGAAACTTAACACATAGAAGTTAAGAGACTTTTGGTCCAAGCAGGCAGCGAGTGGCCGAGGTTTTGCCAGGACCAGGAACATGGGCTCAGGTTAAGTCCCAGGGCCACCCAGGAAGCCGAAACCCCCCACGAATTTAAATATACCCAGATCAAGGGATCTGGATGTGGCCTCTAGGAGGCGCTAGATCACAGTAGTGTTGATAATGTTCTATCAGTAGGAGGTGTGTAGCCAATGAGATTCCCAGAGCTTGGTTGAATTAACACCAAATTTATCTACACAACAACAACAATTATAACAACAAATAACTCCAAATATGTTAGAACTATCATCATTTTCCTTGAGTTAGAGGCTTCTCCCAAACAAGTAATTCTGATATTAACATTTCATTATTTTTTATTTATTAAGGTGAAGTTCACATAACACAGAATTAGCCCTTTTCATGTTCCTAACTCCTACCAGCCATGTAGGAGGGCTCCAGTTTTTTTCTACCAAAACTTGATATTTTCATTTTTGGAAAAAACAAAAGCCTAGTGGTGTATAAATAAATTGACGACCAGGTACTTCTTCATAGGCATGACCTTCTGGGACCCATTGGTGGCATGCGGAGGGAAATTGGCTCCATTCCTATTGTCCATATGGAACATTCCAGGCAAGAAGTGCAATAGGCAACTAGGCCTTGATGTGCCTGAGAGCCCAGAGCAGGTGTGCTGCGCCTTGGAGTTGGCAGCGAGGTTCTCATATGTCGCTAAGGCGGGCAGGTGCCAGGAGCCCTGCCTTGTGACTTCGGACGGAGGCATGTGTCCTGGCATGGCAGCATACGGCCTGCTGCGGGGATGGTAGCAGACTCCTGAGAACCCCTTGCCCCGACACCTCTGGAATCTGGTGATGGAGCCGATGGCATCCTGGAAGGGCATGCCAGCCTGCTGGTATCCTGAGTGAGTTTTAATGCCACCAGACAGATGCCTGGTAACTTCTGGAACAGAAGCTCTCCTCTTTCCTTCTTACCTGCCCCCTCCCCTGGAAACTTCCACTCCTCTGCACGCCAACAGCTGTCCATTTCCAGTGTTTGGAGTGTCGGACAAGTGCCCTGAAGCATGAGGCCCTCAGAACCCGGCCGCCGGGGACAACCTCAATCCCCCACCCCCAGCCTTGTCCGCAGAACCACCTGCCACACTGACAGCCCCCCTCCCAGTTAGTTTCCAACTCTGTGCAGTGGTGCACAGCCTTGACTTCCTAGCGGTGAGACCTGAGCCAGCCACTTGGTGGTTCTTGATCTCCATCTCTGTTAAAGGAAAACAGGGTCCTCCTTGAGCAGGTGTCTGCACTGGACTCGTGTTCGGCATACAGGTCATGGGGGCTCACTGAAGGCCTCACACGCACCCTCGTCTCCTGTCTGTACTGCTCTGCACACTGCACTTGCTTCTGGACACATATATTTAAAAGCACACCACAGTGCATCAGGGGTTAAAATGCAAACAAAATGCCCCTCGACCTCTGGTGGTAAATTGAAAACAACCTAAGCCAGAAGTACATGTCATACCCCTCATTCATCCTGCACCCAAGCTTGGCACACACACTCTGGGGCGAGCATGCTGGTTTTTCCCTCTGTACCCATGGGTCATATGAGTGACCTCGCTGCCTGTGGCCAGCCTGGCCAGGGAAAGAGCAGTGTTCAGAACTAGAGGTAAGGCTTCCTGGGACCGTCCACACCAAAGCCACCAAACCCACTCTTGAGTCAGCAGTGGTTCTGGGGAACAGGGACTCATTCAGGACCAGCTCTCTCCAGTGCACCCCTCTGTATGGACTTCCCCACGGAACAGCACAGCCTGCCGCCCCCACCCAGGCATCTCCCACTTCTCCAGCCTTCCTCATGTCGGAGCGGGTATCCCTCCTCTGCTCCCCAGACTCAGACTCCCCTCTGTGGGCCATTCCCACTGCCAAGCCTCTGCCTATCTGTGGCTCCCACACCTCCATCTGTCCAGTGAGACAGCACACCTAGGGCAGCAGCCCCAGGGTCTCGCCTGTGGGTCCTAACACGCAGCATTCATCCATCCCCTCATTCATTCTGGCAGCCGATAGGCACAGCACCTTCCATGTGTGAACCGAGAGAAAGCCCCCACTTGGGGCTCACAGAGCTGGGCGAGCGCTTAGCATGGGGCCAGTGAAACGTGACATATAAAGATGCATGTGTGCTGTGTATATGTACGTGTGTGAATGTGTGATGTACACATGGGTGGCTATATATGCATGTAAATGTGCATGGTAGCATGTTTATATGAAAGTATGAGTATGTGGCATAGTACATGTGTGGTGTATATTTTTATGAATATTTGTAGTGTATATGCACAGACAATGCTTACACATATGTGAATATGTGAGCATGTATATGTTAAAGTGTATGTGAATGAAGGTATGTACTGCATGGACATATATGTGTACGAATGTGTGTAGTATGTTAAATGTGTGTTTTGTAAGAACAAATGTGTTGCATGTGAATGTTCATACATATTTCTCGTCCAGTCTTTCTACTTCATGCTCCTGGTAGAGATGTGAGCTCACAGCTTCCAGCTCCTCCTGCCATGCCCTCCAGTTGCTGCCATGATGTACTCTTACCCTCTGGAACCATAAACCCAAACAGTCCCTTATGAAGTTACCTTGGTCATGCTGCTCTATCACAGCAACAGAAGGGTAAAACAATGGAGGTGAACATGTATGTACACATATGTTAATATGTGTTTATGTTAAGGTATGTGCTCCATGGATATATATGTTGTTAATGTGAGTGGCATGATGCACATTTGTATGCATGGCCCAAATGCTTACATATATGGGAACATGTATGTAGACTTACATTGATGTGCATGTGTGTGAAGGTGTGTGTTGCCTGGGTATATGTGCATGCGAATGTGTGTGGTATGTGACATGTGTTGTATGTATTTGGAATGAATGTGTGTGGCTTGCATGCATAGGTTGGATGCAAACAAACATGTGAACATGTGTGTATAAGTATATAAATGTGTGTGAAGATGTATGCTGTACTGCTGTGTGGTTGTGGGTATGGATGTTTAATATACATATATGTGATATACATACATACATACATGTGCTGTGTAGATTTTGCCTGAGTTTGTGAGGGGGATGCTTGGTCAAATGTTTACAAACATGTGAACATGTATATATACATGAAACATAGTTTTATGATTACATGTGTATAAACATATGTGGAATATATCTATGTATACTTTGAGTATGCGTGATAATTGTGTATAGGTTGAATGCATGATAAATATATGAGCACTATTGTGAACATGTATGTGGATGTGTATGCTTACATGGATGCATGAGTGCATGAATGTGCAGATATAAATGCATGTAGTGCACAGACACATGCTGCATGCTTATGTATATGCATATATGTGTATTAATTTTTGTGGCACGTATACACATGTTGAATGTATGCATATACATGAGTCTGTGGTAGTTACATGTGTGTACATGCATGTAAAAGTATGTGTGTGATGTATATGCATATATGAACATGTGGTGTGTGTACACACAATGTGCACATGTGTTGGAGTCCACATGTACGAATGTGTTGATAGTGTGTTGTGGATGTGCATGTGATGCTTGTGTCTGCACACACGTTGAATGTGTGTATGTGATACATGTATGTACACATACTACATGTGTGATATGATCCCTGTGGCAATACAGGAGAAACCCTCACATCCTTCTGTGTCTGCTCCTTCCTCCTCTCCTGCAAACAAGGAGAGCAGGTGTTTCCTGAGGCTCTGCAGGTTTGAGAGGTGTGAAGGGATCCCGAGTCCGTCACTAGTACCATGTGAGAGACTGAACAGGAAGCCTAAGAGGCACGGGGCACCCTCCCCACTGAGGGGAACCATTCTGCTCTCTTTGGCAGTTCCTGTGCCCGTGAGGGAAGCTACATGAGGCTGTGATGGCTGCACGTCCCCACTCTCATCACAGGTCCCTGAAGGAAGGGAGTTAAGCTTCTGAGTGAATGGCGTGGGTGGCAGACAAAGTCACCCCCTTACTGGCCGCTGTAGCCAAAGGCTTTCAGGACTCTGTCTTGGTGTAGTGGAACTTGGGGAGGCATGGTCCTTTTGCCTGGGTGGTGGGCACGGGTGCTTTAGGAGCTGTGGGAGCTTGCTCGGTGCACCTGCCATCAGGTAGAGGCATCCGGGCAGCAGACTTTCTCCCAAGTGTGGCCAGTCTAGAGCCAAGGCCAGTGGGGACAGGCAGTGGGAGCAAGTAGTGGGGACAGGCAGTGGGGACAGGCAGTGGGGACACACAGTGGGGACAGGCAGTGGGGACAGGCAGTGGGGACAGGCAGTGGGGACAGCTAGTGGGAACAGGTAGCCAGTGATGGTTGAGCTGCAACTCCAGGGAGAGATACCTCGGTGTGTCCACACCTAGATGAGGTCAAAGGGCAGATGCTGGGAGGCAGCCAGCTGGGCAGTGCAGTCAGGTACCGAGGCCTCAGCCCAGGGAGCACGCATACCTACATGCCTAGTCTGCACCGCTCTTCTTGGACCTGGCTCGCCTGCAACCACACGCATTGGCTTCCCCAGGGCAGACTGCTGCCATCCATCTGCCCCTCGGCTGGTGGCCTGGGCTCTGTGCCAGGAGCCCCCACCTACCTGTTCCAGTAGGAGGTGGAGACGATGGGAACCTGACCAGCTGCCTGAGCAGGTGGTAAGGGTCTCTGTAGAATAGGTATAGTGGGCACGGAGGGCAGGGCAGTGCCCCCTGCAGGGCGGGGGTGGACAAGGGCAATAAGGTGGTCCAGGCTGCTGGAGGGAAGCTTCCCACGGGCCCACTCGGATTCGCAGTTTCTCCAGTTCCTGAAGCACCACACAAGGCTCTAGCCACATCCTGGGACGGGAAGGAGGCTCCCTAGATCCTAGGGCCTCTTGCCCACATCAGGGACTTGCAAGGTACATTTTCCAATAAAATTTAAATCAGCAATTGCCTTACTGGAGAATGAAGGAGGAAAAAAAAATCAGTGTAAACAAAATCTCTGTTGCCATGGAGACCATTAAAAATAGACTGCCTGCCCTCCCCCTTCTTTCTGGGTAATGTGCTGCCGAGTTCCTTCACAACACATTATTATTACTTTTTAATTATGAATAATTTCTCTCTTTCCTTGCGAAGATGGATTAACACACAGAACTTCCCAAAGGACGCCTCCTGGAATGGACCCACGCCAACATGTTCGCACAGGTGCATCCCGTGTTTACGCAGGGGGCGAAGGTCCAGATCCATCCACGCTCGTCCCACCTGCTGTCTCTCCTCTTCCTCTTGGCCCCATGCCTATGGGTCAGTCGGTCTGCTTCCTGCCTGTCTGTCTGCCAGCTGCTCCGATTCAGATCACGATTATGGGGCACGCAAGAGCAGGTCAGGAGAAAGCCTTCAGGAGGTATATGTGGAAGGACGCAAGCCCAGAGGAGAGTGTCCCACCCCGGGGAAGGAACCTAGTACTCGTAGGCTCCCACCAGCTGGGAAGAGCAGGGTCCCGTGACATGATGCACAGTCTTGGCGGCTCATGGTCGGCATCTGTGTTTTCAGCCCAGGCAGCTGCTAATTGCCCGTGGCTAGGAGCAACTGTTTAGCCACAGCCTGGCAGTGGGCTGAAAACAGTCAAGGGGGCCCTCACTCAGCTCCGCAAGGACAAGAATGACAGACACAGGAGAGGTCATCATGTCCCTAGCACTCTGTCCCCAGCGGTTCCCTACCCCTGATCTGCCAGCAGCCAGCATGCAGACCTGTTAGCGTGAAGAGGAGGAACAGTGACTCCCACTGCGCGTGGAGAATGGAAACCCACCCACCTCAGAATTCTGAGTCTTCAGGGTTCAAATGGCTGCTCAGAGGCACCCCACCATATCTACTGCCCCCAACACCGTCAGACATCAGAGTCCAGGTGGCCCTGAGCACCCAGAAAAGGCTTTGGAGCTGAAGGTGACCAGCTGATGCTCAGCAAACCAGGGTAGGATCTCTGTTGTTTTAAGCACAGATGTATTTCTAAAGAGCTACAGCCTGGCACACGGGCATGCTTGTCAGGGCCTAGGGACATTCTAGCCCCAGGCTGGAGTCTGAACATTCCAAGACCTCCTGGTAATTTTTTTTTGTTTGATATTCAGGCCATTTTTGAGTGGGGGGTAACTAGGTGACCTTGAGGCTTTACCCCACCTGCTGTTGACAGGCCCTGCAAGGCCTAGAGAGAGGCCTGGGACATCTTAGCTCACCATATTTCAGTACAGGTAGTGGTGGGGAAGAAGAGCCCCCAGTGTATCAACACAATAGTCCTGCAATGGAATGTGGTTCTATATGACATCAGCCTCAGGCCTTCACACACACACACACACACACACACGAGAGGGGTGGGGAGAAAAAAGAAGATGTTGCTGACCCTTACGATGGCATAGACATGTCTCGAAGAAGATGCATTGGGGGAAGCACTCGCAAAGGCCATCCCTGCAGGGTTTCTCCTACGAGGCTCCCCCCTCGCAGAAGCAGACAGGAGCTAGAGGGTGGTGGCTGGAGATGGAAGCCAGAGATCTGGGTGTTCTGGAACTGCAGGGTGACAGCTGGCACCTCAACACTAAGTGTGTGTGGTGCCTCGAACTTCACACTGAAAACGTAGCACTGAGTTGGATTGCCAGTGATATAAAAACAGCACATTTGTGTGTACACGCATCTGGAGGCCAGAGGGCAACCTCACAGGTCGTTTCTCACCTTGTTTGTTGAGACAGGGTCTCTTGCTGGGACCTGGGGCTTGCCCTACTGTCTGACCAGTAAGCCCCCAGGACCCATATGTCTCTGCCTCCCTGGTGCTAGGATTATAGACAGACACCAGCCATACTCAGTTTTTCACTTGGGCGCTCAAGAGCAAACACAAGACCCATGGTGTGTCTAAGCACTTTATAGGCTGAGCCATCTTCTCAGTCCCCAAAATGTATTTTACTGGGACAACGCTGACCTCATTCAGAGGGCATCAGCTGCCAGCTCCTGCCTCCGCCACTATGTACACACACGTACACACACCTGCAGGCCCATGCACACACACATACACATACCCGCAGGCATGCACACACACATTCACATACACACAGGCATGCACACATGCATACACATACCCGCAGGCATGCACACACACATAAACATACCCACAGGTATGCACACACACATACATACACCCACAGGCATGCACACACACACATAACACACCCACAGGCACACACACCCACAGGCAGGTACACACACACATAACCACAGGCACACACACATGCACACACCCAGAGGCACACTCATACACACACCTGCAAATGCACACATACACATACACACGCCCACAGGCATGCACACATACACATACACACATCCTTAGGCACACACACACACACACACACACACACACACACACACACACGTCTTTATGCTAAACACTGGCTAATTTCTTTCTGCACTACAGAAAGGTCTCCATCCCCGGGCCTCTCCCCCATCTGAGTCTCCTCCAGCAACTTCACAAAAAGGCACACAGCACCTGGCTGGCTGTCTCACAGAAGGTGCTCAGGTGGAGATTTGCTCATCCCTGCCATGTTGTCAGGAATCAGGTGACGAGCCACGTGTGAGTCAACCGGGGGTCTGCTTCCTTTGGCTGAGAGCAAGGAGGAAGGTAGCCCATAGAGCCATACTCACACCAGGGTGTGTAGGCTGTGGCCAGTCCAGAGCAACAGCCGGCCCTGGCTGCCAGGAGTAAGCCATAAGAAGAACTAAGCTGGCCAGGCAGAGGGAGGTGGATGGGGCTGGGCCAATGGCACATGGTGTCTCCCAAGTCTCTGGGGCAAACACTACTCAGTTCAAATCTGCAACCCAAAGAGGCATGGCTGCCCTAACATACACGAGGGGCGGGGGGGCTGTGCTTGGCAGGCAGGGGCAGCACAACTGGTTCCCTGGACGCAGGCAGCAGTGAATCTGGGACCTCGGCAGGGCTTTGAGGGGGCAGGTTGATGGGGATCTGCACCCTTCCTCCCTTGCTAACTTGGATCGGGTCATGACCCAGCCACAAATGCGTCTTTATTTAATTTACAGCAATTATACTCACATTCTGCTAGACAAATAGATTTTACAAGCTCTCGGTTAAATGTGGATAATTATGGCTGCTGGAGCCTTGGGACCGTATGTCCAAGTACCGGAGGAGAAATCGCAGCCCAAGTCCTCCTAACGCCGTAAATTAGCAGGGAACATCCCTGTGGCAGCTAAGCAATTACCCACGATTTCATTTTCTCTCAAGCCGCCTCCCTGCCTGTGTGCTGCCCTCTACGCATGTGCATGTGTGCGTGCATGTGCGTGCGTGGCATATGCTGCTGTCTGTGGCTCTGCCACTCAGAGTTGCTTGTTTTACCCCCCCCCCCCATTTTAAGTCTGCCCCTGGGTTGGAATGCAGCTCTGCCTATACCTGGAACCATCCTGGTGAGAACAGCTATGCATGCACCCCACAAAGTGCAGCATACCATTAGCTACCCTCCCCCACCGCCACTGCCCTGTGTCAACTCTCCTCCCACCAATGGCCACCTCAGAGAAGGTTCTGGAAAGCTGAGAACAGACCAAATCCTGAGAGCTGACAAAACCAGTACGTGTGCACATTTCGTGTGGCTGTAGATGAAACAGAAACTCCGGGAAGCAGCAACTGCTGGACAGATGACAACAATAGCCACCTCCATGCATGCATGTATGTGGGTATGAATGCTGCATGTGTGCCCAGGCAAGTAGAAATGTGTGCATGTGTGTGCATGTGTGTGCAGGTGCCTCTGTGAACTCCAGAGGCTCCCAGGGTCCTGAGGCTCACAGACGCATGAGGCAGAATAGTCTTGGAGTGACCTCATCACCTCTAGAGCTCAACATCCCCACCTCCATGTGGGAAGAAAAGACACCTTCCTCTGCAGAACTCTTGGCTCTCGAACGTGAGGGTCTGCACGTCACAGTGCCAAGCATTGCTGCTCTGTGGGAGCCCCGGCTGCCGGGCGTCCCATGTCCCCCCCCCCCAGAGGATTGGGGAAGATATGGGATGCATTGCAGGTGTGCCTCCTCTTAGGCAAATCCGATATTTAAAACTCAGTAACCAGTGAGTCACTTCCCCAAAGGTCCTCTCTGCATAGAAGCAGAAGGTTATCTGAGTCCATCTTAAAGACAGTTGTTAAAGACTGTGTCTACGAGTCTCTCAGAACATATGGGTGGCACCCAGTCAGCTAGGGACTCCCCATGAGAACACTTTCCCTCAAGGGAGACCCAGGAAGAAATGAGGGTGGGTCTCCCAGGACAGGTGCTGGCAGATGATGTCCTAACAGGATGTCAAGGGCCCTCGTAGGTTTTCTTCCTCCAGGATTATGCCCTGTCTCTGTGTAGCACTTCTGTCCCTTAGGGGCAGACTGCGGGAGAATGGTTCCAAAGATGTCTCTCTATGGTGGTCCCAGGCCAGCCCAGGGAGCAGAAGGGCATAGGGCTCTTCTTGCTCCCTAACTTCTGCTCTGCAGGCCAAGGTCATGCAGCTTTAGGAAGCAGGGGCTACACACTGTGGAATTTATCCTGCCTGAAGGGAGGGGCACAGGCCTTTTGCCCTTGTCTTATGCCAGGTAGACAGTCCTCTGGTCTTGATGGCCCTGGGGTCTTTGGCCAGCCAAGGAGAGAGAATGTGGTGGGGGAGGGGCTTTGAGTCCTAGGGACAAGGTAACGTGAAGCAGGGCTTAATCATGGCTGGAGACTGAGGTTAGGCATACGGTTCCCCAGATCATGGACCCTGTGGCTAGGGGCATCTCTAGCTGGCAGTCCATGACTGTTGTCACCATATCATGAAAATGAGATGCCAACTCCATGGGGAGGGGCCTAGGAGCCCCTCCCCCGCTCTCTCCACCACCTCTTGGGTCTTTCCCTTTGGTGACCTTAAATCTGTGCTGTCTTATCGTAATAACGGAAGCAGGGACAATTGACTTGTTGGGGTCTGTGTCCTTCTAAGCAACGGGAGGCCTAATGACAGCTGCAGAGCCCTCTAAACTGAAGGCTGCTGCCGGAAAGAGGGGTCTTTCTTGGATGGCTCCCTTTGACACTGAAGGAAGGCAGGGCGGGCCAAACATGCGAGGACCCCTATGATATCACCTCCCTGCCTCTCCGCTCTGAGGAAAACACGTAGTAAATGGGCCATGAGGCAGGGGGCACACAGGCATTTCTGGCGCAAGAAACAAGAGACTCAAAACTACTAGTTGTTGGGTAAGGGGACAGGGTGGGCGTGGCAGTCGGGAGACACAGGAATGTGGGTCTATCACCCCAGCGTGGTTTTATAAGCTACATTCTGACTCCTGAAGATCCAGTATGGCAGTGCGGACCCCTGCAAGGCCGAGACTGGACACTGGCAGTTCTGCCATCACAGACAAAGGGGTGGGCCCTGTGATCAGGAAGTCAATTCTGCAGGTGCCCCTACCTGTCTGTCCTTCCGTGGCCTGGCCTTCAGCACCAGCCCCATCTGCAAGTGTCCCTCCACTGTGGCCTCAGGACCTCTGGACAGAACCTCAGGTACACGTTCCTCAGCCCTTAGGCAGGGACAGGGTAAGCGGAAGGACAAGACGGAAGGTGTTTGTACAGGAGCCTGACTGCACAATCTTCTTTCCTTGGGGCTGTGTCTTGAGAGGGGCTCTCTGGCAGCTTCTGCCCATTTCCAGGCATCCTGTTCTCCATGGTAGTGTGTGTATGTGTGTGTGTGTGTGTGTGTGTGTGTGTGTGTGTGTGTGTGTGTCTGTGTCTGTGTGTGTCTATAGGTATGTATATCAGTGTGTGTATGTATGTCTGTGTGTGTGAGGCGTATTGTGCAGCCATGGGAGACCACACTGTCATCCAGGTTGAGCAGTGTTGGGTGGGACCTGCCGGGCCCTGAGGGCTTCATGAGATCAGAGGGGCCGCTACTGCCTCCCCTAGCACAGTGATGTAGTAAAATGGGAGGGGCAGAGACTGGAGGGAGCCATCGTATGCTGTAGTCTTCAGATCGTTCTGCAAGAGGAAGGAATTGGAGTCTAGGAGACATGGGGGAGAAGAAGGTAGACAGGGCGGAGAGGAGACCCTTGTGAGAGCAGCAGAGTCCTGGGGAGACAGAAGGAATGAAGGAAGCCACAGAAGCCAAGGGTCCTAGCAGCTTAGCATGTGTGCACGGTCACCAGCCCGGGCTGCCCCCTAGCTACACAGCAGTCACCGTCTGCTTATGACATCAACAGAACAGACCCCCTCAGTTCCAGCCAGGATCAAGAAGCCCAGTGCCCGCCCACGCTGGGTCCCTCCATCCTGATTCTGTAGTGCGTATCCTATCTACCCAGGCAGTTCTCCTGGCTGAGCCTGCAGAGGGTGACCCCACATTCACATCGCTGTCTCCTGCCCATGCCAGCTATATGGGGCTCTGTGCGGCACCTAGCCTGATTCCTGCCCCAGGCTTCCTGATTGGGCTGCAAGCTCTACATCTGTCCTATACCCTCATTCTGTGGCTGGTGAAGGGACTTCGGGGTACAGGAGAAGCAAGTCTGCACCAGCCCAGGCTGGTGAACACTGGACTCTCCACCTATTTCAGAACCATCTGTTGTCAAGGTCTGTGTGCACCCCCACCTGCCTGGGTGCTCAAGCTAGGAACACGGGATGCTGTGAAGCCCTGGCCCATTCTCTAGTGAGGTGCTTGGTGGGAGGGGCTCTACATAGGTGATTATGCTCAAGTGAGGTCTAACACAGGGCTCTCTTCTGATGAGTTAGTGCGCCTCTCTCTGGGTATTCACAGAAGCAAGGTCACGTGGGGACACAGCGGGAAGACAGCATCTGCCACCAGGAAGATGCCTTCTCCAGATACTCCAACACTCGACTTGAAATATTATTGTACCCCGTGCTGCTAACTCCCTTTTTTTCTACAACATGGATTCTGTGCACACACCTCCAGAACCAAAGCTCCAGCTGCCAAAAGACCATTCACCCATTCATTCTCCTGGCCAGGTTCAAAGGCACCCTGAATCTCACACATCTGAAGTCAACCCCCACCCCCGCCAGCTCCAGCCTTCCCACAGAAATAGCATCTTGCAATCTCTCTGTTTCTCAGGCAAAAGTACTTGGCGTGGTTCTCGATTTGAGTTCTCACCCACGTCCCATCACTAGGACAGCCTGTCAATCCTACCACGGTAAGGATCCAGAATCCCCCACTCCAACCCACAGACAGCACCCCCGCCCACACCACAGGGCTCTGTGTGTGTGTGTGTCTCTGCCTCCTGCTGTCCCCTCAACCCAGCAGCAGTCAGGTCCCTTTAAAATGGAAATCACAGCATCGCCTGGCACTCAGGATCAGGGTCATCCATACTCTCTCCTCTCTACTGCTACTGCCTAGTGTTTACCCACGAGCTGAGACCACCAGTTGAAACGCTTTCCCCCGGAACACACAGCACCCCCTAACCCAGCAATGCAAACTCACAGTGCCACGTAAGGGTTATTTATGAAGTGTCCCACACAAAGGCTCTTCCCATTCTGAGGCGACTGGGTCATGAGGAGACGCTATGAAATGCCAGGCAGGTACATAAGTTCATTGTGGAATGGCCTTTCGTGGATGAGGTCTGGCTGGAGGAAGTGGGCCGCTACGGTGTGTCTTATCCTGGGCCCTTCCTCCCCTGAGGCAAGCCACTCTGCCATGCCTAAGGCAAAGAGAAACAACCAGACCAAAGCAAGAAGCAGGTGGAGTCTTCAAAGACATGGAGAGCTAACGGGCACTCTGAGGAGGGAGCCCGCCTGTTCTCTCCACGAGCTGCTGTTTGGAGACTGAAGACATTTTCAACTTCATTTGCACCTGCTCAGCCAATAAGCCAAGAAAGAACCCAGTCTAGGTCAATCTTCTCCTCAGCCTCACTAACAGAATGCCTCTTGCTTCTCCAGAAGCTCAGGGGCTCCTACTGACCCCAGTCTGACATCTCTCCCACCTAAACCCTCTCTCTGCTCTGTCACACTGAGTCAAAGTGGCTCCCCTCAGCTCCTAGACCTTGGTACCTGCCCTGTCCTCCTGGCCGGTCCTCACATCACTGTGACTTTATCTAGGGAGTGCTACTCACACGAGCCGGGTTAGAAGCCCACCTCCCACCCTTTAAACACTCCACATTCTCATCACTAGCCATTGCATGACATGCTGGTCTCCCGTCTCTCCTCCAGAGCCCAGAATTCCTCACAGTTGGGTCTTGTTCCCCACTTTCCTGGGGGAAATATCAAGACAGAATCCTTTATTGTACATCCCTGTGATGAATGAATGAATGAATGAATGGATGGATGGATGGATGAATGAAGAATAAAAATGAACCATCCCAGGATGGAGATGGACACAGGAGAAGTCAGAGCCCATCCAAGCCCTGCACTGACTTCTGGAAGGGAGGAGGAGCCTCCCCTTCCCTAGAGAGATGAACAGAGGTGAACACGGTCAGTAGCCAGCGAGCCCGTGGCTCCCTCTGCCAAGGCTGGGACTCAAGGGGACAAAACAAGCATGGAGAGGCAGAGGCCACCTCCATGGCCCAACCAGCACAGCACAGGGTGCCCAGCTGCCACCAGTTGGCCATCACGCTCCTGCTGTGCCTCCTTAAACCAGTGTTTACCGTGTTTGACTATAAAGCTCCCAGCACAACCCACCAAAGGTTACCTTCAGGGTTCCAACAAGGATAACCTGCTGACATCCATCTTAGCACACCCGTGTACACTCATCTGTCTCATGCACACACATGTGCACATATGTATGCACACAAGCACACACACACAGACAAAGCGTCTTTGCTTGTCTCCAACTGTTCCTTTTGCACAGGCAGCTGGCAGGAGGGAGGCCCTGGCAGATGGTGTTCAGCCTGCGGTTCTGGCCGACAACTCACCCTGATGTGGCTGCCATGAAATCGCTGTGCCAGGCAAGGTCTCCAGCAGCCGGTTCCCCACCATCCCCTCCTTCTATTAGACCAGGTGTCCGGGTCACTTCTGCTCAGCCCTAAGCGAGGCCGTGCCGAGGGGCTGTTTTCACACACAGACATATGCCCACCTGCAGGGAGGGCCTCCATCCCCCCTCTCCTCTGAGCGCTTCCCTGCCTCTAGCATTCCCGCCATCACAGGTGTCTGTTGGTGCCTTGACACTCCTTCTTCCACCATAGAACTCAGGAGCCAAGTCCCCTCTGGGGCCCTGCCAACAGGGGAGGAGACAACGGCATCATCTGAAGTGTGGGCAGAGCCTGGCTCCCTCTCTACCCACAACTCCATAGATAGAATGAAGCCGCTGGGCATGAGCTAACATCACCACCACCATCCAGAAATCCCAGGTTGGTTTCAGCTCTCCCATTTGTCTTGGTCTGGTGATGCGGCACCACAGCCATGAGGCTCTTGAGTTGCCCACGGGCGTCTCTGCTTTCCCACTGTGGTTGTTTGAATGAGAATGCAATACCACTCCCTCCCCCACGCTCTTGTGTTTGAATGTTCGGTTCCCAGTTGGCGGACTGTTTAGAAAGGATTAAGATGTATGGCCTTGCCAGAAGAGATGTGGAGATGTGTCACTGGGGGTGAGCTCTGAGATCTCAAAGGCCCATTTCTGCCTTGCCTCTCTCTCTCTCTCTCTCTGTCTCTCTCTGTCTCTCTCTCTCTCTCTGTCTCCCTCCCCAACCTGTGGATCACATGTAAGCTCTCCACTACTGCGCCAGGGCCATGCCTCCCTGCTTGTTGTTATAATCCCTGCCATGATGGTCACAGACTCTGAAGCTGTTCGCAAGCCTTCAATTAAATGCTTTCATTTAGAGGGGGCCTTGGTCGTGGTGTCTCTCCACTGAAACAGCAAAGTAGTAAAGACGCGCACCATGGCTGACCCCTGTCTTAGAGAGGACCCTCCCATAGAAAGTCTCAGAGGGCCTTGGTCAACATACACACTTAGTCAACACAATCATAACACTTACCTAGCCCCACTCTGCCGAGACGCACAATGAAGACAGTGCCTGAGACACACAGTGTCCCCAACAGAGAGAGGCTTTGTCCATCCCCAGGCCAGTGGAGAAAACACGGCAGGCAACACCTCCCGTCCTTCCCAGTTCGCTCCTAAGACTAAGATGGCACTTGCTCTTGCTGACCGACCAGACCTCTCAGTCAGGGTTCCTCCTGCCCTCTGTCCCCTCCTGTCCCATCTACCTCTCAGCTACTCCCCCGCCTCACCATGGTTAATGCCAACGATACCTCTGCTAAAGCAATCTCAGGGTCTGCATGCCATCCCACACACAGGCTTGTGCACACATACGCTGTGTGACCACTGAGCACAAGCTTCCAGCATGCTCAGGTACAGGGATGCCACCAGTGGCTTGTCCACACACATCATGGGGACAGCCAGGACTTGACACGGCTCTGCTGGGTGGTGGTGCAGAGAGCCTGACATGTTTTCTTGTCCTGCGAGAAAGAGACAGGAATAACTGTCACAGAGAGTTCTGCAGACCCAGGTCTGGCCAGCCCATGCTCTGTCCCAGAACCTCCACCTTCCCTGGGAGGTGATCAGGTAATTCCAAGAAGGAAGGTGGGATAGGGCATGGGCCTGAAACACAACAAAAGGACCACTAGGAGGCTGCGGAGGCCTGGCTCCTTGCTGCATATGTCCACCTGGCTCTACCACCAAGCTCTTCCCAGTACTGCATTCACCCAACCCAGGGCCAGTGTGGCTTTAGGACATCTCAGAGAGAGCGGCTCTGTGTCAATCACAGTCAGGCACTGGGAGACCACTGTGCATACAAGACGGGGAAGGGATCTTTTGCAGGAAGCCTTCGGAAACATCTTTCAAGAGAAAAAAACAGAAATGGGGTGGAAAATGAAGATTAAATTATATCATGGCCAGAAACACATCAACACCAGGATACATGGACCATGTCTACACAGGAGTCTTCCTAGCTTGAAGTTGATTTAACTGTCCTTCTGGGGGCCTCTTTCCATCAGAAAGGTGATTTTCAAACCAAATATACTTTTGAAAATGCCTGTGCTCCTGTAGGGACGTATAAACTCAGAGACCCCACAGCAGGCTCGGCAAATATTATTTTTCATCTGCCGGCAGACTCTCTCATAAGATCATCGGGCAGGAGGTCAGACTCAACCAACAAGCCAACACATGCACTGGGCACTAAACTCAGACGACCATCTGCAGATACCAGCAGCCTGTCAACGCCCTTCTCCGGATGCGTGCCTGCTGGGCATGAAAGATTGGAAATGTGCTGATACGTGTGGCCAGAAAAACCACTTGATATTTCCCAGATCTCATCAGAGAATCTTTTGTCTGGCACTGATGGAAGCCAGTCCTCCAGCATGCCAGGCAGCCAGAGACCCAGTCTTTATGGCGAAGTGCGGGAAGCTAAGTTAGGTCAAGAGTGAGAACCCAGTGAGTGATTGCACATGTTGGCACGTGACTGGGGAAGAAGAGACCAGATGACCAACACCACAGAAGATCACGTTGACATCGGCCCCCAATCGTGACGGTGGTCATGGTCACTGCAAAGGTGAGACACGAGCAGTGTGAATAGAGACACTCCTACAGGAGAGACAGGGTGGGTCCCAAGAGCTTCTGGTCTCAACACGCTTGCCACCCATTAATCCACAGCCCTGCTACCTGTGACCCTCTTCATCGTTCAAGGGCACTGTCTGGTACCCGTAAGCGACTTCACACCGCTGTGCGGCCATTCCCACCGGCTGTCTTCAGAACTCTCCTGACCATTCCGAACTGAAACCCTGGGGCCACTGAACGATTCCATTCCCCTCTCCTTCCAGCACTTCACTCTGTCTCCACACTAGGGACCTAGTTTGAGGGGAACCACACAGTATTTGTGTTCTTGCAGTTGGCGCAAAGCATTCCAGGTTCATCCACGTTGTAGAATGTGTCAGGGTTTCTTCCCTTTCCAGGCTGAGTAATATTCCACTGTATGGGCATACCACATTGTGTTCATCCATTCAGCTGCCCCATGATACTTGGGTCAGTTCTGCCTTTTGGCTGTCGTGTACCCATTGCCATGAACGTGAACGTGCAGACATCTCGCTGAGAGCCTTCTCTCGCTTCTGCAGAGGCACCCAGCTGTGGATTGCTGGCGTAGCTCCCTGTCCTTTCCTTCCAGGAAAAAGACATCCACACAGAGTGGTATCCTAGGCCAGGCTGCAAGGTGCCAGGTCTTAGAGAAGTTAACAGGGTCATCAGATGTCTAGGGCCCTTCTCCGGATGCGTGCCTGCTGGGCATGAAAGATTGGAAATGTGCTGATACGTGTGGCCAGAAAAACCACTTGATATTTCCCAGATCTCATCAGAGAATCTTTTGTCTGGCACTGATGGAAGCCAGTCCTCCAGCATGCCAGGCAGCCAGAGACCCAGTCTTTATGGCGAAGTGCGGGAAGCTAAGTTAGGTCAAGAGTGAGAACCCAGTGAGTGATTGCACATGTTGTCAGATGTCTAGGGCGTTGGGAAGTCTATGAATGTCCACTTGCCTATTGGATGCTAGGCTCGTTTTTGTAAATGGTCATTAATGGCCTTTTATTCAAGCCCCATCTGATCCATTAAAAATTACCTTATTTGTTTGAAGTGGAAATGAAGGACAATTAATCAATTTGTTAACTATTCCCTCCTCCTTCCAGTGTACGCCGATATCAAAGGCCCTAGGAAGGGATGTGAGGGAAACAGACTCCTTTGCTGATGAGAAGCCAGGGAGATGCCCTACGGCAAAGTAGGGCAGCTGGGGCACAGCTTTTGAAAGAGGCTGCCTAATTGGAGCGAGCTTGGAATCTGCAGCCCCTCTTCCTAGACAGCTGGAAGTTGCAACCAAGTGCAAGCCTGGCCCTTAGACCTGCCTGAGTGTTCAATGATTAAAGTGCAAGAGCTGTCCACAAGACAAGTGTTCAAAACACCCAGCTTCGCTTCTCTCCTGCTTCCCACACCCTAGTGTTAACTCTCCAGCTCACTCTCCCCGTCAGCACAGTGTGAGCCAGCGCTCTTTCTCCTTTCCTGGCCTTTAGTCAGCCTGGGACCCCAGCCTGTCTGAGGGTGCAGCTCACTTTGAGGGTGGTTCTTCCTGTCTCTGTGAATCCTCTCTTGAAGACACACCCAGAGGGGTGCCACACCTATGCTTGCTTCTTTGCCTTTTTTTTTTTTTTTTTTTTTTTTGGTTTTTTGAGACAGGGTTTCTCTATGACTTTGGAGCCTGTTCTGGAACTAGTTCTTGTAGACCAGGCTGGCCTTGAACTCACAGAGATCCGCCTGCCTCTGCCTCCCGAGTGCTGGGATTAAAGGCATGCACCACCACCTCCCGGCTGCTTCTTTGCTTTTTTTGACACAGGGTTCCAGGTCTCAGAGACTTCTAGGCTGGCTTTGAACTCATTACGTAAGATAGGATAAACTTGAATTTCCCATCCTTCTCTCTCTACCTCCCAAGCACTGGGATGACAGATGAATCCTCTTTTATGTGGTGCTGAGGAACAAACCCAAGGCTCCTCACATGCTAAGCAAGCACTCCACCACAACTGAGCTGTGTCCCATCCCACCCTAGGTGTTTCTTCATTCAAGCAAGATGATGGAAGAGGCCACCCCAATTTGCCCATGTCACCAGGACTGATGTCTCTGCAGAAAACACCCTTGGACACTAGTTGG
Organism: Myodes glareolus; assembly: GCF_982192425.1. NCBI lineage: Eukaryota > Metazoa > Chordata > Mammalia > Rodentia > Cricetidae > Myodes > Myodes glareolus. Next base: position 3,685,221 of record NC_142034.1, on the reverse strand, counting down.
TTTTCTACCACGGCACACTGTCTGGAGCAATCAGCTTGTAAGGAGTAAGGCTAATCTGGGTTCCCTCCGTCCCCTTAGCCATCACTGCTTTAGACCTGTGGCAGCAGACTATGTCGCTGCAAGAGCCCCGTGGTGGCTAGGAAGCATGGAAAGATACAAAAGGGGGCTGGGGTTCCACACTCCCCTCAAGGCATGCCTCCCATAACCTAACTTTCTTTCACAAGGCTTCACCTCCTAAATGCCATGTTCCAACAGCAGGTACAGGTTTGGCAACACACTTTTTACGTTTCAGACCGAACACTCCAGCAGATGCTCAGCCCTGCAGGGACCAGGGTGTTTAGGAGCAACCAAGAATGCTATACGGTTGCTCTACTCCTACCTTCTAGGTCCTTCTTAGGTCAGAACCACTGGCCCAGTAGCCTGAGTTCTGGGTAATTGACCTGGAGATTTGGTATCCTTCCAAGCAAAGACACAAAATCTAAGTCCTCAGGAGTGGGCTTCCAAATGACCCCTTCATCATGTAGTTTTGAAGCTTCTCCCCCAGGAACACACAAGTCACCTCATCCCCAACAACAGCTAGGTGGGAGACTGAGACCAGCAGGTGTCAGTTAGGGAGGTGTGGCGGAGTCCCCTACTGCCAGCCCTGCCTGCCTCTGTGTGGCTGGGAGAAGAATGGTCCCAGGGGCTGCTATTCTTTCCTGGACTCAGATTAATCCCACAAAGGCAGGTTAAACCTGGGTCCGGAAAGGAGCTGCCCCCTGCCAGTCTCCCAGCTCAAAGCAGTGGTGACCGGCCAGATCAGCTGCCACCCTGCTGACTGACAGACAGAACTGCAGGCTGTAGCTGCTCTCGGGTCGGGAAGATGGCTCAGCAGGTAAAGGTATCGCCACCAAGCCTAACAACCTGAGTTCAGTGTGCAGAACCTACGTGATGTATGGAGTGAGTCGACCTCCTCTGACTGACATGCACACCATGACACGCCTGTCACCACCCCTGACCACACACACACAATAAAAATGTGTGGATAGAGAAAGACACGGTTGGTTTTGCTATTCACTTAGCTCAGTTAGAGTCCCATCCCAGGGAATAGTGAGTTAACAGACCCTGAACTGATGCTCCCGGGGAGATAGGAGGACACTGTGAGTCACTGGTCACATGATCCATCCATTCACCCATTCCTGGCCTGAACCTAAGGGTGTCCCTTCACAGACACCTTATTCAATGTAATTGCTGCTGAAACTTCATATACATATGACCAATACACACACTTTTTCCATGAGGCATCTTGTTCACAGCTTTTGCATGTTGAAACATGAGACAGCCCTTCCTCACAGGGGGTGGAGCATTTCAAACAGTGTATCACCCCTAAAAGGGGCATAAAAATGTAAAAAGTGAAGCAAAAAATCAACCTCACAAGGACACTTCTCTATGATACTGTGGGGACAGAAACAGGAAGAGGGCAGACTTCACCTAGGGACTTGTATGTCACATGACTTGAATTTTGTGCCGCTCCACCCACACCCATGAACGGCCAAAGAGATGATGCTGGCAAACTTTAGCCAACAAGGCAACTGAAAAAGATGGAATTCCTGAATGAGGAGGAAACGTGAGCCTGTGCAGCCACTGGCCGGTAGGGTTGTTTGTTACGCAGCAAGAGCTAACTGTTAAAAATTGCAAAACCCCTCCAGGCCCAGAGCCCCTTAGCTTCTGAGAGGGAATCATCTATAGTTGTGAAAACTCCAGAACAGGCTGAAATGAGCTGCGTGCCCCATGTCCTGCAATGACCAAGCATCCAGCGTTTAGGCCACGGTAGGAGAGAAGGCCCTAGAGTCCTCCCCAGACAGCTGGAGATATGACTCAGGTCTCATACACCAAGCAATGCTCTGCTGATGTCCGTGACCCCCCTCCCCCTCAGCAGTTCAGAACTTTCACCTCACCTCAGGGGCTGTACCGCAAAGGATCCCAGGTCTCCTGGCAGTTCACCTTTATAGCCCCAGGCCAGTGACTTCCCCTCTTATTGCCTCAGTTTACCTCTCTGTAAAAGGATAAGAATAATACCCTGTGCTTCATCAGAGGGTATGGGAGGCATGAATGGGTCAACAAAGGGAAAGGAGGGCTCTCAGCCAGGTCGGCACCAGACACTGGCCAGGGGCTCAGCTGGGCTCCCAGTCCGTGAGCCCAGGCGCTCTCTTTCCAGCTCCCCCACATGTGGTGTGCAAGCCCCACCTCACCTCACCCCCGTTTGTTTATTGGGTTCCGCACAGGAAATTCTTGATTACCAGCATGTGGCTTATCATGACAGCCTTTAAATCCTTGCGTCTTCTCTCTGCCACCTTGCACATCCCCAGCCGCCTCCTCCCACGTCCTGGCTCTGTGTACTCAGGGAATGCAAAAACAATTTTAACATTGTTCTAAGCCAAACATAATTAGGAAGGTAAACCACAGCAGTAGATAAGTGGCATAATGCACTCCACAGCCGAGGTGCATGCTCGCTGGGGGCAGCAGGGGGGTCCTGGGAGCTAAGCACACCACCGGGGAATCTGCTTCCCTGGATACCCATGTGTGCATCACTTCCTGCAGCCCGTTACCTGCAGGAAAGCTCTTGCTTTCAAGACATGGCGAGTGGGTGCTTCTGGAAGCACCAGCAACTGCTCCCCTCATAAGACTCTACAAACAAGCACAAAGAGTCACATGGGGCAAGGGCCGCCTGAGGGACACCCAGCCTCAGGGGACAGGCAGATACATCGGGGCTTCTCTGTGGCAGGTGATAGCACAGAGCGGGGAGCTAGGTTACGCTGAAGCAGGCATGTGCAAATGGATAGGTGTATACACTAGCAGAAGGTCACATGACAGGGCAGAGAGGGAGCCACGCAATGGCACACAGGCCTGGCGGCCGAGGCTAGTGCAGGAGTGCGGGCCTGTGGCAGGATCCAGGGACACAGGTGAAATAAAGAGCTGGGTGACAGTTGGCCAGCGATGAGCAAGACTCCTAAGAAGGGGTTGGGCCTGTGGGTCAGAGGGTAGCTGGGGCTGGGACAGGTGGGTTCTTGTTAAGGAGCATAGTCTGCACCTGCGGTACTCCGAGTTGTCCTAGGGAAAGGATGCTGGGAGCTAGACACACAGAGGGAGCCGACTGGCCAGTCCAAGGAATGAGATGCCCATGTGAAGCCGTGCACACAGATAGCTTCCTATCTGCAAGGGGCAGAGAGGCTGGGGGAGGCGGCTCTATGGATGAAGTGCTTGCATGAGGACAGGACTTTGGATCCCCAGCCTCCATGTAAAACCCCGTTGTAGTGGTGTGTGCCTATCACACTGGGGAAAGGGGGAAGATGGAGACAGGAAGCCCCCTGGAGCTCACTGGGCAGCCAGACTAACTTTCAGCGAAAGACCCTGTCTCTAGAGGGTGAAGTGTGAGTGAGGAAGACACCTGATGCCAACTTGTGGCCTCCGCACACTGGTGTATGGGCACAGGCGCGAGTGGGGAGGGGAGGGGAGGAGAGAGACAGACAGAGATAGACAGAGAGAAAGCAGAGGAAAGACAACCATGACGGCATGTGTTCCTGTGTGGCTTTCCAAGAAGCCAAAGCCAAGACCAGCCCGGCTGTCTCAAAGTTGAAGGTCCATTTTGAAAAGTGAAGAGTCTCCACCCACCCAGCCTGTCTCTACACACCTGATCCCTAGAGGAAAGGGAGAGAGAGCCCTACCCTCTCCCCACTTCTCCTCTAGAAGCGATTCTGTCAGGACCCAAGGGCCCAAGGGTGGAGCACACAGTGAGAATGACTATGTTTCTATTGTGGCTCCCATGTGTGTCTCCCCCAAGCCATCAGACACCCACCTCAATTCCTTGCAGGAGCTTGGGCCGTTTGGGGGCTCCTCTCCTCAGGAATGCCCTACGACCAGGCCTGCAGAGTCAGTCGGCCTCCTAAATTGGGGCACCCTGAGTCTTGAACCCCATAGGTGCTCCAGACGCCTCTTCCAGTCCAGGACAAGCTAGCCTTGACTGATAGTCACTCATTCCCACGGAGTCTCTCGGCTGCCCCTGTTTCTACAACACTTACGGAGCAGATCACAGAGCGATGACTCCCACGGTCAGGAAGGAGGGACAGCACCCTGGATACTGGCGTTGAAGATCATAGCCTGCTGTCCCACTGTCTAACGCTGGGGTTTCAGGCCAGGCCCCGGCTTCCTCTGAGACACTCAGAGGAAGGAAGCCATATTCCTGACTCCCAAATCCTGAACTCCCACCCCAGCAGGCACCAGGCTTTGGGAGGCCCTCACCTGCCAGCTTTGGCCTTTGGAAAGGCATTTGTTCTATGTCTGTCGTGGCAGACACTTGTGAGTGCATGTGTGCACGTACACATGCACACGCGTGTGCGCGCGCGCACACACACACACACACATATGCACATACCACATCACTGCAAGAGCTCTACATGAAACAAAGGACCCTCTTCCCTGCCAGAAGGCAGGGGCTACCAGGTTCCCCTGTACACTGGCCACAGCTTGGCCCCATGGTCCACAGACCTGTCTTTTGCTGACTTGTCTCCCCAGATGGCTCTTTCACAACAATAGGCGTAAATATTAAACAGCCCCTCTCTGCTGCTCACAGGAAAATCTAGAAGTTACCCCATCCCCCTCTACTTCAGGGTCTGTGTTGGGTTCTAGCTCAGGCCTGGGCTCACAAGCACTTGAACAGCCATTCTGGGGTAGCAGCACCTCCAGGTCTTCTCCCTCCAGACCCCACAGGACACGTGAGTGTGGAGGAAGGGGCTCCCCATCTGCAGCCTGGGGTCCCCACTTCCTGCCATCCTCTTGTTTACAGCATGCTGTCATGAGCGGGACCTCCAGAATGAAGGATCCCAGCTCCGGAATGGGGACCTTGGCCTCAGAACCCATCTGCAGTTTGGCAGTGAAAGGAAGCGCGCGCGTTCCAGGGGTGAAGACCCAGCCACCAGGGTCTGGCTCTGTTATGCGTGGGACAGGAAGCTGGGGGAATCTTTGCCTTCCTTCCTTCCTTCCTTCCTTCCTTCCTTCCTTCCTTCCTTCCTTCCTTCCTTCTTCCTTCCTTCCTTCCTCAGCCTCAGCTTCTTTACCAGCTCCCCAGTTCCCAAGGTTTTAATTTTACGGTTCACATTTTCTCCCAGCAGAATCCTGGGATGACAAGGTAGAAAGTCTGCCTTGATTAACTGTCCCTCTGGCGCTGAGGCAGGGACCAGCGTGATAAATAGCAGGAATAAAACCGAGAGAGGCGCGTGGCAGGCAATCGGCAGGACTGGCAGTAAATCCTGGCTCTGATGGGGCTGAGAGGAGCTGGTTATTTCATGAAGGGGGAGTGGGGATGGGGGTAGAGGCAGCTTGCAGGGCCGGGGCCCCAATCCTGTGTGGTGAATATTGTTTAAGTAAGACAGAGCAGAATCGCTCTATCGTGCCATTGATTTTTAATAAAAACAGGTAACACGCCACAAATCTCCCAGCTCCTTCATCTCGCCTCTCCTTCACCCACACGTCCGGTAACTTTACCCAAGAGTTCCATCCAATGGGCAACAGTCATGACTGCTGGGTCTGGCAGGTTTGGAGAGGCTTCCAGAAAGTGCAGGCTCTCTCCTTTCTGTGTATACACATACATACACATACATGCATACACGTAACACAGACACGTGTGCACATGAACACACACAGTTATAATGTGTATCCATTGAGATATTGGGGCTCACAGTGCATATGTGTGTGTGAGCATGATCACCTGTACACACACACACACGTCATGCATGTTCTGCATTCATGTGCATGCTCACATACATGTACGTGTACACACATACATGCCCCCCCCCAAGCCTGGCCAATGAGGAGGGACAAGACAGGCTCTGCTCTTGATTCTGACATGAATAAGCCAGAGCATCCCAGAGGTAACAAAAGGCACGCGGGTGAGGACAGAAAAACAGGTGAGGAAAAGGGAGGGCTGTGCCCACTCTAGATTCTGAGACAGTCTGAGACCCACACAGCCGAGATGGTGACTCAGGATGAGTGGGCTAAACAGTACCAATGACACCAGTCACCAGAGAGCCAGGCTATCTCAGGCAGGTGCCCATCAGTTCCCCCAGAATTACTGGACCAAGGTGACACTCTGCTAATTCCCGGCCACGGCAACCTGCTGTGTGCCTGTTATCACCAGCTAATAGCATCCATCTGAACCGAGGGAACCGTCATGTCCTGTGGACGTGCCCGGCGTCTCCATGGTGCTTGCTGTGTTTTTAGAAGCAGCGCTGCCTCCCTTCACAGGCTGACTGTCCCCACGAGGGCAGAGAAGGCTCCAGCACCACCTGCCTGCAGGGTTCCATCTGCTGTACCTGGGACTCTCCATCCCTGTGGGGGTCAGGCCTCCCTTCCCTGACCCCCCTGCTGTCTCCATCCATCCATCCACTCCCTCTGTGGTGGTTATTGTTGTCCCTTCTCCATCAGGCATAATCTTAACCAAGGAAGTCTGTGTCCAAATCTCATGGGGAACTTGAAACACATCCCTACCCCTACCTACCCTGATCATTGAGATAGCGGGATTCATGCTGATTCCAGGGGGACACTCAGACTTGTCTCTGCATCATTGCTCTGGTTCCCCAATACAAGAAGCCCATTCTTTTTTTTTAAGTATTTTTTCATTTATTTATTTTACATACCAACCTCCCTTCTCTCCTTCTATCCCCCTCTCCCATCTACCCACCTCCCCACCCACTCCTCCTCCATCTCCATCCAGAGAGGGGCAGGCCTCCCATGGGTGTCAACAAAGCATGGTACATCAAGTTGAGGCAGGACCAAGCTCCTCCCCCTGCATCAAGGCTGGGTGAGGTAATCAGCATGGGGGCAATAGGTTCCCAAAGGCCAGCTCCTGATCTGTTTATTCTTATGCACACTGCTCTCTACCCTCCAGCACTGTGTTGGCCCAAACAATCCACAGCTGTCCCCAGAACTACACTCAAATCACTGTCTGTTCACTGTCCCATGTACGCATGCCTCATGGGCTCCCCATCCTCGGAAGAGATCTGTGCATTCTCTTTAGATCCAGCAGTCCGTGCAGGAGCAGTTGAGGCCAGATTTGAGACATCATGACTGGGCCTTTGTTGATCTAGCCACGGACAGGTCTGAGCCCTGGGGACTCAGGGGGATAAATGCCAAGGGGATGAGGAACTAGAGGAGCTTGTGGGAAGAGAAGACAAGAGGATGGGCCCCAGAAAAGGGAGGCAGAAAGGGCTGGTGATGGAGCCAGGCATGGGAGCGGCCGAGTGTGCTGGGCTGCAAGTCTGGTCCAGTGTTCAGTCCCCAGGCAGAGGACCAGTAGCCTTGGGTGAATCACCTGCATCTCAGAGCTTTGAGTCCCCTGGTAGTTAAGAGTGATCATTCAAACTCCCTCCCGTGAACAGTCCTGTCCAGCTCAGGGATATTCTCCAAACTTTTAGAGTCCAATCAGGCTGAGAATGGCTGTACGCGCATCACCAAAAGACCCACCCATAACCTCTCCTTGCTGCTCACAAGAGATCTATGCTAACAGCCTAAGTCAACCACACCATGACGTCAAGAGTCAGCCAGAGCCCCGCACTGTCATCTCTGAGCTACACAGTTACAGCCCTCTGCACCTGTCCCTTGCCTCCCCAGCTCCCCATGGTGCTAGTGATGGTGAATCTTGATTGTCAATTTGATTGGATCCGGAACCAACTAAGAGACAAGTCTCAGACGTGCATCTGTAAGACAATTTCCAGGAAGGATTCACTGAGAGGGGAAACCATCCCCAGCGTGGGCAGCGCCACCTGGTGGCGGCCCAGATATGAAGGGCTCCAAGGGTAGCAGAGCTGCTTGCTTCTGTCTTTGCTTCTTGCTAGTAAGTGTACCTATCCTGCTGCTGCTGCTGCTGCTGGTGCTATCCTCGGGTGATGTCAGAAACCAGTCTCTTCAACATTTCAATGTGGACTGAAGACTAGCAGCTCTCCAGGAATCCTACAGAGCTTCTGCTGAAGCCAGACCTGGGGCTGCTGAGCCAAGCAGCTACCAGGTTAGGGGTTATAAGACCCCCTTTTAATTCACAGCACCAGCTCTGTGTCTCTAGAGGATTCTGACTAACACAGAGCCCAAGACAACACGCCACCCTCCACGTATCGTTCTGTCCCTTCTCAGCGCACCGTGGAGACCCTGCTTCCCTTGGGCCTGGATGTGGACGGTGGGTTACAAGCCTTTTCTAAGCCTAGCTGCACAGCGAGCCCTCCACACAGAGCCTCCGGATCACACACGCCATGCTTCCACCTCTCACTCCAGACGTGTTCTGCCCTCCTCTGCCTGCCACTGCCCCGGTTGCCTGGGATTTACTGGTGCAGGACAGCCCGTGTAGGAAGATTCATCCGTGTCTGGACTTGCTCTGACACAGGTCTCCACGGCTCACCCATTCTGCAGGGCATCCCAGAGCTTCACCCCTGCCTCAACCACACCGTATTCCTGTGTCTTGTGTACACAACCAGCTCAGCCTTTCCCGGTTGGTATAGGTTGCCTCTCCTCCGGGGCTGTTGCTATTGGTGACTATGATCTAGGCTTGATGTTTTTGTGTGGACATGTCTGCTGGTCTGACCATGGCAGGGAGAGCATTTTCCTGCCAGGCAGGCTCACTCTTCAGTGGACGCAAAATGTGTTTCTAAATGACAGTGGCCTCAGGGAGGGATGTACAGGGGCTTGCAGTGTCCAAGATTCCTGGAAGTAAAGGCCTGTTTATCTACTGGTACATCACCATATCCTGGGGGAGGGGGCTCCGTCTCCAGGCTGAGGGACTCATCCAGGACTGCCAGCCCGTCTACTAGCATGATGATCTCTAGAACCTCCAGATACCTCAGGGTCAGTCCCTCGACACCCTCTCTTCACAGTGCCCAGTGGGAGCCCACCGAAAGCACCCCTCTGCCAAGCTCTGTCTGAGGTTCAGCAAAGTCAGGGTGGGAGGTGTGGGTGTCAGGGTTAGAGGTCTCCATGGAGGAGCTTGCCAAGGCCCATCTGGCCTACGATCTGGGGTTCAGACTCTCAGGAGGCTGCCTGGCTGGGTGTGTTCTTAGTTTATTGCTGGGACCTTCCAATTTTTCTGGGTCTGCACAGTAATCCCCAAACTGCGTGACTTTGTGGAGAAGCGGCGGGGGGGGGGGGGGCAGCAAAGGCCAGAAACGCCCCGTCTGATGGGAGGGCCATAGCAGGCATGGTTCTTCTCTCTGGCACCACTTGGAGATGCTTGTTTGTTTGGCTGTCCCAGTAGGGACTTCTGAGGTGCCACTGTATACTGCCAAACGGCAAATGAACAGTCTTCCTGGATGACCTACCCCTGAGGGGAGCCGAAGGAAGAAACTCCTCTGAGGCCCCCCAGCCTGGACCACCGTGGCCATTGGAGCCTCGTTTTTCTTCTGCATTTTCCAGAAAGCCCCAGAGGCCCTTCTCCACAGGCCAAAACCAGTCCCTCACCTTCTGGCCACCCCTCAGGCTTGACCTCCCAGCACTATGTGTTTTACCGTTCTTTCGAATTGGCACAAAGTGGGCAATGACACATATTTCCATATTCCAGAAGGGTCTAGAGGGACAGAAGACACCCACAAACTAAAAGTCTTGGACTACAAATATATATATATGTATATACATACATATATATATAAACATATATATATACACACATATAGATACACACACACACACACACACACACATATATATATATGCAAGGCCTGGCTCTTGGCTATATTTAGGATAAGGGTCTCTGCAAGAATTATCTTTTTCCATTTTCATGTGTGTTCAAAGTGTGTACTTGATTTGTGTGCATGTCTGCATGTGTGTGGGGGCACACATGTGTGGAGGTGCACGCGGACACATGTACACGTCAAGCCTGGATGCTGGTGTGGAGAATTATCCTCTATTGTTCTTTTACCCTATTATTTGATGCAAAGTCTGTTAATCAAGTCCAGAGCTCATCCATCCCATTCAGTCAGTCCTCTTGCCAGCTCTGGGACAGCAAGCACTTTACACACTGAGCCCCCTTTGCAGGTGTTTGTGAGGCAAAGATCTCGAGATAAAATTGTCCTGGATTAGAGTAGGTTCCAAATTAACAATTAGCACCCTGGTAAGAAGTCGGAGGAGCGAGGATGGTGAGATGGCTCAGTGAGTGAAGGTGATTGTCACAGTGCCTAAGGACCTGAATAGTCTCTGGGTCACATCATAGGAAAAGCACCAACTCCAAACAGATGTTCTCTGACCTTCACATGTGTGCCATGGCATGCCTGTGTCTGCACACACACACACACACACACACACACACACACACACACAGAGAGAGAGAGAGAGAGAGAGAGAGAGAGAGAGAGAGAGAGAGAGGGAGGGAGGGAGAGAGGGAGTTCTAATTAAAAAAAAAAGACAAAGATTTAGAATACTCAAGCAAGCTGGGCAGTGGTGGCGCATGCCTTTAATCCCAGCAATTAGAAGGCAGAGGCAGGCGAATCTGTGAGTTTGAGGCCAGCCTGGTTTACAGAGTTAATTCCAGGATAGGCTCCAAAGATACAGAGAAACCATGTGTCAAACAAACAAACAAACATCCCCAAAAAATCAAAAACAAAAAAACACTCAAGTAGACCACGTGAGGACAGGGTAGGGAAAAGGGATAGGACCATTGGCCAAGAAGTATCTGAGCCAGAAAGCCAACAGTGGGCAGGACCTCTTCCAGAGCCTTCAGAGAGAGAGAGAGAGAGAGAGAGAGAGAGGTCTCTATGATATCTAACCTCTGACCTCTGGCTTCTGGAACTGTGAGACGGTTTGTCTGTGTGGTTTTAAGCTATGTTTTGTGGAGCTTCATCCCACAGCCTCTGGAGTCCCATACAATTGTCTGCAAAGGCCAGAGTCACAGGTCTCCATGAAGGGTGTTCCCTGGGTGTGGCCTCTGCCTGCTCTTATTATAGGCCAGAGAACAGCTCCTTTCTTGCCTGAAGTACCCTGTGGCTGAGGAGAATAGCCCCAAGACAGTCCTCTTGGAGCTCCAAGAGACAAAGAGGAAGTGGCTGGGATGCACTGGGTCAGGTGAGCACCCTGCCAGGATTCTACTAGCATACTCCATGGTCACTGTGGCCTGGCTTCAGCTAAAAGACTGGGCAGGAACCACTTGTCTAGACTTGAGAGGCAGAGGCAGGTAGACCTCTGAGTTTGAGGCCAGCCTGGACTACATAGAGAAATTTTACCTTGAAAAACCTAAATAAATAAATAAATTCGTTTTCATCATTAATTATGGCGGACTATTCCTCTGGTCTGCTTGAAACATGTACACAGGAACACACACACACACACACACACACACACACACACACACACACACACACTGAAAGTGAGCACCAACAGAAACTCCGCGTATGTCCCTTGACAGACATTGTTTACCAGAGAGGCATGGGGCGCTGCATGCCCTGCGCCAGGGTATGCATGTGCACAAATGTAACCTCAGCACTTCTGCACAAAGAAAGGCGAGTGTGCCTCGTGCAGAGCAGATGCAAGGGTTAAAGTCACATGAGCTGCACCACTGGGAATTGCTGGCCATGTCCCTCCTGGCCATCGTTCAGTCGGGTCAGCATATTCCCATTATCTAGGCAGCCTGCTCGCTAATTAATCACTCATTAGACTAATCACAGCTATCTCGCTTCCCGCTAGGGGGGAAGATGTTAGCATAGTGGAACGCAGGGCCCAAGAGCAGCTAATGGGTCTGCTCAGAGGCAGGAAGGATTGTTGCAGAATGTCCAGTGTTTCTCACACAAGAAGCATGCACCCACCCGTGCATGTGCACACGTGCAATGCCACAGCAAGCGTGGAAACCAACTGAATGGAACTGCTCAGACCCTAGGGTCTCAGAATTGCCTATGGGTGGTACTGGGACTTAGCCCCACCCTCTTCTGAGTGAAAGGCTGGTGGGGAAAGAAAAAGGCAGATCCGGCTTCCCTTCCAAAGGGTTCCCTCTCAGGCTGGGAATCCAGGCTCGACTCAGAACAGGAGCAACCTTGAACATAGGAAAATCAAAAGGGAAAGAGAGGAACCCTGCAGAGACCAGAGGGAGCTCTCCCTGCTAGTCCAAAGAGACCAAGTCCAAGATGTTGACGGGGTGTCCCCACTTAGAGAGATGCTGGGCTGGGGATGCCAAGAGGAATTATAGGAATTAAGGTTCATTCAAATTTATGGCTCTGAGGAAAACCAGCAACTCAGCATTAAAGAGCAGAATGAGGCATGGCGGGAGGGGGGAGCTGGCTTGGGAGGCAAAGGTTCCTGCCACCAAGCATGATGATCTTAGTTTGATGTCTAGGACCTGCATGGTGGAAGGAGAGAGTCAACACCTGCACATCGTCCCCTGACTTCTCCACATCTTCAAACATGCTCCCCCCGCCCACTCATACATACACATAACATCCATATACACCCCTACACACATGCACACACACACACACACACACACACACACACACACACACACACACTAAATATTTAGAAGATACAAAGAACAGAACAGCGTTGGCAGAGTGCCTGCCTACAATGTATAAAGCCCTGAGTCAAACACTCTGTAAGCAGAGGGCTGGCGTCCTAATTCACTAGGGGACTGAGGCAGGAGGATGGCCCCAAGTTCCAGGCTAGTCCAGGCTACTGCATGAGACCCTATCTCAAACAAAACAAAATGAATAAAACAAAATAGAAACACACAGAGGCGAAATAATTAAATTTGTTTGCTTGTCTGTTTGTGACAAGGTAGCCTGGGCTCACAGCATGACCCTTCTGTCTGTGGCTCCCCAGGGCTTACAGGGGTGCACCACAAGCTCCCTAGCATGCCGGCTAGTCATCTTTGTGTCGCTTTGAGCCTAAACCCAGGATAGCGGCATACATCTGATAATTCCAAAACTTGGTAAGTAGAACCCAAAGGATCAGGAGTTCAAGGTCGTCCTTGGCTACACAGTTAGTTTAAAGCCAGCCTGAGCCACACCAAAGCCTATTTCAACAAAACAGCTGAAGGCTGAGGGGAGGAGTCAGCGGAAGATAGGGCTAGTCGTGAAGCGCCATGAGCCAAGTTCATGTGCCTAGTACTTAGGTAAAAGTTCAGCACCGTCTGGGAAGTGGAGACAGGCGGATCCTGGGAACTCACTAGTTAGTTATACAGCCCAGACAAAACAGCCAGCTTCGTGTTTAGTGACAGACCCTGTCTCAAGGAAATAAGGTGGAGGGAGGGAGGGAGAAAGGGAGGGAGAGAGGGGCGCGAACATCTTCCTCTGTCTTCCACATGCGTACACACACACACACACACACACACTCACATGCAAACACATACACACACACTCACATAAAAACACACACAAGGGAGGCCTTGGAACAGAGCCATAGCAGATGGAAAACTCAAAGCCCCCCACTTTGGGAAACAACAGGGAACATGGTGTTTTTATACTGTAACAAAGTGCCCATGTCTGCAAAGACTGACCCTCAGAAGGCAGGGCAAACAGCCCTGGCTGAAGAGACAATCCTGAGAAGGAAAAGCCCTCTGTGAGAGGCGCGTGTCACAGATGTCGCTAAATCGGGCCAGCAGCCTTCAATTAGAAGCGGGTGGAACAGCAGCATCTCTCAGAACACCAGCTCCCCGTCACCGCCTCCTCGAAGGCCCCGTGGCTCACCCAAGGCTGCGGTTTCTCCACAGAAGTTTCAACTTGCCTGCCTCAATTCATTAGGGTTGTTTGCCATCAAAACACACAATTATTAGGACATAATGATGTTTAGGGATATCATTTGGAAGAAATTAAATCTAAACACCTGGGTAGTGAATGAGAAAGAAACGACATTAGGAAATTGGGTTTTACATGTTTTATGCTAATTTATTCGGCTCAGTCAAGTGTAGTCAACCCTGAACCCCAGGGACTGTCAGTATGGGTAACAATCACAGAGGATGACGGGCTGCAAAGAAGTTGTCACCTCCATCATGCTCTGAGCCTGGCAGACAAGCGCGTCAAATGTCGCTGAGGCATCATCCCGGGGACAGAAAAGAAAGCTGGGGAAGTGTGTTCAAACCCTCCCCGGAGACAAATCTTTTCACCTTGACGGCAATTCAATCCTTCAGCCTGAATCGTGGCACTCGGCACAACCTGAATCAAAACTGGCAAGGAGGAAAAACACCGTTTACCCGTCGGGGAGAGTCCATGAGTCGTCATGTCACCGTAAGTCACACTCAACCCAGGTATCTGGGAGCACCGCAGGGCCCCTAGGGTCGCATCTCAGCTGTCACTCATTGCCGGAGAGATCTGGACAGGCTGACTGATCTCCCAGACTTCCCATCGAATCCTCTGAAAAGTGGTGACGATAATGGTGCCCGCACCGACACAGAGCCCTGAGGACAGCGGCGGTACGTCAACGTGTGAAGTCTAAGCGTCATTCCTGTGTGAAGTATGAGCATTGTTCCCAGCAGGTAGAAGACGCTTGCACAGTTACCCCCTCCCATTGCCATCTGGCGTCAGGACCCTGTTCTTAAGACCCTGTGGGGGTGGGGTGAGCATCGGCTCTTCTGGGATCTTTTTGGATCCACAGAACAAAGAGGCTGCATACCAAGTCTCTAGAGGATGTGAGCACCGTTTTAGGGGAAAGCCCGGCTGACCATTAAATGGGGATGGAATTCTGATCAAAACAAAGGCAGTTGTGATTGTGCCCCGTCGCCCTTGCCAGGAGAGGTAGGACTGGAAGGGAGGAAGGAATTCAGGCTACATGAGTATGTGCCTCTGGAGCAGCGGGGTCCTGACACCCAGACAGTTGGGAGCCCAGAGACTCATGGGATAGGACCATGCTGTCAGCTACCTTGGCTAGAGAGGAAGGCCATGTGCCATGCTGGCTCAGCCTTCTTGGTACATCCACCTCTGAAAGAGCTGCAGCAGCCACTGGCCCCTCGGTCTCAGAGGAGACAGGTGGCTACTCAGAACCGGATGTGGGTTTAGCATTGCCCATACAGCGGCCATGGGCTCTGCCTTCTTGTGGGAGCCATCACCTCCCCTCCTGGTGTCTGGCACTGGGGAAACTGCCCATGAATGTGTCACATAAGCATATGAGGTCCTTTAAAAGGGTGTGGTGGTAGAGAGGGACTGGGGAGACAGCTCAGCAGTTAACAGCACTGACTGCTCTTGGAGAGGAGCTGGGTTTGATTCTCAGCACCCACATGGTGGCACACAGCTGCCTGTAACTCTGCTTCCAGGGGTTCTGATGCCCTTTTCTGACCTCTACAATCACCAGACAAGCGAGTGGCATACATACATTCACACGGGTCAAACACCCACACACATAACGATTTTAAGATGGAGAAAAGAGTCCCTGAGATCAGCCTGAGTACTATGAAAGAAATCAGGGCCACCTAGGGTGATGGAGGAATGCTTGGAGTCAGAGGGGGTGAGAGCTTCTGGCTGGAGAGCATGGGAGACACTCAGAGTCCCCGGCTTCTGCCTGAAGTACCCGCCTAGGTAATAGAGGTCAGTGGGGTGTGTGCAGCATGTTTCCTGGCCCCTAGAGGAGGGGTGGCTGCAGTCTAGGGCATATGCAGAAAGCTTAAGATCTTCAGATCAAGAGACCCACAGAGGGAAACAGCGTGGTCTTCTAGCTACCTCATGACCCTGTCACCTGCAAAAGTGACACGTGACAGCAGGTCATGCCGTGGCTTCCACGTCTCTGGACTCCAGGTTTCTTAATGTGCATAGGAAAGAAAACACGTCCATGTCATCCTGGGAAGTAGCTCCATCTCAGGGGCCATACCCAGCACGCTGGGCTGCTTGGCATCTATACTGCATGTACCTAGAAGTACCACTCCCTCATGTCCCAAACCAGAGTCGTGGCCTTTTCTCCACCTCCTCCTCTCTCCCTGGTCTTTCTACCTAGTCATTTACTGGGACTGGGAAGCAGGTGTTATGCCTGGGCTCTCACCTCCTGTGACTACCTGTCCACCAATCCAGATCTTTCTCCAGGGGATACCACCATTGGCTCCTACATAAACCCCATTCACACCAGCATTATTGAGGTTGGACCATTCCCTATAGCGGACTGGAGAGATGGCTCAGCGGTTAAGAGCACTGCCTGCTCTTCCAAAGGTCCTGAGTTCAATTCCCAGCAACCACATGGTGGCTCACAACCATCTGCAATGCGATCTACTGCCCTCTTGAGGAAGAGACCTGGTCAGTCATCCTCACCAACTTAGACCATGAAACCCAATATGGACAAGTTCAACAGAACCACCGTATATGGGCTGCCCATGCATGCGTTAGCATGGCCAGGGCATAAATTTCATTTTCATTCATTCCCTATGGAGGGGTCATCCAGCAATCTCCGACATTGCCATGAGGTGGGAACTAGCCCTCAGCTGAGCCCAGCACTGCTGACCCAGGCCACCCATGGCTTCCTCACTCTGTCTGCTGATATGGTTTCTTCTGAGCATTTACCGTGAGTTTCAGAGATTCCATTATTTTACGGATGCATGCCTCATGTAAGCATTGGTGCTAAACGTGTTTGTATCAGAAGAACCTTCCCTGTGTGCAAAATCAGAGCCTGCCACCCCCCTGCTGAACAACCAGAACATTCCCACAGTACCTTGAATTAAGCTCTCCAGTGTCCCCTTTACCCATCACAGTCCTGCTCTGCCCACACCTTGGCAGTCCTCCTTAGCCTCTCAGGTCCCACAGCAGGGCTCTGGGATTCAAGGTCCAAACAGAACTTGGCACTTCATTGGCACATAGCAGCCTCCACTGCCCAGCCATTCTGTATCAGTCCTTGTCTGTCTCCTCAGGGCCTTCCTAACAACTTACAGATAGTGTACTTTAGACACAGGTCTAAATGTAGTTATAGATGGTGCAGATCCAGGCCGTACACAGCCCTCCCTGTCATCCATGAGGGCTCGGCTCCCAAGATGGACAGCGACTCAAATCCCTTGTATAAAACGACTCAATATTTACCAAGAACTTCTCACAACCTACCATGTCCTTTCTTTGTGTGTGCTATGTGTGTGTGTGTGTGCGCATGCGTGCGTGTAAAATGTCTATATGTACATATGCACGAGAGTAGACCCACGCCAACACCATGCCACACAGGTAGAAGGCAGAGACAATCTCAGTTGTTGGGCCTCACCTTCCATCTTGTTTGTAAGCAGGGTCTCTTGTTTTCTGCCTGGCTAGCTGGCCCACACTCTCCCTTCTATGGGAGGGAGAGACAAGAAGAGGGACTTCTCTTGTCTCTCCCAGAGGTATGCTACCATGGCCAGTTTTATTTGGGTTTGGGGGAAATCTGAACTCAGATCCTATGCTTGTGGGGCAAGAGATTTACCTGCTGATTCATCTCCCCAGAGCTCATATCCTTTAAATCATTGCTAGGGCACATTAGCCCTGGTACCAGGTCGTCACTGCACGGAGAGCTGCTATATTATACCTGGGCAGGACACTTTCATGACAACATGACACAAGCCACCGTCGTCCAAGAGGAGGGAACCTCAATTAAGAAAATGCCTCCATAAACTCGGGCTGTAGGCAACCCAGTAGGACTTGTTGTTAATTAGGGATTGACGGAGGCGGGTCTAGCCCATTGTGGGCAGGTGGTCCTGGGTTCTATAAGAAAGCAGACTGAGCGAGGCACGAGGAGCAAGCCCGTAAGCAGCACCCTCCATGACCTCTGCATCAGCTCCTGCCTCCAGGTTCCTGTCCTGCTTGATTTCTTTGAGGATGAACAGTGATGTGGAAACATAAGCCTAATAAACCCTTTCCTCACCAACTTGCTTTTGAGTCCTGGTGTTTCCTCACAGCAAGGGAAACTCTGACGAAGACAGTATTCTTCAGGGAACAAGACCGATGTCTGTATAGCGTGTTGTCGTCAGTCTACTCCGTCTGTGATTGGCTGAATTTATAGACACGGGTCCCCTGGATACAGAGAGCTGGTTGTGCCAGTAGGCACACGTGTATATGGACACACACAGATGCTCAGTCTTGTGCAGCTACCCATGTCCCCAGATGATCTGCCTCTTATGGAAGTGGCCAGACTTACTTCCGGAGTTAGACCCCTGCCATGTTTCTGGAATGATCTGGAGTAGTTCTAGACTTACTTCCGGAGTTAGACCCCTGCCATGTTTCTGGAATGATCTGGAGTAGCTCTAGATTCTCTGGCGGCGAGGACATAACCAATGGCCACCACGTGAAATGAATATCTCTCACTATGTGAGCACTGTGTCTTTTTACTGGGTGTCTCCAGGCAGGGGTGGTTTTGATATGGCTCATGACGGCGGGGGGATGCCCTTTCTAATCTCTGCAAATGTCATTGACTTCCAGAGAACTGTGAAATCGCCCAGCTGAGACACATGGCTGCTAACTTGCTCAGCATCCTGTCCAACATTTCAGTGGCTCTTCCCCCTGAGGCTGCTGTTGGGCCTCTGCACACAGTGCCTGCCCTCTCACTCCTGAACAGTAGTGGTACCCCTACAGGGGCAGCTCCCAAACAAGAGGCATTACACAGGCACAGTGGAGCCCAAGCGTGGCATGGCCACCGCCTCTAGGCAGTGCCACCCAGCGTGTAGAGACAGTGGGAGCATAGTAGACAGAATGCCATTCTGAAAACTAGGGCCACCTAGGGAAATCCTTGTAGGGTGACACACCCAGAGCGTCTGGAAAGGGGGGTGCTGGCTATGGCTACCACGGGACCCTCCAGACACTTCAGATGCTATAGGGCACTGAAGTGGGGTCCCACTATGAGGTATTCAGGACACAGTAGGACTTGCGTTGCCCAGAGCAGCAGAAATGCCTGAAAGCCTATGTCTTTGTACTCATGGGATGACATCCAAACATTTCTGCAAAGCACCTCCCCAGTGCTGTGCCTCCTGGGTATACCAGAGCCTGAGAAAAGGGAGCACTGTCTCTTTAAGAAAGCCAGAGTGCACCAACACCATCGTCCCTCCCTGGCCTTTACCACCCAGCTCCAATACCCTGAATCCATTTTATTTATAAATAAGAGAATCTACCAGCTGTGTGGGAGGAACCAGAAAGCGGGAAGCCTTGAGCGGCGTAGGATACCGTCCTTCACTAACTCTCCAATGACAGACTTCATGCTTCCTGGGCAAGCGGGTCCTGGGTATCCCAGGGTGGCCAGATGGCACAGGCTCTGTGGGGTGGTGGCACAGGAAAGTGCCCTGCCCTGGATAGGAAAGGGATGCCAGGGAGCAGATGGTGCCTAACAGGAGGATACCAGGTAAAAACAGGCAATCAGAGAGCAGGTCCGTGCTCCCATGGAGGTCACATCTACTGGTCCCAGCACCAGGACTCACGGCTTTCCAGACTGCCTTTGACGCAGAAAACACACACACAAAGGGAAAGGATTAAGTCCCTCCACACAGTGTTGGGTATTGGGATACTTTGTTCTTCGAAAAGGGTCATCAAGATAATTCCAGTGGAGTTGATGGTTAAGAGTACATGAGGGTGAGGATGATGGGATTTCTGATTATATGAATTTTGTTTCTGTAGCCCATAAATATGATAGTGGAAGTAGGAATCACCCTCAAAAGACTTATCCTTTTTAATAGTCAGATGCCTATCAATTAACTGAACGGGATTATCGAAGGTGGTATATCCATGTAATGGAATATTACTCGGAGTTGAAGAAAGAGCTAGGCTGTTACACATGTTGTGATGTACTGCTAAAGGCTAGGTTTGATTCCATACGTGTGAAATGAGCGGAAGGGGCCAATTCATCCAGACAGAGAGTGGATTGAAGCTCACTTGAGGCTAGGAAGAGTAAAAAGTAGCTTTTAGGGGTAATAGGGTCTTTTAGGGTGAGAAAAATGTTCTGGAATGAGAAGTTGTAGCTAGGGGTTATAGTAATAAAACAATCACAGCATACAGAATGGTCTCCGACATCCAGAAACGATGGTTGGCCAGTGTAGGGACTACACCATGACTGATGGTTGCCGTGTAAAGTTTGGTCCCTTACCACCTCTCCTGCCAGCTGAGTCCAGAGCCTTCTCCATCCCCTGACTCACAACAACTCTCTAAAGGGCACCCGGTCCGAAGGCCACTTCACCGTTGCCATCAGCTCCGTAAACCAGGTTCCTTGGCTCTCCAGAGCCAAGCCCTGTGCCTGAAAGGAAAGTGGCTGGAATATCCGGGTCCCTATGAAAGGGAGGAAAGAAGACACAGGCCAAGTGCCTTGCATGATGTCATCCACTGTGGGCCCTGGCGGGACAACTTTGCTCCAGTGGATGGCCCCACATCCATGAGGATATGGGTGGGCGGCCTAAACTAGACTCGATGGTTTACAAAACAATGGAAATGGAGGCCTTGAAATTGGAAGGGGTGGGATGAGGGCAATTTGGGAGGAGTAGGGGAGTCGATGATAAAGAATATCATATGCCTATGTGAAATTCTCAAGGAATTAATAAAATACCGTGCTAAAGAAAAGACTACGGCCCAAGCCGTCAGTTCTTCCTGAGCCCAGATCAGAAGCGGGGAAAGGAGGGTGAAGAAGGGGCCCTCCCCTGGAGTCCCCTCTGTAGGATTGTACCACTGCCAACTGGATGCCGTCTATGTCTTCACTTCCACAATGTGACATGTTCCAACCCTACCTCCAGAGGTCCGGAACCTGGAAACGGCTACGACCTAAGGTGTCTGAGAATGTATGAGTTAATTGTGTTAGTTAATGTGGGAAGAGACACACTGCGAGCAGAGCCATACCCCGAGTTTGGCCTTCGAGACCGGAAAAGGAGGAATTTGAGCACCATCCCGCACACGCTAGTTCATCCCTCTCTGCTCTTGGCTACAGACGACGGCCAGCTGCCCCAAGTTCCTGCCTCGACCTCCCCACAGTGATGGACGGTGCCCTGGAACCGAGAGGCAAACAAACCCCTTCTTTTTCTATTCTGTCACAGTGATGATGGACTCTGAATCTGATGATGGGTTGGTACCTTTGTGAGAGGCAGGCCAGGCAGTACACATCTGGAAAGGAGGTGCATCTGGAGCCATGGCTTCAGTAAGCTGAAGCAGGGAGATGAAGCCAGTCTGGGCTTCATAGCAATGTCCTGTCTCAAAATCCGCTAATTGATTAACAGAGAGAGAGAGAGAGAGAGAGAGAGAGAGAGAGAGAGAGAGAGAGTCTTGGGGAGAGCTGCGGACCATCAGGTTGTGTGAGGACAGTGGAGACAGACTCAGGAAATAGGCAGCTGCGAGCCGAGGAACATGCGGCTGCAGTGGGCGGAAGGGCACCCTTCCTTCCAGCCTGCAGAGGATCCCTTCCTCACTCCGCTCTTCAGAACGGCAAGACAATGGAAGCCCGTTTGCAGCCACCTGTGTTGTAGTACTTCCGTGCCAACCCTGAGGTGTAATCCACATCCCGTCTCCCTGCTCCCTCTTACAGCCACTAGTGGGTCCTCAACTTCCAGGACAGCACACAGTGGGTGATCTATAAATAGCTGTCAGCTGGAATATGATGCCACAATGAAGCACAGGCTGCTGGGGAGGAGACTACATGGAGCCGCGTCCAAGATTCAAAGCTTGTGAGGACACAGGCAGTGGGACCAGCGAAGCTGAGAGGGAGAGCATTGGGACCCTAGGAGTCAGGAGTGGCGTCACCAGGGGTGTGGCTTCACTTGGAGACGTCCCTGGACATCACAGCCTGTGGATCAGGGCTGGGTACCGGCCTCTCCTAAGTAAAAGCCCTGACCACACAGATCAGTATCCTACAGTGTCCAGGCCAGCTACCGCAACAGTGGGACACCCCAGACGCAGACAGTGCTGGGGTGCAGAGGCTCTGCTATGGAGCAAAGTCTCTGCAGAAACAAGACATGAGGGCAGGTCAAAGCTACAACAGGAAAGTGAACCATGTCTATGTACATTTCTGTGTCCCCCCAGTCACCGGATGCCATGTTGACAGCTCCCAAAAATTCTCTCTGCTTCTCTAGGGACTGTAGACCTGCCCATTTCTAGATAGAGAGAGGACAGGGACAAAGCCTTCACACTGTGATGTCATTGCTCTCCCTACTGCCACGACCTCTCCTCCTCCTTCTCTTCTTCCTTCTCCTCCTCTTCCTCCACCTCCTCCTCCTTCTCCTCTTCCTCCTCCTCCTCCTCCTCCTTCTCCTCCAGCAGAAAGGGTCTCCTTGCAAATAAGCTCCTGGAACCCTGAGCCCCTAGCAAAGCATCCAATAAGGAACTTGACATCAGCTCTGGGGGACTTGGATCAGAGAAGCCAGACAGGAGGACACAGAAGCCAGAGACCCCCAGAGATAGAGGTGTATCAGAAAATCCTTCCCTTCCCCTTCCTGCCAAGGGGACCAGCCATGTCCTTTTCTCTGAGCTACTTTTAACACAGCGGAGCAGACACGCTGCCAGAGGGGAAATACGAGCGGTGGACTGGAGGAGAGGAGGTCCTATGTAGTGGAAGGTCCCTGTTCCTCATTCTGTCACAGAGACCACGGGTATGGGGAACAACGCCATGGCACCTTGGAAGTCTGTCATGGTGGTGCACGGCTGGGATCTGAGAGCTAGAGGGATGGAGGGCCCTGCCTCAAAACCAGAAACAACCAAAAACTAAGCACGGTAAGGCTGGGGGAGTGCTGTACCTCGGCCCACAGAGGAAGGGTGTCCCCGATAGAAAGATGGGACAGCTGTCCCCATGCCTGGAGGACGGTCGACAGGCTCCCCCGCAGACATCTGCCTGTGCGGGAGGGGGCTGCAGGCTGGCTGCTGCCCGCAGACAGTAATGGGAGGGGGGTTAACTCTTTTTATAGCAAGCAAACAAACAAACTGTTTTGTTCTAAGAAGCCAAAACCCAAGAAAAAGAAAGGAAAAAAACCACATGAGAATCTGCCTGTGCTGGCTGTCGGGAGATTAATAAGAACTACCCCGACTGCCCAGAGGCAAAGTGCCAGGCATGCTGTGGCCAGGCCTTACCCACCTCCCAAGACAGCTGGGAGCAAGGCTGGCCCTGCCCTCGGCCACCAGCCTGACTGGGCACGGCACTGCCTTGTGCATAAATGATCCCTTCCTCTTTGCAGAAGCCTGGTGAAGTCTGATGCCATGGTCCTGGACTAAGAGCAGGAGGCTCTGCCAGTGGGTGAGCAGGACCCAAGGCGTGGCCCCAGCTCTGAGCTCACGCCCACCTGCCATGGGCTTGAGGGTCTGGCCATCAGGAACTCTGGCTTTCTGGAGTTCGGAGGAGTGAAGGACCTAAAGCCCTGGCTTGCTCCTGATTTCCCTCTCAACATCCCCCAGTCCTGGGGTCTCAGGTCCCTCAACCTTGGCTTCTCAGGCAGTCTCCCTTGCCCTGTGTGGAGCTGGCATTTTGCATTCCGTTCAGGTCTCCCTTTGTTCACGGCACATAGAAACCCAGGCTGCTAGTCAGCCAAGAGCTCCATCCCATAATAAACAGCACGAACCATTTATAAGCCTGAAAAACATCTTTATTATTATTTTTTCTTCCCTCCAGAAACAATCTCACACAATCCTGTTAAGTACACACCACCAAGGAATGGTGGGCCTCGGGACGGAGCCCGCTTCCCCCCGGCCCTGCCCAGCCGAGCAGATGGCGGCGTGGGCGGTAGGTACCAGCCTCCTGGCAATCCGAACATCTGTTCCCGATAGAAAATGCTAATTGCCATCAATCAGGACAGCACCTACCCACATTTACATGCAAGCACACATGCAAAAAAAAAATCTAAATTTCTCCCAGCAATGCACAGCTTGCATGTTAACTAGCCAGAGTAGCCTGAGGGCTGCTGGACTGCTGAGCTGAAGGCTGCAACCGTGGCCTGCTGGCCTCATGGGCCCTGCCCTGAACTCCAACCTGGGCAACGGGGATGGAGTCACCCTATAGGTAGCCTGGTTCCAGGCCCTGTGAATTCTCATCTGCCTGGCCCAGGGGGACATAGGCTCTGAGCAATGTATTCACCTGTGCAGGGAGCCTCCCTGGCTTGGTTGTCCTTCTGAATAGCCGCCCTCCCCCATGCATGCTGTTTTCAAATCGGATCTGGTTTCTGCACCGCGAAGTGTTCTATAAGCCAGGATTCTGAGGCTCTATGCCATAATTCCCAGGACCAACCTGGTCTGAGTCTGTTTCCTCCCAGAGGCCTGCTATGCATGCACATCAGAATGTTCCAGAAACCTCATCTGTTCCCATGTTTTTGAGACACTAAGTAGTGGGGTCACAGTCCAGGTCCAGCCACCCTGGCCTGAGACTCTAGGGGTGCTCTCACGGCCATCTCCCATCCTCTGGTCCCCAGCCAGGGTTTGGCTTGTCTGTTGCGTTCATCCCTGGGCACCATTTGGTTGACGATTTTCCCTAGCCCCTGGTGATCTGGGCTTGTCTGGAGAGCCAGGGATGGTCTGTGGGGGGTGACTGTGAAATTGATCCTGCCCCCTCACAGGAAGTGGTGGAGGGGAGAGGGGATCAGAGCCTCTCCTTCCAGTCTCGGCTTCCCACAGGGCCTCATGCCTCGCAAACATGTGGACCAACTTCTCCATGGTGCCTGGGGGCGGGTCACCTCAGTTCTCAATAAACCCTCAGCCCAAAGATGTGGGTTGAACTTCAGAGATTGTTCTATTGTGTAACGAGGAGCCACGATCCTTCCCACCCTACTTCTCCGGAGGAAAGTGATTTTGTTAATTTTTTCTTGCAGGTGCCAGGCACTGTCGCCAGCCTTGGTTGCTATGGGACCCGGTGACTGGTTGCAGGGTAAACTCTTAGGATTGGGAAAATGTTTCTATGGGGAAGCATAGGTGAGTGGCATCACCAGGTGGGAAGAAGGGCCTCCTAGGTTCAGATCTGGCAGGTGACGTCATCGTGAAAGACAGGCACCCCAGTGATGCTGTCATGGGGTATTTCGATGGTAGCCTCACTGTTTGTGAACACAGCACACAGCTACCTGTGTGCACACATAGGAAACATCATGCACAGGATGGTGAATATCCGTGTAAGCTGTGCAGCCAGGCCTGCTGACCAGGAGAGGTGATGAGTTGCTTGTTACCAAGTAGGATGTCCTCCTCAGAGATACTTGGTGGAACTGGGGCTTGAGGACAGAAGGGAGGGGAGAGGGAGAAGGAAGGAGTGGAAAAATCCTCTCATCTTTGCCAGAGGCCTCTTTCTAATGGATGCTTCCTCTAAGAAGAACTGTTCTTGTGCCAACAAGGTGCACATGGATGTCAGGGCCATGAGGCCACATTATGCCCGTGGACGGCATCCAAGGTGTGCACTGTCTGTGGTCAGCATGCTTGCCCCAGCCTATACTCAGGCTGCCCACCAAGTGGCTCTGCTCCCAGTTCTTCCTGCCTGCAGAAGGCTGGTGGCTAACACCTGCCACCTTGTGGCTCTGCTCCCCAGGCCCTGTCCTAGTAGGCATTAACACTCAGTGATACGCGATCCACTTAATTCTTGCCAGGCTGCGGCAGCCAGGGCCTCTGTTTCCCATGTTCCACTTCAATGGTGATTATATTTCAGAAGTCGACGGTTCCCTCTGGCAAGGGCAGAGATTCTGAACAAGGTCTCTGGGAAGCTGTCTTCCTCCTTTACCTCTCCTTCCCTCCCCACCTCTTCTTTCATCTTCTTCCTCCTCCACCCATGTCTCAACTTCAGTTTCTTTGCAGATCCCCAGCACGGTCCTCTTCCCCACCCAGGTGTCTGATGTGGGAACTTGGAGACTGGTCCTTCTCCAGTGGCAGCATAGAATTACGAGGCTCCTCCCTGGCTTTCACTTCCCTCTCTATTGTCTCACCTTCACTGTCTCGTTGGCTGAGTCTGGAGTGCTAAAGAAGGCTCCAGTGAAGTGTGAGAGCCTCCAGCACAAGGAAGCATGATCTTGATCCTTTGCCCTTCTTCCCTCTCTGAGTCCCATAATCACTAAGACCAAGATATAGATAATCTTTACAAAAATGATAGAGATCAATGACTCCCAGGCAGGTAGATAGAAGGATAGAGAATAGATGGATGGATGTGTTTGCACTCACAGGTAAATGACAGATGGGTCTCTAAGATGCTAGAGAGACAGATAACAGATGCAGAGTAGATGATGGACAGAAAAATAGGTACATCGTCATGGAAAACAGACTCATTGCTAAATGGGCAGACAGAAAGATAACAAGTACATAGACAGATCGATGATATCGATACATAAATATAGAAGGATGTTAGGAATCTCTATATACATATAAAGATAGTAAGTGTATAAATGTATGGATATACAGACAGATAAAATATAATATATATATATATATTCATAGATAAATTGATAGGTCGGTAGATAGATTGGATGAGTGGATGGGTAGGTGGGTGGATGGATGGAGGGATGGATGGACAAATGATGAATGGATTGATGGAGGGAGGGATGATGGATGGATAATGAAGGGAGGAATGGATGATTGATGGATAGTCCATCTCATGATGGATGGATAGATGAGGGATGATGGATGGATAGATGAATGATGATGGATGGATGGATGGATGGATGGATGATGAATGGATGGTGGATGGATGGATGATGGGTGGATGATGGATGGATGATGGATGGATGATGGGTGGATAAGTGGGAGGGTGGGTGAGTGGATGGATGGATTAGTGACTGATGGACAGGTGGATAAGCTGAAGGGTAGGTATGCAGGTGTACGGATGAGTAGGTGAGGGGATGGATAGGAGGACGGACGGAATAATGACAGATGGAAATGGATGGCTGGAAGATGAGAGGATGGTAGACTGATGTATAGGAAAGTGAGCAGATCAGTAGATGCATGGTTGTGTGGGTAGATGGATAAATGATTGGAAGAGGCAGAGGCAAACAGATATAGATGAAGGTAGAGCCAGACATAACCACCTTTTCCCCATATCAGCTTTATAGTTCTCTTTGGAGGAAGTGGTCTGCAACCCTGGGGCCAAGATGGTGATAAGTGGGCCAAAGGTTCAAGCTCAGGTTAACCTTCACTGGGCACTAGGCATCTGACACTCATACGAGACTGGCCCTAGTGCAGGATTGTGCTCCTCTTGTTTCTGCAGCTTTGGAGACCCTAGCTGCCATTGAAGTGTTAAAGCCACTCTAGCCCTGGGGACAATCTCTGAAGGTGGAGGTGTTGAAGGCTAGTCCTTTTCCACCATGCCAAGGTACCTCATCCTGCCCAGGGGACTGGCCTGGACCACTGCACCCTGTCTGCTGGTCTCAGCCTCTCCTGGCCCAATGTCCTTTAATAGAGACCTGGCCTTGCTCTCAGAGCTCCTGGCAGGAAAAGGATTAGGGTTGGGGTGCCTTAGATTAGAATTAGGTTGATTCAGGGTTACATTAGTGTTACAATAAGGTTAGGGTTAAGGTCACATTTAGATGAGGACCGAGTTAGGATTGGGCTATGATTAGACTGATGGTTAGATTAACAGTAGCAGTTTATGGTTGGGGCTAGTTTATTGAATTGGTGTTAGGTTAGGTTAGGTTAGGGTTAGATTAGATTTAGGTTAGGGTTAGGGTTAGGATAGGATTAGGTTAGGGTTAGGCTAAGTTAGGATTAGGTTAGGTTAGGGTTGGGGTTAATTTACGGTTAGGGCTATGGGTAGGGCTAGGGTCTGGTTAGGTTCACATTAGAGTTAGAGTCTGGGTTAAGGTCCAAATTTGTTTAGGATTATTCATGGTTATGGTTAATCTATGGTTAGGTTACTTTTAGATGAAAGTTAGTTTACTTTTCAGATTAGGTTATGTTTCGGTTAGGTTTATAGTTTGGGTTAGTGTGTGCTTGGTTAGTGTTAGAGTAGGAATCGGGTTATGGTTGAGGAAGGGTTAGATTAAGATTTGGGTGGTTAAGGTTAGGGTTAGGATCTATGCTAGGTTACGGTTAAAGTTTATTTTAAAGGCTAGTTTGTGGTTAGTTGTAGTGTTAATTGTCAGGGTTTGTTAAGGCTATTGTTGCATTGAGTCTAGAGCTAGGTTAGGTCGGATTCCAGCCATAGTTAGGATAGAGTCTAGTATGGTTAGAGTTAGGGTTACTTGTGGTAGTAGATTCTGCTCACAGTTAGAGCCATATTAGAAGCAGAGTTTCCACAAGACAAAGTCTCTTTAGGACTAAGTTATGCTAGGGTTCAGAGTTATGTATAGATCTATGCTCTGGTTATGGTTAGAGCTAGGTTAGGATGAGGTTGAATAGGGTCTGGTTAGACTTCATATTAGTTATGTTAATCTAGGATTAGTTTAAGAGTTGTGTTTGGCTCCCAGCGCTTGTTCTCTCCCTCTCTCTCTCTCTCTCTGTGTGTGTCTCTCTGACACATCCTTGGCCTTTACCTGATTGCTCACTGCCCTCTCAACTACCCTGAAGGCCATATTGATCTTATTGGCTGTCCCAGGCCCCCATCTTGTCTTCTCTGTATACTGGCGGAGGCCCCCATCTTGTCTTCTCTGTACACTGACAGAGGTCTCCATCTTGTCTCAATTGAACCTTGTCTCTGAAACAGATTTGTTTCCGTGTCCAGTTATTTCTCCATGTGCCCCATTTCTCTGTCTCTGAACTAAGCATTCTGAGCCAGTGCCAATGTATTCCAGGACCCATCACTAAATCTGGGTGGAGTCTGTTTTGTGTCCTGGTGTGAGGAGGGCAGTCACAAAGACTGAGTGGGTCACCTTTCCTCCCTCCAGACTCTGCAGGCCCTGGCTTGTGCATGTTCTCATGCCTCCCTGCATGCTTTGCCTACTAACTGATCCCAGCATGGGGGTTCCTACACATCTATGTTCTACAGACCGTGGACTTCACAGAAAACCTGTACTTACCCCATCCTACACCGCACTGACACGTAGCCCACACTCAGAAAAAGCCCACTCAGGAGCTGACAGGCTCTGTGAAAAGGGAGGTGGGAAGTTCTGTGTTTTCATCTCCTCCTACTCTGAAGTATTCCTGATGTACCCGTGCACCTCAGTGGTCTCCATGCAGCACGCTTGCCTAGTTGGATATAGGGTGAGTGGTGACTCTGTCAGATACCACAGTTGGTGACTGAGGTGGGCTTAGAGCGCCTGTGTTCGCATGTCATTCTCTAGGCTATGGGACTTCTGTAAAATGTCACAGTATCATATACAGCCTCATGAAATGTCATGTGGAAACAGTATTTACATTCCTCTCCCAGGCAACTCTTCAGAACCTACTTTATATAGCAGCCCTCCTATGCAGCCCAACCAAGGGCTTCCTATTCCCTCCCCATTGTTGGCCCTCAAGGACATAGAGTTGGATGAGGAGGTAGATCATCCCACAGGCTAACTGTGTCTGTCTACAGCTTTTGTGGAGCATTTTGTGAGAGAATGCCTTAACATTACACCATCAAAGGCACACTGTGGGTCCCATGTAAGATGTGCATGTGTGTTTATGATAACAAATAAGACGGAGAGAAAATGTTATGCTTCTTTTGACTCCCTTCTGGAAGCAGACGCCCAGTTCCCCAGCGGTAGGGCATTAATATCCCCTCTTTGGAAGCCCTCAGGGGAAAAATGCACACCTCCATCATGGTACCACATGCCTCTCCATCATCCAAGGCAAGCCACTTAATCTCCTCTCTCCTGGGCAGCATGTATTCCGACTCTGAGAGGCAGAGATGTATAAAAAAAACCGTTAAACTCCAATAAGGGGGGAACCCAGCAGAACTGACTCCCTCACAGACAGACAAAAGATCTCAGTCTGGGTCAGCAAAAGTCCTAAGCATCGATGTGAACCAGTGAGAAGGATCTGTGAGCCCTAGCACCTCCCCTGTGATACAAGTTGGGAAGGAAGAGGTGCCTCTGGCAACAGGGTCTTCCAGGGGTAACTCAGCTCAAAAGAACTGGGGAGCAAAACCAGGATAGTGACAGATGGAGGCAGGAATATTGCCAGGAATTCGAGGCCATCCTGGGCTACAGAGCAAGAGCCTTTCTCACAGGGTAACAAGATCCAAAATAATGTACCCACAAAAGCACAATGGCACCCTTTTAAAGATGGTCTTCAGAAGGGCCATCATGGAGACCCACCACACACAGCTACATCGAGAGAAGCAGGAGAAGCCAGCACTGTGATAGACCAAAGGATGGAGGAGATGGGAGAGTCAAGACCAGGTATCTCTGTAAGCAGATCCCACTGAAAGACTACCCAGTGCCAGCTGTGGCACCTTTCTACTGCCGTGGGCAGCAGAGGGTGAAGAGATGAGAAAACTCGTCATCAATCCCAGTCAGCTAACCCCAAAGCATAGATGAACCTGCTGGAACCTACCCACAATGCCATGGTGGCCAGGCTGGGACTTACCCACAATGCCACGGTGGCTAGGCTAGGAAGTCACTTTATTTAAAATTTTCATTTTTAAGCCAGGTGTTATGATGCATGCCTACAGTCCCTGTACTTGGGGTTGAGCAGAAGGGGTTTTTGTTTGTTTGTTTGTTTGTTTGTTTTGAGCTATAACAAGCCTGGGCTATAGGGTAAGACCTTGCTTAAACTTAACCCCTCACGTTAAATATTGAAATAATAGAAGACTCATTGTTAGTTGTGAGAACACAGCAGAGAATTCTCATATGTCCTTCTGGAATGGACTAAATTGTGTTTAAAAAATTCATATGCTAAGTCATGTGTGGTGGCCCATGCCTTCACCACGCCTTTAGTTTGAGCATTGAGGAGCTAAAGGTAGGTGGATCTCTGAGAGCTCAAGGCCAGCCTGACCTACATAGAGGGTTTCAGACCAGCCAGAGCTGCACATTGAGATTCTCTCTCACTGTATATGTATATGTATGTGTATGTGTATGTGTATGTGTATATGTATATATGTGCACACACACATATGACCATCCCCATCATCACCACCACCATCCCTATCATCACCTCCACCATCACCTCTACCATCACCTCCACCATCACCATCACCTCCACCATCACCACCACCATCACCTCCACCATCACCTCCACCATCACCTCCACCATCACCACCACCATCACCACCATCACCACCACCATCACCTCCACCATCACCACCACCATCACCTCCACCATCACCTTCATCACCACCATCACCTCCACTATCACCACCATCTCCACCATCTCCACCATCACCACCATTACCTCCATCATCACCACCACCATCACCTCCACCACCATCTCCACCATCACCACCACCTATACATATACACTAAAGTCCTAGTACTCAATGTTTAGCCAGTTATATGTGGAGACAGGCTGCAGAGAGCTGGAGAGAATGAGGAGCATCACCATGTGGGTCCGGCTCCAATCTGAGTGAAATACTTAAGAAATGGGAAAAGATACATACAGGAAGAAGAATGTGAGATGATGAAGAGGATAGACTCCACAGCACAGAGAGAAGCTTTTGAAACCAACCCTGCCGACACCACCACCACCACCACCACCACCATCATCATCACCACCTCTACTACCACCACCTCCACCATCACCACCATCTTCACCATCACCACTATCATCATCATCATCATCACTTCTACCACCTCCACCATTGCCACCACCATCTCCACCATCACCATCACCTCCACCATCACCACCATCACCTCCACCATTACCACCATCACCTCCACCATCACCTCCACCATTGCTACCACCTCTGTCATCACCTCCACCATCACCACCATCACCATCACCACCTGCACCACCACCGCCATCATCATCATCCTACCTCTACCTCCACTACCTCCACCATTACCTTGAAGCTCCAGAACTAAACTTCTTTGCTTTATAACATCCAGCCTCCGGCATTTAGCTATAGAAACATAAAATGGCCTAGTGCACTGTGATCAGGTGCACTATTCAATATTGTGACCAGTAGCCATGGTTCATAGGTGGGCCCTGGTATGTGGACCTTGTTTTGAGCAGTGTTGACCTGAACCATCCAGCAGCCCGTTCTGAGTGAGTGTCAGTGCTGGAGAACTGAGGTGGGGTGTGGTTCTGAATAGTCCAGTGCTCACAGCTGGCCTGTGACTGTTCTCTCAGAGTTGTGACAGTTAACAGGGCGATGACACCCACACCCTTGGGATGACAAACATTCCAGGCAAGATGGACTGCACTCAACCAACAGGTCACACTGAAGAATCTCTGAGCCTTCTCCACTGTTTGGGGGGCTCTGGGTACAGAGGTGACCCTCATAGGATGTTAGGAGCATTTTCTTTGGTCTTTGTTGAACTTGGGTTCAGCTTTGATTGCTTTCAGGTCCTGCCAGGGTGGTGACATCCTGATCGACCCCCAGTGGTAATTGCAGGAGGCCACACCCTGCAAACTTTCTGCACTTCCAGCCATAACCCAGCAGCATTCAATGGTGTAAAGTCAAGGATGGGACGTCTGTCCCAGCAGAGGACAGGAGGACTGGCTTTTGTCTTCCCTTCTATGACACACATGTACAAGCACACAGGTGCACATGCGTGCGTGCACACACACATACAAACATAACTCAAGCTTGTGTTGCCCTCTCCTCTGTGTTCTCTTTCCTCATAGACGTGTGCAAGCCCTCTTCTTCTGAACACAGGTGTCTTTGAAAGTTCCAGTCCTGAAGCGTTGGTGGAACCTTGCAAACCATAACAAATAACATTCTCTCAACTGGTACAAGTCCCACCTGACCCGCACCCTGTGAGCGGAGTCAGAGCTGTCCCTCTAATGGTATTCAGTGTCCATGCAAAAGGACAGATTGGAGATTCTATGTACCCGGGCACAGGGTCCTAGCTGGGCTCCTGTCTGAGAGCTACACCAGCAAACCCCATGTCTGACTTCTAGATGACACAGACAGAGAGCATTATGGCTTCTGACGATGCGACACTTGGTCCTGGAACCGGATCTAGGAAGACCCCACACAAAACCCTTACTGGCCTCTCTGGCCAGGGCATGTCTTTTAAGTTGCAACTCCTGCCCATAATTTCAGTGGGACAGAGCTGTCCCTGTGAGCTGTTCTGTGTTGACACTAGGCTGACATACCTCCTCTCTCTGGACAGTGGCTCTCCCTGAAGATATGGCCCTTCTACCCAAGTAGGTCATCATCTCAAGAGAAAGTGAGACACAAAGGCACTGAGACCAGGGTCTCCAAGGACACCTGACTCTCCTGTGACCCCCGCAGAAACCTGGATGTGGTTCCGAGCTCCTCTGTCCTCTCTCCCAATGGCATCTGTTCCGTGTGCTAGAACCCTGATGGGCCCGCTGTGCCTTCCTCTGCTATTCTAGCTCTGAGCCCCGGAGCCTCTTCTTGGCTTCTCCCACCCCTGCCTCTGGCCTCCATGACTGCAAGGGCCTCCTGAAGCTCTAACTGCCCACAGTTACCTGCCCACATGGAGACCCAAGTTCACTGTCCCCACCCAGGGATCCCTTCCTCCCTCCCTTGCTCAGTACCCTTCTCCAGCTTCCTTCAAGTCACACTCTTGAATCCTTTTTGAGATCCCGCATGCCAGACTCTGCTGGCTTCTCTCTCCTTGCATGAGCACGTGCACTCCCTCGGAATCGTGTCAGGGACAGGCTTATTGTTAGAGTCAGGGTAAGGTCCAGCTACTGTATTCTTAATTGGCTCTCAGGATGGTTTTCCAGAGCTGGTGAGGACTAGAACTCGGATCCGTAGAAACTCCCAGAAAAGCCAGGCAAGTGTGACAGCCTCCTAGAAACCCAGCCCTCAGGAGGCAGCGATGGGGTCCCTGGGGTGAAATGGTTATCCTATATCCATGCAAACACACACATATGCATGCACACACACAGCAAAGAGGGGGATGGATTTCCGCGGTGGTATGATGGGATGTGAAGGTGTGTCCAGGTTCTCTCAGCAATCAATATGAGCTATCACTGCCTCCTCTCTGTCTGGCCAGGACCTAGGGGTCTTGGGGCTCTCAAGACTTCACTAATGATTGGAATGTGTCTCTCAAATTCTTAGGCGGAAACTTATTATCCAGTGTCTATATTGGAGATATCTGGGGTGGGGCCTTTGGGAAGGAAGTGGGGTTAGGTGAAGTCACGAGGATGGCCCCGGGATGGCATTAGTCACTTTGCAAGGAGAGACAGACAGACCCAAGAGCTGATTCTTGCTTGGTCTTTCCTACCAGGAGGCCATAAGAAGGCCTCGGTTTCTGGTACCATGTTCTTGGACCTCCCACTCTGGAAATGTACGAACTATTTATTTCCTTTATGAGTAGCCTAGTCTCAGGCATTCCGTTACAGCAAGGGGAGGACATCTCTTTTCACAGTTCATGCCAACCCGTCAGCAGTCCAAGCGGTGTCCAAAGGAACTCCAGTGTCAGACGGCCCACTCAAGGCTACAGTGCTGGGACGCCCGCCCCTTCCTTCCCTCAGCAGCCATAGACGACACTGGCTGTGGAATTAAGTTTCCGAACGTTTGTTCATATTTTAGTCCCTAATCCTTGTGATGGAACACACATAAAAACAGGAACTTCAGAGGTGCCATCCAGTTAGGAGGAAGCTGTACTAGAGTAGAGGCCAAAGGCAGTGACAGAGGTCCTTTTAAGATGAAAACAGGCCGGGCAGTGGTGGCGCACACCTTTAATCCCATCACTCGGGAGGCAGAGGCAGGTGGATTTCTGTGAGTCTGAGGCCAGCCTGGTCTACAAAGTTCCATGACAGTCAGGACTGTTTCACAGAGAAACCCTGTCTCAAAAACAAACACACACACACACACACACACACACACACACACACACACACACATGCACGCACACAAATACCCAGAGAATCAGAGCATGCATGACAGAGGGCGGGCGAGGTGGGGCATAGCCATGTCATGGCAAGGGCAAGGATGGAAAGGATGTAGCCACAGCTACCAGCACCGAGGCCACCACTATAGGAACTCAGAAGGGTTCTGGGCATTGCCCCTGCTACTCCTGCACTGGGGTTTCTGACCTCTAGGACGGAGCAATAATACAGAGTTCACATTTTAAACCACCCAGGCTGGGATTCTCTGCTGCAGCAGCCACAGGACAGACAGTAAGACACAGCCTGAACACAACCAGCCCATCTCCCTTTCGTGACATCCTCCCTGATCCCTGGGCTCAGGGACTAGACCTTCCCAGGAGGTTTGCTGTCACCCTGTCCCTCTCCTCAGAAGGCAGCCCAGGGACAGAGCCCTCCCACTCCCGGGTGGGCACAGCACCTGGAGCAGCCTAGTAGTTACTAATGCTAATTACCCTGGCGACTAATGTGCTCTAATTGGACAGCTTCACCAGGAGCTGAGACCCAGGAAACTCCCTGGCATCCTCTGTGACCCTTCCGGCCCCTTTCTAGCTCCACTGCAGAGCTCCAAGGCCATGGAGGAAAGCATATTGACCTGGTTTCCTACGTTTTAAAAAGGGTCACACCCACACCAGTGAGTAGCTTTGTCCTTGAACTAACAAATACAAGGCAAAGAAAAGGACAAAGGAGATGCTGAAGGCAGATGGGAGAAGATATTACAAATGCCACCAAGGCCTGTGACATCTGTCTAGGGACCAGGGACGGCGGCAGCTCTGGAGCTGACCCAACACCAGTCACTTAGGGGGCATCCCAAAGCCTAGAAGGTTCCAGCCGCAGGCTCTCCTGGAGAAGACGACGTCTGGTGCCTTCTCATCTCCTCTGACGCCCCTTGGACGTCACCTGACTGGGCTACAGAGGAAGGCAGAACAGTGAGGCTAAGCATGGAGCTGGGCTAGCGGGGCTGGGAAAGAAGTCAAGGGGAAACTTAAGGTGAAGAAAATCCTGCAAGAGAGGTGCCCAGGGAGGGAGGGAAGGGAAGAGGAAGAGGAGCAGAAAAGGAGAAGAGTGAAGGTGGAGGGGGATGGAGGAAGAAAGGGGGAGAGGGAAAGTCAGGAGGAGGCAGCAGGGGAGAAAGAGAAAGGTAGTGGTCCCTAGGGTGAGCGCCGTGTAGCCCCAGTGCTTGTTCTAGTGATAAAAACATTCCAAGGAGGAGTGAAGTGGGTGAGCTCCACACCACTGAAACTTCCTCTCCAAGCACATTTATCAACAGACGAGTAACCACGGGTGCCTTTCCCCTAATTAAACTATCAGGTACTAGAGGGAGCCCAGGTGAGTGCAGAAGGTCCCTCCCAGGAAGCCCCGTGTGGATCTGATGAGCACCACTGCCCTGCAAAGCAGCGGGGCAGGCTCTGGACAGACAGACAACAGGGAGGTCTATCTCTGGGTAAAGCCACGATTACCCTCCACCCCACACCCACAGACCACAGGGAGGTCTATCTCTGGGTAAAGCCATGATTACCCTCCTCCCCACACCAACAGACCTCGGTGCTGATGTGGTGGTAGTGGGGGGTGGTCACCCACACAGATTTAGGCAGGCTGCGTTCAGCTCAGCCCAAGGTGTCGGCATCCCCTGTGATGGATTCTCGTTTAACAGCTTTTAAAAACAAGCCGAGGAGAGCCAGGCATGATGGATGAATGCAGGGAACACGCTCATTCGGAGATGATTTATGGGATGTTGCCTGTTGTCCTCATAGGATGCAGCTCAAGGGTGGGGGCCTCGGAGATGGATGTCTTCCAACGCTGAGCACTTGTAGGGTGCCGGCGGCT
Source organism: Myodes glareolus (assembly GCF_982192425.1). NCBI lineage: Eukaryota > Metazoa > Chordata > Mammalia > Rodentia > Cricetidae > Myodes > Myodes glareolus. Next base: position 3,648,706 of record NC_142034.1, on the reverse strand, counting down.
CAACCGAGAACATGTATGCACTGCCCCAACCTTTGGGGCCCCCATTCTCCATTGCCTACTGTCCTTCGTGAGGAACCCGGAAGACAGATGGAAGACTCGATTTACCCCTTGGCTCCTGAACGTGAGCAACTTTCGCCTCTTAGAAACATCTGGAGAAAGAACAGCTGGCCACAAGCCTGGCTCCTCCAAGTGACACCAACAGTGTACAGATGTGTGGCTGGGAGGATCTCAGAGCACGGGGACAACGTAAAAGAAGAGGAGGACTGGCACGGAAGATGGCGCCACTGAAGCAATGCCCCCTGTGCCAGTGGGTGACAGATGCCTCCTTCCAGCGAGTCAGATGGACCGCTGCCCACAGCCTGGCCACCACAATACCCATTTTGCAGCATGTCCACTCATGCTCTTAATGGAACTGGCTGCATATTAAGATCTGAACTGACTACATATTAAAAGGGGAAAGCTTTTAAATAGGACCTAATGACAAGGTCCTTCTTACAGGGTACAAGAAATGCACAGGGCAGTGTCAAAGGCAGGAGGAAACCATGGCTTCTCCCGTCTTCCCTTGAGTAAGGACACTTTGACAGTGATGGAGATCACATTAGGTGGCCTGCGTGTCAAAGCCACTCCTGGAACTGTGACCCAGCTCTGTGCAGGCCGCAAGCTCCAGTAGGCCCTTCTGGCCCAGGTTCTTCATCTCTGACCTCAAACTACTCTCAGGAGAAGCTCTCCTCCGAGAAATCAGAGCAAGGGCTTCTCATGCCCTGGAGGTGTGTTCAGCATCACCGGGCATCGTTCTGTTGTTGGGGGGAGTGTGTGCAGGAATCTGCGGCCTGACATGCCTGGCCACTCACCCGTGTGCCTGACCTTCTCCTTCAGAGACCTGCCTCCCGCCCTCCCAGAGCTGATGAAAAGACAGACAGGCTATCAAGGTCACATACAGGGGACCGAGACATACATCTGTGCTGTCCTCACTCAGACGATGGGCCATGAGTCTACACTCCCCTTGCCTTCACCCCATGGAAAGGACAAGACTCTGAGACAGACAGCTGTACCTTAACGCATCATAGCCACCTTCTAAACACACGGGGGTCAGAACGTGAGTGCACTACACAAAGTAGTTCCATGTAAAGGCACTTGTACCCTGGACCTCCCAGGTCCATCCTGAGGACCAGCTAGGCTTTGTGCTTTTGGCTCTAATGGCCCCAAAGAGGTTCCTTGCTGGGGACACAGAAGATGAAGCTGGACCAGCTGTTCTTGCCCAGGAGTAGTGTCAGGAGCTCCAGCATCCAGCAACAGGACCCTAGGGCTTGCCTGAGGCCAGCTGCAAATCACAGCTCCTCTGAGGCTCTTGGGAGCCACAAGCCATGATCTCAGAGTGACAAGAGAGTGACGAGGGCCTCTCAGCATGGCTTGGGCTCGCAGGGTCATCTCAGTCAACATGGCACAAGAGTCAGCCCAAATTTGGCCTGACAACCACCTCTGGTCCAGTCCCCAGTCTGGACTGCTACTCAAGAACAGTAGCGGTCCCATAGCAGCCCTCGGCTGAGCCCAGCTTCAACTTTGACCTCCTCTGCGAAAGGCAACCTCATCAGACTTGAGTCACCGTGACATCTGTGACTCAGAGCCCTTTACTGGATGCTGCGGGTTTTAACAGAAGAGCATCACTCCACCCCCAAGGCCCCTGACCTCAGCCCAGGGCACTGGATCTCATGTCAACTTCATCCACTCCACACTCAGTCACACAGCCCTGCGTACCCATCTTCTAGATGCTTCAGCTCATCCCTACCTGGGGTCCCTGACACCACGTGCCCCTCCAAAAGGTTCTCGTTCCCTTGCTTTACCACACCACCCTATCCTGCATCCCCCATCGTTGGTAAGCTCAGCCTACTTCCTTTGTCCCCTGGGGCCTTTTCCTTCCCGGACATTACTTGCAATGCACAGCAGCTTGCTCTGCACCTCCCACCAGGTTGTGAACTCTGTGAGGTTTTTTTCTTCTGTATCTCCAGAGTCCAGAACAGGGCTGGGCTCATCAGAGTTGCTCATTTGTAGGCTTGCCTCAATGTACAATGGGCTGCACCCTGATAGACTATTACCCAGTGAGAAATGCAAGGACATCTTTGCCATGCCTGACCTCATAAGCATCCTCACATCCATGCAACCTGCTGTCACTCTTTCCCCTCGTGACAACACGGTTGATCAGAATTGCAACTGTCCCGTGTCAGCTTGGAGAAGATCAAAACTCAAAAGCCCGAGCACAGTGTCTACTGAGGGCTCATCCCTTTTATACACAGTGCAGAGGCGGTCACATGATCAAAGGGCAGGCTACATTGCTGCATGAGGAACACAGAGCAGTCTGTGGACCAGGGAGCCTGGTGGAAGAGGAGAACCCAGGGAAGGGGCCTTCAGTGAGCCATGAGGGGACAGACAGCTTGCCCCTGGAGAGCCCTCACAACACACATAATTCTTTCCTACAGATCTTTGCCATGGGCTCTGGGGAAAGCACCCACTGCCCTATATCTGGTTGCCACTATACCTGGGCACCACAAAGGCCGTCATTGGGGAGCAGAGAGATGGTGCGTTAGGCAAAGGCGCTTGCCACCAATCTCTGACCTGAGCTCCCTCCTCAGAACCCACATGGTGGGGTTGGCCTACAAGCTGTCCTCTGACCTTCACACAGCTTGAGGTGTTTCCTAGCTGGTGAACATGCAGATGGACCAGACGGACAGGGCTCCTTAACGTCTCAGGGAGAAGGCATGGCTACATGGTACCCAGGGTTCTTACAGCCCTTGCCCCTATGTGTGACTTATATAAAACTGAAATCACATATGTAGTATTTTCTTGGGGTCTACAAACAGGCCTCGGAGCCTATCAAAACTGAAGCGCTGTGGGGCTTTGGGGAAGCACAGGTGTCCCTGAGCCCTGTACCAGCGAGGAAAGTAAGTGAAGTTGTGGATTGTGTCTGAAGCCAGCAAGTGTAACACCTACCCCGATGGCTTATGTCAGAAGGGACCTGTTGCCCACCCTGGGGCAACTGCATCCCCTCACCAGCAAGGCAGAGGTTTGCAGCTGCTCACGGGGCTTCGGGATAACCTAGGCATTATGTTGGGGGGTCAGATCCCGACCTTGTCCACTGGGATATTTCATGATGACAACTGGAAACAGACCACACAGTCTGACGACTCTCCTTCCCCAAACCACACTGATGGTGGAGAACTGGGGAACGTTGACTCTTCCCGACTTAACCAACCCGCAGAAGCCTTGCAGACACAATGAACCGCAGAGTACGCACGGGACGCCCTGCCACCGCCCACAACACCTTCCGGAAGGTGAGTGAGCGTGTTAAAGTGTTTCTCACTGCACACTCAAACACCGAGGCAGGAACAGGTGAGTGGCATGGCCTTACCTGTTGAAGTGCTGTCCCCTTTGCTGTCTTGGGGCGGTGGGGACACCAAGGACCCGAAGAAGCTTCCTCAGGGTGGGGAGTACCCAGACAGAGTGGGGTCACAAGAGATGGTTAGGTTCTCCCAGGTAGCTTTTCAACCTGAAGGAAAAGAAAAAAATGAGAAACAAAAATAAACACCCTGTCTCGGACATACTCACTTCCCCTTAATATAAAATAAACGCTGGCATTAAACCAAAGAGAAAGGGGCAGCAGCCAAGAGCGTGTCACTAGGGATCAGAGTCCCCCTCACCCCTCCACTGAGGACTTAGTCTCTGACTGCCTCAGGGGAGGAGCTGACTCTCTCCAGGAGGACACATCATTAGCACCACAGTGCCGGGCACCATGCTCAGTCTTTCTGCCATCTGCCTGGGCTATTGCCCTCTCAGCATTCTGGTGCCTACTTCCTCTGATTCCCCAGTCCCCTTGCGGCTTGTCTCCCAACAAGTTGCTCCCCACCTTCTCCCCTCTCCCCTTCTAGAATCATTTCCAGGCTCCTCCATCTAACCGTCACATATAGACACCTCATGCCCCTCTTTTAGTGGGACTGGTCAGATGGCGCCCCCACTCTAGCCACACCCCTCCAGGACAGTCAGTTGGAAGGAACACCCAACACTGCTTCCGTGATCATGTGAAACTCAGCCTGTAGGAGCTCCAGGCTCCCAGGACTTGAGGCACTAAGCAAATGAGACCAGATGACAGATACACTGCAAAGGCCCCGCCTCTCGCGCGTGGCTACACGCGCAGTCACAGGTGGTAGCGTGGTAAATCTTCCGATGCCTATGGGACCCTTGAGATATGGAACCTCTCCTGCCACACTCCCTCATGTCTGCAGTCACAGCCTCCAGACTATCCCCCCCCGAGGCCCATGCCACACTGTGTGCCCACTGCCGTGTGGAGTGCGTCTCCCTTCATACATGCATAGCTTTCTCCCCACTGCAATCCCAGAGACTCAACACGTAGCATTTCCCCAGGAGAACCACCCAGAAGCAGACGCCTCGATAAAAATCTTCACATCCCACAGCCTCCCCGGTCATGCCCTGCCCACAAAAAGGCCCAGGCTGTTTTGGTTTCTTTGATCCAAGCTGAGCGGGAGATAATTTAGCAGCCTGTCCTCCACCGTGGAGGCACATTTTCTTCACTGCACAGTGTGAAGCACCATCCATCACCCACTGCACAGAATAGCACAGGACACAGGCTGCAGGCCTGAAGCCCCCGCCACACCCCACTGTACCCTGCGCAGACATGGATCCCCACCTATGGGATTGCTAGTCTTATACTCCACTCTGGCAATCCCCACCGCAATGCCAGAGGAGTGTGGCAAGGTGAGAAGGGGAGCCTGGGCAGGGCTGGCTGAGATAGAAGAGAAGGGTTGGGTACCTAGGGTCTCCAGGGCCCAGGATCAAGGCCACAGTCCTGCTGCTCCTACTTTTGGTAGTAACAGGGTCTCACCTGTGGGGGGGTAGAACTGAGTCTTCCTCGCCCTTATTATGTTCCATATGTGCTAAGTGTGCCTCCACTGTGTGCAGTATTAGGCCCCAAATCTGGGTCAGGCAAGTTCATAATCCAGCTGAGAAATACACAAGCATGATAATTGCTGACCCACAAAGGATGGTCTGCTAGCAGCTGCAGGGAGGGCAAGTGGGGAACTCTTCAGTTCCCATGGTGCCCCCTGTATTCACATGTGCATGTGTAAACACACATGCACACACACACACACACACACACACACACACACACATGTGAGTACAGGCTGTACCTTTGACTCCAGGAACCCAAAGTCACTGAAGTATGAAGAGTCACAGAAGAGTCATAGTTGGTCACTGTTGGCAAAGAAAATGACGCCCCCTCCACATTCTACATGGTGAGAGAAGACCACCATATCCCTAGACTTAAGCAAATTCCTGTGGAGAAAGGCCCTGACTCAAAGCCTACACAGATTTTCCCCAAAAAGAGCTTACACATGGCCTTGAGGACCCAAGGGCAGACTGGGATACCACTAATTCTTTATAAATTAAAAGTTCACCTGAGGAAGTGGCTTTATTTATAGGATTCAAGATGAAAAGAAGGAAGGACATGGAGGGGGAGATGGGGGTGGGGCGCCAGAGAGGGACTTTTTCACTCCGGAGGTGGAGGCGGGAGGACTAAGAATCCAAGGTCATCCTTGTCAGCACAGTTAGTACGAGGCCAGCCTGGGCTACATCACACACACACACACACACACACACACACACACACACACACACACTCTACAACACACAGACTAAGGGCCAACGGGAGGGTTTAAAATGACTCTCAAGCCCAGAACACGCAACTCACTGTGCCTCTAACCAGGAGGAAAACAAGATGCAGTGTGCCACACTTCAGTAGTAAAGATTACAGGGAATATACAATATTCTGAGAAAATGAGCCTCCTCCTCCTCCTCCTCCTCCCATTTTTAAACCGCTCTTGCAAAACCGGCTTCACCCTTCACTCCCCTCGCGCCTTATGAATCCTGTCTCCGGGTTTATTATTCTGGCATCTGGGAGTCTGACAGCCACCGTGGCTACACTTCTTTTTTTAATGCCAGCCTGTTTTAATAATACAGTGTACCTTTTGGTTTGGAGAAATGTGACATTATTCCAGGCACCCAGCGGCAATGGGAAGGGCCTTATGTAATTTATGTGTTCTCCGCGCTGTGTTTAACACTCCCAGAGCGGAGGCTGTAATTTGGGAAGCGATTCTCCCCAAGGTCAGGGGAACAGTTGCGGAGAGAAGGCTGGTGGCTGTCTGACCTGAGCTCAGCCTGTGAGCCCAGGAGCCCCTAGCTGTGAAGCTGGGTCCAGGAGCAGGAAGACTCTGCACCTCAACTCATAAATGCCCCCCCAAATACCCCAGCCCAGTTACAGCCAAATCACCAGGTTTCTCGGTTTAAGCGTTTTTGTTTTTTTGGGGTTTGTTGTTGTTGTTGTTGTTGTTTTAATGAAGTAGAGGTGCTGGGGGCACAGTCAGAGTGTTTGGGGGCATTTCTGTCTCCCATCACCAAACCAACCCAGATGTTCACCTTTTAAATTAATTTATCTTTTTATTTCATGTGGGGGATGGAGGGGACTGTGGGTATACACATGTGAAAAGGTGTGTGCTTATGTACGTGTGTGTGTGTGTGTGTGTGTGTGTGTGTATCAGAAATTGACGGCAGGTGTCTGCCTTATTCAGTCTCATTATTTTCTCAGGCAGGTTCTCTTGTTGAGCTTGAAGTTCACCACTTAGGAAAAACTGACTGGCCTGTGAGTCCTAGGGATCTGTGTCCCTGCCTCTTCAGGGCTGGGGTTACAGGCAATTACCACTACAGCTAACTTTCTATGTGGGTGCTGGGCATCTAAAAGCAGCTGCTCATGCCACTGCCAGCTGCACCATCCCACCAGTCCCCCAGGTCTCTATTTTGCAATGACCAGGTACCTGGTGTAGCAAACTGGGCATGCCTAAGGGATGCCGAGGAAACCTTGATCGACTGGCACCCATGTCCTGACCCTTCTAGAAAGCACCACTGCGAGTTTCTCCTATGTTGGGGATGAAGGAACGCCACGGGGACATGTCCCCAAGAAGCTTACAGTAGAGACACACAGCCAGCTACCCCAGTGGAGGTGGACAAGTCTTGAGAAGGTGGGATCTTCCTTTGTACCATGTCACACCTAGGGCCTGGCACACGGCAAGTGCTATATCAAGACATTTGAGCAACTGGAGGAATAAAATGTCAACGAGAGAGACAGGGAACCCACCCCACTCATGGGGGAGGGTGTTCTGGTTTCCCAGATTGAGCTGGTAACAGACCCTAGAGGGGGAAGGGGGAGAATAAGGAGAAGGAGGGGAGGAGGAGGAATAGGGGAGGATGAGAAGGGGGAGAGGGAAAAGGGGGAAGAGGAGGAGGAGGGGGGAGGAGGAGTGGGGAGGAGGAGGGGGAAGAGAATGGGGGCAGACTAGAGAAAGAGCCAGCAGGTGCTGACTGGAGACAGCCTCAGGGAAATGCCTTTCTGGGAATATAGAGACGGAACAACATCGGCACGGGACAGACCCGAGATGGGACTGTCCATGAGAAGCTGGGAATCAGATCATGATGCGCTCTGAATGCCGCACCAAGGACTTCATGAAGTCACTTGGAGAATTTTTAAGTGGGAAGTTATGCAGATTCGTGTCTTAGGAGTGCATTCTGGTGTCCAGGCGGACCCTGTAGATGTGCGAAAGCAAGACAGGAATCTCAATCGACCGCGTCAGACGATGAAATGAGACGTGCGGGCTTTATGAAGGGCAAGGTGGAAACCAGGGGATACAGCCAGAGGGGTTCAGAAGTCAGTGTCACACATGATCGCTACAACAGGCAATAGAAGCCGCTCCATAGCTTCTCAGTAGAAGCTGAGAAGTGCCCATTTGGGTACTCCTTTCCAAAGGAACAGGGTGCTCACAACATGAGGGAAAGTTACCTTGGGAAGGGCTCATTGTCCAGCAATTTTTTCCCCCAAAGACAACTTCCATCTTGGAGTTCTAAGCATGACCTAAGGGAGACAGAACTCACTCTACGGGGAAGCTCCTTACGCTCAGGAAGCAAAGACTTCAATAACTTCAGAAAGTCCCTGAAACCAACCAGATTCACAAGACCCCTTCCCATGCATATAGAAGCAGTAAGGCCTGCCTCTGCACCCAACACACTATACCAGCTAAGCCGCCTAGAAGCAGCAGAGCTCAGAGCTCAGCTGAGTTACCTGCCAAAGACTCAGACCACATAACCTGCCAGAAGGAGATGCTCCAGACTGCTGAGCTGCCCTGGGGCTGTGCAGAGGGGGCCAGTCTCCAGCTTTCCTGGGCTGTCTGTCACTCATGTTGGGGTGGGCTTTGGTGATGCAGCTATCTTCAAGCCAATTCCTGCAAGTCACCGCAGTCCAGCTCATTGGTTTACCAAGTTGGTCTTGGTGGTATCCATATTTTGGTCTGGCATTGGGTCCCTAGCTGGGGCAGGCAGACATTTGCTCAGGTCTCCCTAGGAGTGGTGCACCACCACAGGGCTTCAGTGGAACGGCTGTTATCTTTATTCCCTTTCCTGTGTTATAAATAGCATATACCCAGCACTAAGAGGGCTGAGGCAGGAGGAGAGTACACTCCAGGCCAATCTGGTTGCATGGAAATCCTGGGTTTTGGTTTAAAGGTTAGCATATTCCAAGGCTGTGACACCGTTACACTGGAGCAGCCTCTGAAGCAACCACAGAGGGAGCTGCCAGTGGTTGGGCACGAAGGCCTAAGACTTGCCTGTTTCAGAGACTGTAATAACCATCCTCCAGGACGGCTCCTGTGATCCCATTCCCTCACCACTTTTGTCTCCGCCTCCCAGCTGGGTCATCGGTGTGAATGAATGATACAATAGGTAATGCACATACAAGTTCAGGTCACCAAAGAGAGCATGGCACCTTGCTTGCTGTCACCATGTCACAGGGACCATCTGAAGCTCTGCTGAGAGACCACACGAGCAGGAAGAGGCTGGGAGTCCATTGCTGTAAACAGTATAGGAAGTAGCGTTTTAATCCCAGGCTGGCTGCAGCACCTACAGCCCAGCCCACTGGCAATCTGAAGCCTTTGAGATACCTTGAGCTCATTTTTTTGTTGTTGTTAAAGCATAAGCTAAGCTAAGCTGCTTTTGCAGGTTCCGGGAGCACAGAAACCGAAAGCCAGTAAATTGCGGTTGTCTGAAGCCACTGCATTAGCAGGTAATCTGTTGCAGACTGAGAGTTAACTAACAAGAATTTATAGAACGCATAAATGCTACCTGAAGCTGCAGAGGTGCTCATAGCAGACAACAAGAAGGTAGGGGGAGTGGAGATGGTAGAGGTGACGTGGGTTCACAGCTGGGTTTTTCCAGGAGTTGGTAGGAAAGTCTTGCACAGAGAAACGGGGGCCTCCAAGGAAGGAGAACAAAACAGAGAAATTCGGAATCTCAGGATAAGGGTGTTTCCAGAGGAAAAAGCAATGGCCAGACACCCTCTCACCCCAACTGTGACCACGCACCTCCTTGATTGGCTGCTGGCCCTTTCTTGTCTCTCTAGGGGGCTCCCCTGACAACCGGAGGCAAAGCTGTTCCTTGCTCACTGTTACTATGTTTCAGTGTGCTGCATCCCTCCACCAAGGTCTGCTAAGGCTGCAAACCCAGTGCCTGAAAAGTCTAGGTTCTCAGTGCTGTGGACTAGATAGATAGATAGATAGATAGATAGATAGATAGATAGATAGATAGATAGACAGACAGATAGATCGATCGATCAAAGGAGGGGTGGGTGGACAGTGAGTAGATCGATGGTGAGTAGTACATCAATAGTTGGGTGGATTGATCAATAGATGGGTGGGTGGATCAAATAATCATTCGTTCAGTAGATCAAAGGACGAATAGATAGATCAATGGCTCGATGTATAGATGGATGAATAGACAGATTGATGGATGAGTGGATCAATAGATCTTTGGATTGATGGAAAGATCCAAATCCTGAACTTCACCTAGTGGCCCAGGTCAATTGGTAGACAAGCCATTTCCATTTTGGACCATACTACATACACACACACACACACACACACACACACACACGGAGATACACACACACACACTGACACACAGACACACACAGATAAGACACGAACACTCAACACACTCCAACACACACACACACACACACACACACACATGCACACACATGCGCGTGCGCGCACACACACACACACATGCACACACATGCACGCGCACACACACACACACACACACACACACACACACACACACACACTGGTGCTCTTTGCTGTAAAGAGAAGCTCAACTGAGATAGTAGAAGATATAGGAAGAGAGAGAAAACCCTGAAGTCGATCCTGACAGGCTCTTGCACTGTGCTAAAACCAGGCAAGAGTCTGTAGGAAACCCAGGCAGCCCCCTACTGCCTTTAGGAATTCAGCACACACAGGCAGCCTGCACCAACTGCACCAGGCAGCAGTAACTAAGAGTGCACCAGTGTGGCCCCTCAGCAGTGCAGGGTCAGGTGGGGATGCAGGCAGCCAATGAACACGTAGGGAATCTATCCACAGAGTAAGGTCTGGGGGCCAGCCGGTCCTGCCTGCCTGTGGGGCTCCAGAACAATGCATACTTAAGAGCAGGACCCCTTCACCACACAGGTTAGATGACCTTCCTCTTCTGCAGTCACTGGCAGAGCATCTGGCCAGGTTGGTAAATACGGTCTCAGAACACACACACAGGTTTGGTAGACATGGGAGGAAGGGGCTAGGTAAAGTGAACAGCTTGTTGAATGAAATAACATCAGAAGTGTGAGGGAGGTCATATAGCGGGCCTCAGCGCCAGGCAGGAGATCACCTCCATATAGAGCCCCAGCCGGAAGGTCCAAAAGGCCCATGAAGGAACAAGCTTCACTCTGTCTATGGGAAGCCATCTTGGCCAGAAGCAGGATCAAAAACTAGCTATAGACACCTAGAGAGGATCATAGACACACCAGACAGATGTATACAGGGGCCTATTCAGGTCCCCGGCTGAGCAGGAAGTCAGTGGCTGGGGACGGGGGCAGGAGGAGAGGCTGGAAGTGGGGAGGTCCACTCCGTTTCCATGCGGTAACTTCCTGTGAGCATTGCTGTGCTAAGACTTAGAGGGTGCCTTATTCCCAAGGTTAATCCTCATGCTTGGCTCCCAGCACCACACTGGTTTCCTGTGCCTACCCAGGGGTCACAGCACCTTCCTGGTCTTCCATCAAGCTCTGCCCCCTCCTCTACAGCTTTAGGACTGGAGATAAGGGACCTAGTTGGTCTTATTCTTGGGAGCAGAAGTGGGGCACAGAACACAGGAGGGCGACAGTCACAGGCCAAGAGAGAGGGGCAGAGAGTCTGGGTACAGCAACAGGAGACGGAGGAAGATGGTGGGGGACCCTGGGGAGATGAGCGAGGGGCACCTGGTCCTTGTCAAGCTTGGGAGGAGGAGGATAAGAGCAACAAGGAGATGGGGAGAGGATGCAAGAGGGCATAGGAAGGGTGGGATTTGGAATGTAGAAAGGTAAGAGGGGGTGCAGGAGTAGGGGTACCCAGGAGTGAAGATGCAAGGAGGTCAGGAGGGTAGGGTGGGAGAGGAGATGGGCAATGAGGCATGGTGTGAGCATGGAAGAAGGGGTATCCTGCAAAATGTATGGAGTGCTGGGGTGGGAGGCATGGGGGCAGGGGGTATCCAACCTACAGAGCCCCCCAGAGAGAGGCAGGAGTGGGTATCCAACATGCAGAGGCAGGGTGGGTATCCGACCTACAGAGCCCCCAGGGAGAGGCAGGAGTGCTGGGGTTGGAGGTATGGGGCATGAGGGTATCCAACCTACCGAGGGAGAGGCAGATTATGGGGACCCCATAGTCAGGGAAAACAGAAGTGTGTTTCTTCTCATCTCTGGCTGTGGGCAGATTATAGCATCTAGGGACACTAAACAGGCTTCTCTGAGATATCATAAATGGAAGATATGGCCACTATCACAGATTCTGAATGTTTGAAGAAAAGACAACAACAAATAGAAATGGCAGTAGGTTCAAGGGTGTCACCGGGGCTGGCGACTAATGAGAAGGACCCCAGGGACTTAAAAGTGGAGTCATAAATGCCAGCGGACCAGCCACAAACTCTTCCAAGAGGGATCGACATGAAGGTCTTCCAAAGACCCCTCTTTTGGGCCTGGAGTTCCCCAGCTGCCCTGGAGCACCCTCCGCTGACTTCTGTCTGCGGCCTGACTGCATCCCCTGGAGGAATTTCTCAACTGAGAGCCCCACTGGCTTCTCTGCAAGGAGCCCTCTCTCCTCCAGCGTTAGGGAACTAGCTCAAGACAGGAGTGTGTTTTAAGAATCACTGCAAGAGACACAGTGACATTTGTAGTGCAGAAGTTCCAGAAGAATTCCCAGGCAGCCCTGCTCTGTTCTGCCCTGACAGAATACTAGTCCCTGGGAGGAAGCTGCCCAGGTCCCTGTGTAGACGCCTCACAGTCCCCCCAGCCCCTGTGGGAGTAGAAGGAACCAGGACTGCCACCAAGGGGGCCTATGAGACAGGAGAAGCCTGCAAAGAACATCTTGGGGCAGCATCTGTCATTCAACCCTCCCAGAGCATGAGCCTTCCCTTGACTTCTGGGCACAGGAGTGCTGCTACTGAGCCACACAAGCATTGTCTTCAGTGTCACCAGACTGTCAAGCAAGTGTTGAAGGCCTGCTATCTCCTGTACATTTGGGAGCTTTGAAGACAGCATCCTCCACGTGGAAAGACAAGGACGTCTTCCCAGGTGACTTGGGTATACCAGTGTGAGGGAGGCCCTGGGCCAGTGAACTTCCACAGCCCTGAGACTGTTAAGCCTTCTGATGGAGGAGTTGACCCTGGGACTTCATCAGTTCCTCCAGGGAAAGCACTCGTTACAGCTGTGTGCAGCGTGCCATGCTTGGGCTGAGAGGTGTGGCCCACTGGAAAGCTCCCACCAGGCCACCTTTAGCCTGTGTCTTTGCTCATCAGCTCCTGCATCCAGGGGAGAAGGAGGCGACATGGAGACCCAGGACAGCACACTTATCCCGCATCACCTTGCTGTGAGTCTAAGTCTGGCTTTGCCGCGTTAGCGCCAGCATCAAACACGAGGCTAAAGGTGAAGCACACATAGGGCTGGGATGTTCACAGGGTCTCCCTGATGTGTCCACAGGGTACCCCTGTACCCTTCTGCTTCTGGAGCACAACAACCTCCCCAGCAGTCACCAGGAAACACCTGGAGTCTGTCCAAGACTTTCCTGGGTGTGGGGAGCAGGATGCAGACCTGCAGAGAACTCTCTCTGACACAGTGATGAGGCCCTGTCTTCCATGGCTTTCATGGGATCACAAATGCTTGGCAGGAGGCTGGATCATCTGGGTTATAGAGCAGGCAGGAGCGGGCAGGTGAGTATTTGACCCTTGTCAGAGGGCTCTGTCTACTGCAGTCCTATCCATCAGATATGAAGCATAGGTCACAGACCAGCAGGGAAGGGACTTTGTTGTCATGGTTCAGATGAATTCTGAGCCTGTGTACTCTTCCACTCTGCCACCTGGGAGATTCTGCCCTGACATCTGCCTTCCTAGGAACTCATTTGCCTTTTGAGCTCCTCTGGGTGACAGTCTTAGAGTCCAGCATATGAATTTGGGGTCATGGAATTTTCCATGGTGGAAGGAAACTCTGAGGGTCAAAGCAGCTCGATGAAGCTGGGAGCACACATCAAAAGGCCAGCAGGGCCCAGGTCCTGGAGAGATGGCTCAGAGTGCACATTGCTCTGGCAGAGTTCAGCTCCCAGCACCCACACCAGCTGTCTCCATCACCCACAAAGGGATCTCTCTGATTCCTCTGACCTCTGACCTCTGAGCACCTGCACTCATGTGCACATAACCCCATATAGATACACACACACACACACACACACACACACACACACACACAATTAAAAATAAAACAAACCTTTACAAAAGATGAAGCTGAATTACCCGAGATATTGATCTCCCCGTTTGTATACCAACCCATCCACACGCCTATTCGTTTACTCACCTGTCCATCCGCTAACTACACATCTGCCCATCCATTCACTCACCTGTACACCTATATACCCATTCACTCTGTCTCCCTACCTACTTTCCACCCATCCTGTCACTTCCCTGTTTTTCTGTTCACCCATCTATTTACCTGCATATCCAGCCACCCATGCACCCACCCACCCATCCATCCGTTCATCTCTCCCTCTCTTTATTCATTCACGAATCTGTTCAACCATCTACCCATCCATCCACGTACATATCTACACATCCACCTGTCCGCTGTCCATCATCTGCACGCCTACCCTCCCAACTATATATTTACCCAGCCAGCCAGCCATTCACCGACCACTTATCTGTTTCACCCACACATCTATCCCTCCAACCACCTGTCTACCCAACCATCTATCCATCCATCTACTTCTCTAGTCACCCGCATGCCAGCTACTACACCTCCAGCTACTAACCCCATACACCTTTTTATCTATCTACCTATCCATTCATCCATGAATTGACCTCAGTAAGATGTCCCAGATGGGTGGGAGCTAGAGGCAAGTGCTACCAAGACCGAAAAACAAGGCGTCCATACTTCTTGTCTTGTGTTAGACAAACTGGAATCACAATCTTGGTCCCACTACCACTATCCCTGCTTACTTTCTCGTCTCTCAGTTTCAGATTGTTTGCCTCTAAGCTAGGGTCATAACTTCATCATTGGGTTACTAAGATATACAGAACACTCAGCTTAGTGAGTGGTCCCTGGTTAACACTCAGTATGCGTGGTGAGCAGCATCTCCATCGTCAAGGTCATCCCCGCCACCACCATCATCTCGCCATCGGAATTGGCCTGGCATCCACAGCACTGTGGGAATCCATGTTAGCAGAACTCTGATCCCTCCATCATTGTGCCCTCCGTGGTGCTGTTTTGCAAGATTTCCCCCCAAAGAGCCGAGTCTCTTTTTCTTTCCTGTGAGAATCTGGACTCAGTTGTGTGAAATCTTTGTCTAATGAGGTAGAAGAGATGCAGAGGCATCCCAACCCTGGACAGAGGTAGCCTTATGTGTCGTATGGGTTTCTGGTTGTTCATTGCCTTGTGTATAGAGGCCAATGACATAGCCATATCCTACCCAATGTACAACCACCCAACAGACCCATAGATCCACAGAGAGTTTGCCAAGGTCAGCTTACCCCAAGAGACTCACAGACCTGTGAGTACTGATCTTGTAGGGAATTCCTTTCTAGAATCCATAAAGAACTTAAAATATCAAACACCAAAACAAAACAAATTGCCCAATGAATGAATGAACAAACCTCTCAGAAGTACAAATGGCTAAGAAGTATATGAAAAAAAATGTCCGGTATCCTGAGCCATCCGGGAGATGCAGGACAAACGGCACTGAGGTTCTGTCCCGACTCAGTTAGATGGCTATCAACAGTGAAACAAATACAACACACTGGAGAGAGTATGGGGTGGGGGGACTCTTGGGTGCTGCTGCCGGGAACCTAAGCCAGCCTGCCAGAGGCTGCCTACGCAGCAGCTTGGAGGGTAATACATAAACAAACAACCTAAAAACAGAACCACCGTGAGACACACCTATGCTGCTCCTGGGTCTATGCCCCAGGACACTCAGCATTCCACAGAGTCACCTAAGTGCACTAAGACCAAGATGAGAAAACCACCTCAGTGCCCACAGCAGGTGAGTGGGCAAAGAAAACACACACATACACACAGTCGGATTTCATTCTGTTAAAAAAAAAAAAGAAGAAGAAGGAAGGGAGGGAGGGAGGGAGGGAAAGAGGGAGGGAGGGAGGGAGAGAGGGAAGCAAGGTTGGGAGGGAGGAGCAATTATTTTCTTTTCAGGAAAATAGCTGGAAGTGGAAACCAACACTTACACCAAATAAACCAGATTCAGAAAGACAAATTCCCAATGTTTACCTTCATACGCAGACTCTAGATATTAACGTGAATAAGATGAGAACTTGGAATGGGGGGCGGCTGTGGGGAGGAAGGGAACCAGCCGGAGGGGCCAGAGGAACTGGAATGTGTAACCCAATCAAAGTATGTGCTAACCATTCATGAAAACGCCGTAATGAAGCCTATTCATTGATACGCTGTAAAAAAAAAAAATTTAAACAAACTACGTCAGCTGTGTGTCCATATCTGACCTCCCATCTCCCTCGGCTTCCTGTAGCCCCTTCCCCGCCCCCAACATCAAAGGTGTCCCATAGCTCCAAGCTCTGCCCCCCCTTAGAAAGCCTGGAAAGGAAAGCATTCCGCCAGCAGATCCTGCCAGGCTCCACGCCCCTGCCTGCAGCCCTGAGCAGACACAGTAGGGAAGAAGAACCACCCCGGAGAGAAGCGCGGCCAGGCCTGGAGATGCCGGCTTGGGCGGTCGCTCGGACCCCTATACCAGCTCTCTACTCCGCCCACTCATTGACTTCTAATTCTAGGAACCCAGTTGTCAACAGCTCCGGGGAGGGGCTGTGGGGTGAGAGCGAGCTGAGCAGCTCCGTGTAGATTGCTGCTAAGAGGGGATTGGGCCTCTAAGGAGGGCGCTGCTGCAGTGCCCTGTAGGTCCATTAGGGATTCCGTGCAGCAGCTCGCAGTAAATCACTTCCCATTCAGTCCCACTGCTGAGGGGCTCGAAGGTCGATTTTCCATGGTTATGACAACAAAAACGAAAATTGGGTCAAACTTGAAAGGTATTATCTTCCTCCGAGCTGCTAAATGCACGAGAGTAATGAGGTTGGTTAAGCAATCCACCCCGGCATCGCCCCCACCCCAGCCCCCCGCCCCCCCGTACCACTCTGCTGACAGATGGGCCAGGTAAGTGGGTTGGCGCAGGCCGCCCTGCCACGCCTCCCACCTGCCCTGTTGAAGGGCTGCAGAGGCAGGTACCTTCCTCTAGACCAAGGCTCCCAGACACCAGTCCCTGGCAGGGCCAGTCTTGCTCTCAGTGGTACCTTTCAAGTCTCCTCCTTGTCACAAGCTAGATCCTGGAGGTGCTGAGGCATTATGGGTAACCTGCTGAGAGCCCCACCTGCTAAGGAGTCCTAGGCTTTCGCCTGTGGCAGGCCCTGTGCAAGCACCGGATTTGCCAAGTCCTGCTGCTTCCTGACCAAGTACCCGCCACTGTAGTGTGGGCACAAAGTCTGCCAACAGACTTCGAATCGGACCCAGGCTACACAGCGTTTACAAAGTGATCCATCCTAGTCCTTGGAGTTAATCTTAGGAACTATGTTGCATGCATCACTGCAGGAAGGGACGAGAGGAGAGTGAGGTACTCTCTCAGGGATGGTTCTGCTGTGTGTGTTGCGGGGGGGGATGTTAGACAGGGCCTCTGCACCCTCATTCTTGACTTCACTGTCAAGAATGACCTTGATCTCGTCCTCCTGTCTTCCTGTCCTGTGTGCTGGGATTGCAGGTATGTGTGACCATGGCTGGTGGTGCCTGTCCCCTGTGGACAGGACACATTCCGTATCAACCAACTGTGGGCAGGAAAGTGTGGGCATAGTCGGGGGTCATTGCCTGATTCACAGGTCGGCAGCCAAGAAGCAGCCAAGAAGAAGGCCCTGCGGGCCCTGAGATGAGCCTCTCCCTCCGTGTTCATTTTCCCAAGCTAGGCTTGATGTTAGATGGAATGAGCTGAGCTGAAAGGAAGGCCCCAGCAGCCCTGCTGGCATACTCCAGTACGCTCTGCACCGCGGCTGACCTCTGAACCCTCAGGACACTATGCTGAGTGACAGCGGTCAGTTACAAATGCCACATACGACCTTGGGAAACCTAGAGTAGTCTACGGTCAGGGACAGTAAAGCAGAATGGGACCTCGGGGAGCTGCAGGAGAGGATGCAGGAGAGGACCCAGTGCCTGTGCTGGATGGGAACAGTGTTCTGTTGGGGGAGATGAGAATGTCCCAGAGACCAGCAGTGGAGATGGCCACACAACCACCATCCCTTCAAACTATCAAGAAGGTGGTTTGATAGAACATGCATTTTACTACCTCCCTCCATTTTATATTATACAAAGGCAAAGCGCTGTGCTAACACCTGGCCTAGGAGCCCAGAAAGAAAGGGGCCTCTCCCGTGTGCTTCATGCCTCTGGGAGGCGGGACAGCAAGAGCTTTGTTTGTGAATGGGTGGAAATGTTTCTGTCCACCCCCCCCCACAGCTTGCTGTGCTTGGGGTCAGAGTGGGAAGGTGGGCTCCCCGTGCCCATCCATGTGATCCAGGCAGCTTTTGTGGACAGACACACCAACACCACCGTCTTCCCAACCTCCTTCAGCATTCACATTGATTCCTTTCATTCCTGTCTGCCGGCTCAGTCCGGTAAAGCAAGTCCAGCAGAGCAAGGCCTATGGTATCTCAAGCATCAATTTCTCAGAGAGCTGCAGATTGGGGTTCCCAGATCTGAAGGAGTGGGATGCTGGACTATTGTGAGCGTTCTTGACCTGGCCTGCAGGTGACCACCTTTGTGCTGTGTGCTCACAGAGGGAAGCAAGGAGGATGCCTCTTCTTATAGGTCCCCAACCCCATCCTAAGGGCCCACCTGCACGGCCTTATCTAACACAAATATCCTCCCAAGGGCCCATCTCCAAATATCATTTCACAGCAGACCCCTGGTCCCTGCAGATACTGAGCAAGCCAACAATCCTTGGGCTGGTGCCCAAGGCCAGGGAAAGCACCCTCTGAGCTGCTAGGCTCAGGTGGCGCTTGGGGACATGGGAGTGACTTTAAACTTTCTAGTGGCCTCACTGAAAACATTAAAAACTAACAAGGAACATCAATCCTTATGATCCTTCTATTGAACGCAATATATTCAAGATGTTTTTCTTCCAACATGCAATCAATATAAAGATTCTGAGATGAGATTTTATACCCTGCATCCTGTGCACAGTCTCTTGAAACCTGGAGTTCATTTAAAGGGCTCCATCCCTTAGCCCCAATTCGCCACATTCTCAACGCTCCCCAACACCTGCGGCCATGGTCACCATGTTGGATGGGCAGGCAAGAGGCTGCTTTGTATTTTGCAGTCCCCACGATGGAGCAGGCAACCAGCAGATGAAAAGAATGAGCAGGAGAGAGAGAAAGACAGTCCTCCATCTGGCTCCCTTTGTCAAGCATGGAACACCAAGCACCTCCACAGATCTAGGGGTACAAGGTGCTCAGCAGGCGCTCTTGGACCACAGATGAACATAACCCCCCCCCATCCATCCAGACTTGGAGTCCAACAGACCTTATACTGGGGACACCCCATCTGTGCAACAGTCAAGGAAAAAGAAGGTATGGGGAAGGAGATGCGGGCTCCTCACCTTGAGTGCCTGTGATTGGAGCAGAAGGGAAGGTCCCCAACTCCACATCTCTCCTGCAGCCATCCCAGATGTGACTGCCCAAACATGCAACTGCTTGGTCCCTGAAGACAGTATAATACTGACATGTCTCTCAAAATGCAGTCAGAGGAAAAGGAGAGGAGGGACTGTGTGTGGCGCACAACTTTAATCCCAGCACTCAGGAAGCAGAGGCAGACAGATCTCTGAGTTCAAGATCACCCTGGGCAACACTACATTGATCCAATCTCAAAGAGAAATAGAGCCAGGCTGTGGTGGCTCACACCTTTAATTCCAGCACTAGGAAGGTGGGGACAGGAAGTGATATGGCTGGACATAGAGAGAGGAATATAAGGTGGGAGGAGACGGGAGCTCAGGATTCAGTCTGAGGTTGCAGAGAGGCAGTATTCAGTCTGAGGACTTGTAGAGACAGGTACTCCATTTAGTCTGAGGATTTCGTAGAGGTGAGAACTAGTGGCTGGCTATGCTGCTTCTCTGATCTTTCAGCGTTCACCCCCTAATATCTAACTCTGGGTTTTTATTATTAAGACCAGCTAAAATATGCGCCCCAGGTACCAAACCCTGTACATGCTGCTTTACCTTGCCATATAGACCTATCCTAAGATTTCCGCATTAAATACACTCAGCACTTTGATCTAGGCATATGGCTCACTAGGTTGAGTGCTTGCTGTGTCAACAGAAGGACCTGCATTCGATCCCCACCTAAACAGCTAAGCACGATGCTGCACAACCGTAATCCCAACAGCGGGAAGCAGAGTCGGGTCCCAGGGGCTTGCCAGTCAGCACATCTAGCTGAAATGGCACCCAACAGCAGGCACCCATTCAGTGAGAGACCCTATTTCCAAATGCACAGTGAAGGGAGATTAAAGAAGATTAGGGCAGACCCCTGTCCTCTATATGTGTGCTACCTGCAGACATGCACATGCATGTGTGTGTGCATGCACACACACACAGAGAGAGATTAACAGTATAACTAATAGTGAAATAGAACCATTATAAACATATAATATGGAATCGCTGGTACTCACTTCTCTTGGGCTTCCAGGCAGCCACGCTATCCCACGACAGTCAATCTGATGGTTGATAGGGCTTCTAAGTAAACAATGAAAGGGTAACATATACAGTGTGGATACACTGGAAAGGGGGGGTGACTCACACCTCAGGTAGGATGGAGCAGGAGATTTGGCCATACTCCTGAGAGCCCTGTGAACTTAAAACTTAAGAATTTTAGTTTCTGGGATAGAGCACTACAGCCAAGAATGGACTCCAGGTACTGCTGCTATCTGTTAAGTGGTTGGTCTCTGGATGGTACCAAGCTCGATGCTTTATCCTCATTCAATCTATGCAAGAGAGGTCATTGCTCCATTTCCAGTTTGGGACAGGAAGGCTGAGAAGGGAATTGTCAAGGTCACATACTGGGATGTGGAGGGAGGAAGGATGCTTCTTGATCTTTGTCCCCTGCACACCACCCCTGTAAGTGCCAACTTACTTTGAATGTTCCCAGTCACAGGTGAAGAACAGACAAGGAAGTACAATAACCTGGGGAAGAGAAGAGAAGCCAGAGAAGGAACAAAGAAATAGAGATGCTTCGGGACCCTCTGACAGAAAGAGGAAAGACTTGAGCATCTCTGTATACCAGCAAAAGGGAAGGAAGCAGCAGAGGCAGGCGTGTGAGGACGGGACTGGGTACGCCAAGGTTAGGGCATTTCCTGCCTGGCTGGATTGAGCATCTTCAGAGAAGAAGAGAGCGTTCAAAGATTCTGGAACTGTCACTTGGCTCCCATGATCACTAAATCATGAGCCAGAGGAGATGTGGAGTGGCCATCTGCAAGGCATGCTGGGAAAGCAGGTGCTGCAGGGCAGGAAGCTGAGCACGGGACAGCTTTCCTTCTACCCTGTCCTTGGGTTTCTCACGTTGTCTAATTCCCCTCCAAGGATGGGCCACAGAGCAAGCCCAGCTCAGCTCCCCAAGATCATGGAGAGAAGAAGGGGTGGGGATAAGGTCACATAAGCTAAGCTGGCCCTGCCCCCTCCTCCATCCTGCGTGTTACGGGGTGATCAGTAATTGCAATCTCATGGAAGGGAGGGCAAAGCTGTGCTTCACTAAAGGGAAGGGGAACACTGGGGTTCAGTCCTTGCTCTATGAAAGCTGTCTCTGGGTGACACTGGGGGGAAGCAGGGAGCCGGGACCCTTCCCCATGCTGCAACCCGGAAGTCTAAAGGTCTAGAGACCCGTCCTCTACTGACAGCATCGCAAAGGATGTCTGCCTAGTGCTAGCCTATGACCGATGCCATCACTGCCTGGGAAGCTAAAGGATTCATCCAGAGCTCCCGAGTAGAAGCTGACATACTCAGGGCCACTGTAGGGGAGACAGAGAGACCCACAGAGGTGGCTGCCTCCCCTACAGACCAGAAGGGACATGAGTGAACACCCGCAGCCCCTGGGTGTCCACCTGTTATCTCTTCAGACGCTGGTCCTGGTCCCAGGCCCACTCACATCTTTCATTCTGCATGGATGACCCTAGGTGACCCCATTAGGACATGACCAGGGACACTAGTCCTGCCCTTCCCAGCTCCGTGTCATCCTCTCCACCTGCCATCTAGGGAATTCAGACCGGAAAACCCAGGCACACAGCAGCACAAACCCGAGTCAGATGCAGGGAAACCATTTTGCATGCCAGCCTTGTGGAACCACCAAGTATAACTTCAGGTGCTGGCACGACCTGGAATGTTAGGACTCCACACTTCAGCTTTCGGGGAGGGGTAGAAGAGGAGAGATAGTCCTACTGACTGCCTCCCAGCCATCCTGTCCACCTCAGCGGTCAATGTGGACCTGGGAAAAACAGAAGGCTTCCGTCCCCAGAGCCAGGAGGCATGCCCCTACTGCCATGCCTCCTAGGACTCTACCATCTGCACAGGAGACGCGAAATCAGTGTCCCGGAGTAACAGCTTTGAGGCAGCAACAGGACACCACTAGAGCTTCCCCGGGGCAAGTCATTCACTCCACTCCTCACTTCAGCTCACACCCTTCTGCACTGCTGGGAGCACAGGGCCTGGCACCAGGAGAAGCTCATTAGAACTTATAGCCCCGGGAGGACACGCCCCCAGGCGGGCGTGCACTCAGGAGGACATGTCCTAGGATACAGTCAGTGAAATCTCACCAGAGGTTCCAGAGACTCATCCAACAGAGAGAAAGTACCCCCTTTACCATTGAACACATAAGAAAAATCCAACTCAATGAAGACTACCCTTCCTGGCCTGGGAATCCCACAGGGTTTGCAAGGCCACTGAGCAGAGAAGCTCAGACCCTTGGAGGGCAGCTGCCCAGCTAGGGCAGGCTAGGCACCAGGATATATGGCAATGCCACCAGCTCCTTCATTGGAGGTTTGCCTACAAGGGGACACTTGGGCCTCACCTCAGATGCCTGTCTCCCTCTGCCCACCTTCCTCATCTGTCCTATTAGGGAGAGGACCGATGTCAGCCTTCTCAGTTCCCTTCCTTCTTTCTCCTCACTCCTTGCTCTCTCTCCCATAGGCCTCTAGGGCTCAGCTCAGGCCCCCTTGGAGCTGCCTGGAGTTGTAATGACTCTGGTTGGGGCAGAGCAAGCTGCCCTTCCCAGCCACTTCCTGCTGTTGTGGAACTGCGTGACATGGTGTGGTGGTTTGAATGCGAATAGTCCCACAGGCTCATAGGTTTGCATACTTGGTCCGCAGTTGGGGGAGTCATTTGGAAAGGGTTAGAAAGTATGGCACTGTTGGAGAGGAGGCATGTCACTGGGAGAGGGTTTTGAGGTTTCAAAGACTCACGCCAGCCATCCCCAGTGTAACACCCCCCCCCCCCCCGTGTCTCATTGTCTCATGGTTGTGAATCAAGATGTGAGCGCTCAGCCGGTTCCTTTGCTCTGCTGTCATGGACTCTAAACCCTCAGAAACCATGGCCTAATTAAGTGTTTTCTTTTATAAGTTGCCCTGGTCATGGTGTTTGATCACAGAAAAAAAAAAAAGTAGCTAAGACACATGGTCATTGCCATTTTAAGTCAGAACATCAAGTCCTCTATGTCGCCAGACCCTCACAAATCAAGCCTGTTAACATGACCTTGTAGGAGCTAGGTGGTCATTGGACCCTCACCCAAGAATCTAGCTGCTGACACTCCCTTCTGTACTGAGCTGCATATAATCCTGTCCCAGCTGTGTGTGGTCCTGGGAGGAGGTGAAAGGTTAACTGAAGTGGGGGGCTCTTCTATAGCAGTTTGACGGGAGGCACCTATGCTGTGGTGGGCTTTCTGGTGACACAGCTGTTTCGGGGTCACGCATGTGCCTGTTAGTAAGTCTTTCTCATGTGTCTGTAAATTCATCTGTCCACCAAGCCAGAGGAAACCATTTCTTTAGTCTGTCACTGGCACCGTATCCTGGGTGAATAAACATTTCTTCATGTCTCCCCAGGAGAAGTTCCGCAGAACCTGTTCTCAAGAGTCAGGCCCAACTCCCAGGGAGAACCACAGACTGTCCCCCTCAAACTCAACCTGCCTGCTGTGTGGCCAGACTCCCACATTTCCACAGCATAACCTGAGGCCAGGACACAAATGCAAACCTTCCTTAACAGCCTAGAATGACAGTCGCTAGTTCCAAATTAGCACCTTCCTCCTTGCCATGGGGTGAGGACAATTGAAGAGCTTTGGATCTCGCGCACCAGGCTCCTCACCATTGTCTCAGGTCACAGAACCATATGAAAGGCAGGGCTGGCACTGGCAGCTCTCGGGCTAAACTGAACAATTCAGCCCTGGAGCCCCACACCAAAGTCTGGGTACCCCACCACACCCTGACACTGCAGTAGGGGCTGGGAAACATCCTGCACAGCCAGGATGTGGCAGGGGACAGCCCAGGGTTTGGCACAGTGGCACATAGAGGACAGATCTCACCAATTGCATTTCAGCATTGGGTGCCTGTCTTAGAGGTATCATTGCTGTGATGAAACACCAACCATGACCAAACACCAGTCGGGGAGGAAAGGGTTAACTTCACTTATACTTCCACATTGTAGTCAGTCACTGAGGGAAGTCAGGGCGAGAGACCAGAACCTGCAGGCAGGAGCTGATGCGGAGGCCATGGAGGGGGTGCTGCTTACTGGCTTGCTCTCCATGGCTTGCTTGGCCTGCTTTCTTATAGAACCCAGGACCACCGGCCCTGGAGTAGCCCCACCCACAATGGACTGGACCCTCCCCATCAATCACCAGCCAAGAAAATGCCTTATGAGACTACCTACCACCGGACCTTACAGAGGCTTTTTCTGGATTAGAGGTTCCTTCATCTCCAATAACTTCAGCTTGTGTCAAGTTGACATAAAACCAGCCAACACAGTGACCCTTGCTGGGACCAAAAGAGGAGGCTCCCCTGCAGTCCCTCTCAAGTCCCCTTCCAGTCTCAGAACACAGCTGAGAAAATCCAGAGACCTCCTCAGGCTGAGCACGGCAACACCTTCCGTCTCACACACTGGGTTTTCATGGTGCACCTGTGCCAGAAGCCTCGGGAAGCCCCACTAGGCTTCCCCTCCACCACCCACACAGACATTACACTCTAAGTGACAGGCTCATTCCCAGATCCCCAATCCTGCAACCTTGGTGTTCAGGGACTGTGGCAAGAGGGGCACCATGCATGTGCAGCCCCATCCCCTCCCCGTCTGAGGCATCCATTAACATTCCCAGAATAAGTTGGGGCTGTAATTACAGCAAGTGATTAACAGGCCTGAGGTAGGTTGTCTCTGAGGGAACAGATTAACAGCCCAGCTTGGGGATGCCTGCGCTCACCTCAGAACCACCGGTGCATCTTAAACAGGGCCCTGTGCCCCCACTAGCTGGTGATTAATGGCAGGGATGTGGACAGAGGACGTTTCCCTGGCACCTGGCTCTGGACCGAGCGCTGCCC
Organism: Myodes glareolus; assembly: GCF_982192425.1. NCBI lineage: Eukaryota > Metazoa > Chordata > Mammalia > Rodentia > Cricetidae > Myodes > Myodes glareolus. Next base: position 3,623,445 of record NC_142034.1, on the reverse strand, counting down.
TTGCTGGTCAGGTACAGGAGAGGGGTAGAGAGGGCAGCCAAGAATTGAGATGTAAACCTAGAAGCTCCAATGGGATGCCTGTCTGCTTCCCCTTCCCAGGGCAGTATGGACTCCTGGGCTCCAACAGCTGCCCAGTGAGGGAAGCAGAGGAAGCCAAGGCCCCAGTAGCCAAGTGTACCCCAGGAGTGGGCATTCAGCCCCCGTTCCCCAAATGGTGTGTAATCTATGGTTAACCCCTGTGGCCTCCACACCCCCAGACAATGCTGAATATTGAGAGTCCTGGCAGGATTGGCATCGCCCAAGATGGGGTGCCAGCGTCAAGAAGAGCACTTGCCCAGCTGGCAGAGGGGGTGCAGGAGTCTCCAGCTGGGTGATGACCTGAGAATCGGGGAGGGAGAAAGGGAACCGAGGATCACTCGCAGGCAGGCTCCCATACACGCGTGCGCATATGTGTGAGTGGGTAGTGTGAGTGTGAGACAGTACTCGTTCATTTAGGTGTTGGTCCTCCCATTCGAGAGCCGACCATGTCAAAGGCTAAGAACACAAAAGCCACTTACAGGAACCATGGCCCTCCCCATGAGACACTCATTCTCACAGAAGATAAACATGAAGACATCGTCATAAATGCTCATGGGCCCCATGAGAGAGGATGCAGGGAAGTCACATTAAGGTGTGGGCTGGAGGCAGGGGCAGGGAGGGTTTGATGGAGGAGGGGACACTTGATAAATCCCGAAGCCAGGTGGTGACCCGTCAGGTCATGTATCAGATGCATGACACCATCCAATGTGGCCATGGCACACACATCACTGGATCCAGGTCATGCCCCAGCCCCACAGTGGGGATTTCAGCGGTACGCGCTGAGGGAACAGGGACTTACACTGCTCGGGTTCCAATCCCAGCCTATGCCCCTTCCCCACCGTGTGGCCCCTTGCAGGCTATTCTCCCTGAGCCTCTGAGTCCCTAGCAAGTAGGGCAGCAGTTAGGTCTCTGGGTAGCCACAGATTCCTGTGCTGAACTAGTGGGGTGTCCTGGGACCCCCCCAAGCAGCAGCGCTTGTCTGCACCCATAGCTCTTTTTCTCAGGTGTGTTTCGTCTGTGACGATCTGCACACTCGTGTTCTAGTGGACCCCAGAGAATGGCATTCCATGGCTGACTTTCCCTTACCATTTGGTGACCAGTCTTAGGATTTTAGAACTTCCAGTCCAAATGCCATGCCCCGTATGGGCATGTGACCAGCCCTGCTGGTCTTCATAGAGCACTAAGATTGGTTCGTGGTTAGGCCTGTGACCTCATCCAGAAAGTCAGTGGGGTTTTTTTTTTGTTTGTTTGTTTTATTTTTTTCCTTGTATCTTCATACCAGGGCTGGTCTTCTGCTCCTTTGGGTTTGCGTGTAGGGAGTCATGATCACATGTAGCAAGACCTGCAGAGACAAGCTGTCCTGCCTCCAACTTGAACTAGACCGAGGAATCCACGGGAGGTGGAGAGAATGAACCCCACACTCTGAGAGCATGAATTCCCACAGCCAGGGCTACACTCGGGTCTTTCCCTCTCAGACACCCTCTGGGGTGAACTAAGTCCTTAGGGTTGCGGACTCTCGCCTGCACACACTCAGCAGCCACTCCTGAGAGCCCACTGCTGCCCCATTGAGTCGTCTCACAGCCCAATAAGTAGATTCTAGAACCTTCCATTCCAGCCCACACACTCCAGGAACTGCAAGTGAGGAGGCCGCATTCAAACACCGCTGTCTCCCTTATGTCTTGGAGCCCATGCGAGTGGATCTTCCCAGTGGAGCTGGACAGCAGCAACGTGGCGTGTGTGGTCCTCTCCCTGTGGCGTGGCTCTTTCAGGACGTGGTGGGGAAGAACGGAGGACAAGAGACTTTGCAGAGAGACAGGACACTGGCCCCATTTCTGGTCACACCACCAATTCCTCTCTTCTCTACGTAGGGTGAGGGAGTCTGCAGCAGAGTCTCCAGGATCCGGAAGCAGGGGTGTGCTCCCACCCATACCTCTTCAACAGAGACAGACCTCAACAATGGAGCAGGTGTCTAAAGGCTAAAAGGCAGCTGCTGGGGCGGGAGAGGTTGGGTCATGGCTGCTCCTCCAGAGGACCTGGGTTCAATTCCCTGCACCCACATGGTGGCTCACAACCACTTGTAGGTCCAGCCCCAGGGGATCCAATGTCCTCTTCTGACCTCGGATAGCACCAGGCGCACATGTGGTATGCAAACATTCATATTGGCAAAATATCCATATAAATAAAAACAATTTTTTTAAAGAGTTACTGCTACTCAGGACAAAGAGAAGGACTTTCCGTCTGTGTCAGAAGCAATCTTTCCCTCACAACACCCCACACTGTGAGGCACGATCGTTTCCCTAGTGCCCTGCATAGCTGAGACCCTCAGGAATGTGAAGCCTACAGCCTGCGACCCATGACATGGTGTGCAGTCCAGCGCCCAGAGAGCCACAGGCATCCTCTGAGACCCCATGGAGCCTGCCTGGCATCCAGACACTTACTGTTCCGGGTCCCTGTCACCCCCTGTGCCAATCCCTCTTCCCCTGAGCCTTCCAGCAGAAGAGAGCTCCTGGCACACAGAGAACACGTGACCAGCGCCCACCATCAGCCCTGAACGTTTCATTCTTACCTTCCCAGTGCCTCTGCTTTGCGTTTCCCCATTCTAGAACATTCTCCCTACCAGACTCTGACCAAAAAAAAAAAACAAAAAAACAAAGCAATTTATTCTTCAGTTTCAACTCAGTGCCACCGTCACATTGCTACAAAGTCCTGGTTACCCCCAAAGACATGCTCACCCTTCTCTGCGCTCTCCCGAAACACCCACGCACCTCTATCAGAGTGCTGCAGACAGGTTTAGGAGCTCACGGCCACTGCAGAGACAGAAGCCATCCTTCCTCTCTGCACACAACCCAGCACGCTGCCTGGCACACCGAGGGCTTCAGTCCCTGCGGGATGGCATGGCTAGCCCTGTCACTGGTGAGGGGCGCACTTTATCTCCACCCTTCCAGAAAGCTGGTTTAATTAGGGCTCTCACCTCCAGGACCTAAGTCAAGGTCTCCTCCATCGAACCTGCCTGGAGCTGGAGGTTCTGTGTGCCCAGAGCCAGGAACATTTCCCCAGGACAGTAGATAAGGAAGGAGAGAGGGAGCGGGCACCAGGCAGTGTGGTGCGCCAGCTGCTGCCCTATCAGCCGGCATTCTCCGGGGATGACAGACATTCAACACCACAAATGAAGAAAAATGGAGTGTTTCCACTGCCTAGAATACTGCCGTTACCACGGGGCTTAAGATAAAAAGTGAGGAGGGGCAGGAACTGCCAGGAAGATGCCTGCAGACTGAGCTCGTGATGTGTCCGAGAACCAACCCTGCTCCTTGGGGGAACTTGCAGGTACTACTTGGCCACCCCAACCCACCTGCCCTGGAGTCCCTGGACTTTCTGCCCTGGACTCAGAGGCTGCTCTCTGGGAAGATCACAGAATCTCCTAGAGGACAGCATTGCTTTCCCGAACAGCCTGTTTCTAGACACTGGAAAGATCCAGAGTACTGCCAAACGTCAGAGGTCAGACGTCATTCACAGGGGCAGCAGGCAGCCATATTTGCATAGTGCTCCCAAGATCAAGACCCAGAAACTTGGGTGAGAAACTACAAGTTCTTCAGGAACTCAGACCTGGGGCTTCCCAGATTGTCCCCCAAAGACACACTGAAAGGACCCCAGGGCCATTGTGGGAGGGGACACCTTTGTGCTGTCTGGTGCCACAGGACACTATTCAGTCCTGAGAAGAGCCACATCCTTAACCAGCCACAGCATGCAGGGGTGGGAAAAACTTCTGTTGGAACGGAGAAGTTCAAACACATGCGTGTCTGATGCCACGGTTTCCAGAGCAGCTAGACTCAGAGAGACAGAGGGTGGCTCATAGGGAGCCCAGAGGGAGGAATGGGGAGGTTCTGTGGGATGGGACCAAGGTCTTGGTCTCAGTCAGGGACAGCAGTAAACACCAGAGAGGTACAGCGGTGATGGCTCCCTTGGTGGAGAGCTAAGCACCACAGAGTGCATGAGATGTAAATTTCGCATGTATTTTACAGAAGTGCTTTACCAGACAAACATGAGGACTTGTGTTCAGTCCCCAGTATGCCTGTAAAAAGCCAGTTGGCTCGTGCCTATAATGCCTGGAGCACCCTGGTCAACCTGTCCAGACTAGAAAACAAGCCACAGCAAGGGAGTCTGTCTCAAAACACAAGGTGGGTGGCTTCTGAGGAAAGACATCTGAGGTTGACCTCTGAGCTCTGCAGACACCTGCACACACATAAGTGGAGAGAGAGAGAGAGAGAGAGAGAGAGAGAGAGAGAGAGAGAGAGAGAGAAGAAGAAGAAGAAGAGGAGGAGGAGGAGGAGGAGGAGGAGGAGGAGGAGGAGGAGGAGGAAGAGGAGGAAGGTGAGGAGGAAGGTGGTAAGGACAGGTGAACAGGACTCAAGAGCAGAGAGGAGCCAAGGTCTGATTCACTAGCCAAGCACCCTAACCTTATCTGCCTCTTAGGGGGAGAAGCTGTCCACACACAGCTCTTAAGATTCAGCTGCAAGGTTCAGAAGCCCACGCAGCCACCGAGGCTTCCCCCTTAACTTCAGAGCAGGAGGGTCTGGAAACGTCACCAGCAACGTCCACTTCTGAAGCTACGTCCCTTCCACCCTCCTCCCCACAGGGGCATCAGGAGCACTCGCCTGCTCCTGACTACACGTGGCTCCTGGCAGCTCACACGGCTTCCTGAAAGCAGCTGGCCCCAGCTCTGACCCGGCATTGATCATCCGAGTGCAGGCAAAGCTGCCCAGAACCCAAGACTCCATAATTACATGGAGATAAGACTATCAGGTATAATTAAACAACACCCATGGCAGACCACTCACTGGCTGTCGCCAGCCCCCCCCCCCCCTCCACACACACCTCCTGTCCCTGAGACTGCAAAATAAATTATTCTGTGAAGTCTGCAGAGGTTGAGCTATGGAAACAATTAAACAGAAATTAAATCTAATTCATTTATACTCTGAGCACAAAGTAGATAATGTAGGTTTTCTCTCTTTCTCTCTCTCTTCTCTTCTCGCCCTGGTGTTAGAGGACTATTATGGAAGATTAATCATGAGGTAACGCAATGAAAGTGATCTATCATGCATTAAAGTCTGTGGCCAACTATACACCATCCATAAAAGCAGCTAGAAAACTCAGAGGTGATGCTGTGCTGGGAAAGCCAAGGCCAGAGAAAGGGGGCCCTGACCGGAGTCTGTATGGCACGAAAACTTCTATTCTCTGGATGTGTTCTAGCTGAAAGATACCCCAAAGGCTAGGTGACCTGGGGCCCCGGGACTTGCAGGAAACTGCTTGTCTCCTCCCATTTCAAAGCTGGACTGGGAGGAAGAGCTAATGGGCAGGTAGCCTGGATGAATAAGCTAGGCCTCTGTTTCCCCAGCTGTAAATTGGGTAGAGCCTGGCTTACTCGATTGTTCAAGAGGACCAGGTGAGCTCACAGACAAGAAGGTATTAAGGTGGTAAAGACCAGGAGCAGCAGGTGTCTGGCACACGGCTCAGTGAAGCTTGGTCCTGCTTTGTAGAGAGAATATCTGGAGGACTGTTTGCCCAGCTCAGAGAGGACACATCCTCTGCACGAAGGCAGTCGAAGGCTTCCTGGCGTACGCACCACAGCGAGCTGCGGCAGAAATATCCAGGAGACGACTGCCTGCCACAAGGGATGTGCTCTTTGAACACTGTGCTAGGGACTATCAAGAGAATCCCAGGGGTTAGTGGCCCCCCAAATGTCTGGAGACTCACAGCCATCCAAACAGACACTCTGCAGTTCAACCAAGGTGCCCGGGTGCCAGGAAGCTCAGCTCTCAGCTTGTCATAAAAATAGGGAGGAACAAAGGCCAGCTTCTGCCAAGCTCACAGGGTGGCAGATGGAACTTCCCAGGAGCCCACATCTCCCACTGCTCCCCCCAGGGCCCACGCACTGAGCATGGGCCTGCTGCCACCTCTCCAGTAGGTACTTGGAGATAAGGGAGGGCAAAGTCAAGCCAAGCCGTGAGCCAGCAATGGTCTAAGGTCCTCTGACCCCACAGTCCACAAGGCCCAGAGCCAGCCCAGCTTCCTCCACCGTGCTCAGGGGACTCAGGCCCAGGAGAGGTAGGGGAGGGCCGGGGCCAGCCACCATGCAGGGAGAAGCAGCCTGTCACATTGCTGGTCCACAGTTTACTCTTCTGTCTGCACTGGGAGGATCCCCAAGGTCGTGTGTGATATCAGTCAGCCTGGCTGTGTCCTAGGAGGCCACCTTGAGGCCTTGGAATGTCTTCCTCGTCCAAGTATCTGCATATCTGGTAGCTTGGGCCACCCTGGTTAATCTGTGCTTCTGTGTGGTTCATAGCCTAGTCCTCCAGCTGGAAGGCATAGAAACCAAGGTCAGCCTGGGTCACATGACCGGTACCCCGGATGCCAAGGTTCAGTAGGGTCTGTGTTGGAGCACTCGGGGACATCAGTGCTGTCCACAGGATGCCATGTTGGCCTTCTGTCCTCCCCATAGGTCTGAGACTATTTGTGGTCTTTTCCCAAGTCATCAGATTTGGGCATGGCAGGGATGACCACTAACCCCAATTGTCCATAAAGCAGCTTAGATGCCATCAACCCTAAATGTCATCTGTGTGGTCAAGGAAACTGGGGCAAAGAGTTACACAAGTACCCTGTGTCACACGGCACATGGGAGGCAGAGTGGGAGCTGTGTCCCTTCTCGGGGCAGCCTGGCACCTCTGCAGCCTCTTCCCAAAGGAAAGGAGCTCAAGGGGAAGCTTGTCGTCAGGTTGGGAAGGGGAACAGTTGGCAGCAGCAACCGAGCAAGTGAGGCAAGGGCAGGGGAGAGGCTGTGCCCAACATGGAGGCCAAGGGACACAGAGCGGTCGCCAAGAGCTTCTGTTTCCAGGGATGACAGGTAGGGTGGGAAGGAGAACCTTCCACTGAGGGAGAAGCCTGGAGCCTCAGCCAAGCAAGGGCATATGGCGGGTAACGGAGCAAGTGTCAGAGATGCGGGGTGCTAACTAAACCCAGAACCCACTCCCATGCCCAGATGCCTGTGTTAGTGCACCCTTCCCCCACCAGCACCCAGCCTGCCTCTCTCTACTCTGCCTCAGGCTAGGGAACTCGAGCCTGGGGTGATTAGCAGCCCTGTGCTTGAGCCCAAGGCCTCAGCTTGTGCAGTCAGAACCAAGCCTCAAAGAGGTCGCACCCACCACTCAGGCTGTGTAGAAGAAGAGGACCACACAAACATATGCTCTCACATATAAATACATGAATACACACACCTCCACAGGACACTTTCGCTTTGTGCTCACACACATGAGCACATGCTTACACACACCTATACATGAACACTTACATACATGCACATGCATACAATTTTACACATGGACACTTCCACACATGAACAGGTGCTTACACAAACCCACACATGGACACTTACATGCACACCTGCACAGGAACACTTATATACTTCACTAGCTTATTTTATGTCAATTTGATATCAGCTAGAGTCATCTCAGCGAAAAGAGCCTTAATTGAGAAAATGCCTCTAGAAGATCTGGCTGCAGGCAAGCCTGGAGGGCATTTTCTTAATTAGTGATTGGTATGGGAGGGCCCGGCCCCTTGTAGGTGGTACCACCACTGGGCTGGTGGTCCTGGGTTCTCTAAGAAACCAGGTTGGCCAGCCATGGAAGCAAGTTAGTAGGCCGCATTTCTCTATGGCCTCTGCATCAGCTCCTGCCTCCAGGTTCCTACTCAGTTTGAGTTCCTGCCCTGACTTCCTTCGGTGATGGGATGTGATGAGGAAGAGGTGTAAGCAAAATAGGCCCTTTCCTCCACAGACTGCTTTTGATCATGGTGTTTCATTTTAGCAATAATAACACACCTGCACATAAACACTTCCACACACACATGCTCACACACATGTATATGCCTACACCTGGACACTTACATACAAACACTTGCTCACAAATGTTTGCATCTATACATACACACACATACTTACGCTTACATGCACACATACTTATAGTTACATACACACATGCACACCTGCTATACTTACATATACATAATGCTTACACTTACATACACATACAAGCACATATGCTTATACTGTACACAGACACACACATGCCTATACTTATATATGCACATATGATTATACCTACACACAAACACACACATGCTTACACTTATATACACACATGCACATATGCTTACAGCTATACATGGACAATGCACATACATGCAC